>NC_138213.1:5803961-5931461 GCF_964194415.1 Vipera berus | reverse complement strand
ACCCCCTTGAACTCTTAGCTGGCTTGCATCCATGCATTGAACTGCTCTGTCAATCAAGGAGCCGACTCACTGATTAAACTTTGAAACCCTTGGGTCAAGAGATAAATACTTTAAATCAGACTCTGGATAGAATTAGACCCCTTTGCTGCCCCCTCCCCATCCATTTCATTTAGCAAGCTGCACTATCCTTGGCCGTAAAGCTGTGGAGAGGGGCGGAGCAGAAAAAGTTTTATATGAGATTCAGGAATAAACTCCATGTTTTCAGGATTGGATCACTGTTTTTGCTCTACTCCCTCCGGACTAAAAGAGACGGTATATTCACGGTTTGGGACTGCAAACAGCTGCACCCTAATTACATGTAAAGTGTACCAAAACATTTCCTTTTATCACAGACTGTAAATCTGTTAGCATCTGTCTCTCCTTTGTTTCTTCCACAAGATACAAGCTTGTTTCTACATTTTTCTCACCTGTAGCGGTGATTAAAATTCATTATAAATGAAAGGAGTGAACACTAAAACAAGTTCCTCTGTGTACAGTTCTAAACTCAAATTAGAAACAGCTGTTTGCTAATTCATGCAGTGATGTTTTGCCATGCTCTGTGAATCAATAATAGCTCAGCCAATTCCTATGGAATTTTTTAGAATTATTGGTGTATGCTTATACATACATACATACGTACATGCGTACATATATATGTAGGCATGTATCAGTGGGTTGCGTGCACAGGTCTCTGGTGTGCTTTGGCACAATGAACAGAAGCCTAGTTGCTAACCTTATCAGCATAGCAGGGAAAATGATGCGCTGGTCTGGATTATCATGAAGAAACTACCTTTTTAAAAAAAAACAACAACATTCTGTACATATGTCATCCCTACTAGTTAGACCAGATTAAGAAATTAACCCTATGGGAAGGCCAAAACTACTTGTATTGAGTTTGGCTATAATAACTGAATCTTTTCAAATTTGATTGTGCTGGCCTTCTCCAACTCCTCCTTATACTTCAGTTGAATTAGGGAGGTGTATGGTCAAGCTACTTCTGAGTGTTACTGGGCCATTCTGGACTTAAAACATTGCTTTAGCCCAGGGGTCTTCAAACTTGGCTCTTTTATGACTTTTGGACTTCAACTCTTCAATGCTGACTGAGGAATGCTGGGAATTGAAGTCTACAAGTCATAAAAGGGCCAGGTTTGAAGACCCCCCTACACGCTGGCTGAGGAATTCTAGGAGTTGAAGTCCACAAGTCATAAAAGGGCCAAGTTTGAAGATCCCCTAAACGCTGGCTGAGGAATTCTGGGAGTTGAAGTCCACAAGTTATAAAAGGGCCAAGTTTGAAGACCCTCTACACGCTGGCTGAGGAATTCTGGGAGTTGAAGTCCACAAGTCATAAAAGGGCCAAGTTTGAAGATCCCCTAAACGCTGGCTGAGGAATTCTGGGAGTTGAAGTCCACAAGTTATAAAAGGGCCAAGTTTGAAGACCCTCTACACGCTGGCTGAGGAATTCTGGGAGTTGAAGTCCACAAGTCATAAAAGGGCCAAGTTTGAAGATCCCCTAAACGCTGGCTGAGGAATTCTGGGAGTTGAAGTCCACAAGTTATAAAAGGGCCAAGTTTGAAGACCCTCTACACGCTGGCTGAGGAATTCTGGGAGTTGAAGTCCACAAGTCATAAAAGGGCCAAGTTTGAAGACCCCCCTACACACTGGCTGAGGAATTCTAGGAGTTGAAGTCCACAAGTCATAAAAGGGCCAAGTTTGAAGATCCCCTAAACGCTGGCTGAGGAATTCTGGGAGTTGAAGTCCACAAGTCATAAAAGGGCCAAGTTTGAAGACCCCCCTAAACGCTGGCTGAGGAATTCTAGGAGTTGAAGTCCACAAGTCATAAAAGGGCCAAGTTTGAAGATCCCCTAAACGCTGGCTGAGGAATTCTGGGAGTTGAAGTCCACAAGTTATAAAAGGGCCAAGTTTGAAGACCCTCTACACGCTGGCTGAGGAATTCTGGGAGTTGAAGTCCACAAGTCATAAAAGGGCCAAGTTTGAAGACCCCCCTACACACTGGCTGAGGAATTCTGGGAGTTGAAGTCCACAAGTCATAAAAGGGCCAGGTTTGAAGACCCCCCTACACACTGGCTGAGGAATTCTGGGAGTTGAAGTCCACAAGTCATAAAAGGGCCAAGTTTGAAGACCCCCCTACACACTGGCTGAGGAATTCTGGGAGTTGAAGTCCACAAGTTATAAAAGGGCCAAGTTTGAAGGCCCCTGCTTTAGCCCCTTTTCTGTCTCCATGAAGGCCATCTTCCTCACTGTCTACCATATGTGTGAATGTGTGTTAGAGAAAGAGACAGGTGGACAGGAACTGGAAAGGGAAGGGGAGACAGAAAGAGGAGAGAGGGTTGAGGAAGAAAGAGAGAGAGAGAGAGAGAGAGAGAGAGAGAGAGAGAGAGAGAGAGAGAGAGAGAGAGAGAGAGAGAGAGAGAGAGAGAGAGAGAGAGAGGAGAAAGGCAACACCTAGTTAACTTTAGCCGATTTCCCAAAAATTAACCAAAGTCAGAGACCTGTCGTATTTATGAAAATTCTGGGAGTTGAAATCCACACATCTTACCTTGCAAAGTTTGAAAAGTGCTGCTCTGGGCATGTTGATCCCAGAAAGAAGTTAGAACCTCATAGGAATACCTCTGCTAAGGATTACACGTCCTTATTTTTTCTGAACTTAGAAATAGGTTCATTTACATCAAAGATGGGGGTTGTGGCTCTCCCATGGAAGGAGGCTGGTCTGGGGCTGCCCCAAAGAAGAGGGAGTCAGCCTATTCTCCAAAGCAGAACAAGAAGCAACGGATGGAAACTCATCAAGGAGAGAACCAACCTAGAATTAAGGAGAATTTTCCTGACACTGGGAACAATTAATCAAGTAATTAATGACTTACTTCCAGAAGTTGTGGACGCTTCATCACTGGAGGCTTTAAGAAGAGATTGAACAACCATTTCTCCGGAATGGTACAGGGCCTCCTGTTTGAGTTGGGGGTTGGACTAGAAGACTTCCAAGATCCCTTCCAACTCTGTTATTGTGGGAAACAGACCACTCACAAAACACCTTTGTTCTAAGTCCCTCTTAAATGCTTTCTCAAGAAAACCTGCATTTTCCTGTTGTAAAATAACAACTGAGAAAGGGCTAAGATCAGGCAATTGAGCAAGGTGACACTTACTAGCCCCAGGATATACTCCAGGAGGCAATCAACCCCTCTAGGAATCTCCATCCTTTTGTCTTTTTTTCACCAAAGAGGTGGACACACTTTCAAACAAAGCCCTGGTTTGCGGATATCCTCCATTTTGTTTCCTATTTCCATAGGCTTTTTATTGCTGATGGAATCTGCCTGAGGCTCACAGATAACTGTGGAAAGAAAATGAAGATGGAAGATGGTAGTTTGTTTCACAAAATGCCAGGAGGAGGAGGAGGAGGAGGAGGAGGAGGAGGAGGAGGAGGAGGAGGAATAATTATAAATAAAAGTAGGCCAGAAGCTTGGGTTAAAAAAAAGATGCCTGTAGGGTTGTTAGTGCTGATGGACATCAAAATGCTGGTGGCCTTTGAGATATTGTGCTAGGTGGTCCATAGGTGCTACAATAAAGTAAGTTCTTGCATTCCTAATTTCTAGTCTATTAAAAAAATGCAACTGTGGCTACACAACCCATTTTGCATATATGAAATCTAGTATGAATCAAAAGATCAACTCTTTTGGACTGATAACCCTGGAGAGGATAACTTTACATGGGTGGAACCCCAGTTTCTTTCTTATCAACCCCGAATAGAAAAACAGGTAATAAAAAAGGATGAGGAAGGAAGGGATGTTGTGTTCCAGAAATATATAAAAAAGGAAGAAGAAATATATTAAAAAGGAGAAGTCCAGACTTAGAAAGGATAAGCGCTCTTTTTTTTCCCCCAGGAGAACTGCCTCATCTTTAATGAGAAACTATCTGGAAAGAAAAAGCAAACTCAAAATCTCTGACGCTGACTTAAGATTCATTTTCTTCTTAAAAATTGAACCAGCTTCATACAAGGTGCATGATTTAGGGGGCCTTTCATGTTTAACAGTCATGACCCAGCTAGCGCAATCTGACTGCACACTGCACAACAAAGAGACAACTTTGCCAAAGAGAAAACTTCCTTTCTTTGAAGAGATCTCTAGCTTCTGTGATGGAGTGAACCAATAATAAATGGCAAGAGTTCTCTGACAAGCCATTTGTTTGCCCCTCTCTTCTCTTTTCAAAGATGGAGCGCCAGTGACAAGTGCAATCTTTCTTGAGACGATGTTATATCCTTGTTATAATACAGCTGAAATCGGTGTCACAATTCCCAGCTGAATCCAGCTTATTCATAGCTCTTTCCTGGCTTGGAAGTGAGACAGGAGCTTTCGAGTCCTCCTCAAAAATCTGTCAGTCATAGCAAGGTAACAAGATAATAAATCAGGAGAAAACGGTAATTGCCTAAACAGATACTCATGGACGACAGAAGCAAGTCATTTCGATGGTGGGATTCCTAGAATTTTATTCATAGGGTTCACCGCGCTCTCAGCCAGATGTTCAGAGTGGATTGGGCATCTTTATCCACCTATCCAGTCCTTCCCAAGGACTTAGGATCGGCAGATGTGGAGGCTGATGTCTTTTACACGTTATAAACTCAGTGATTAAACACACATACTTGGGAAATACTTGAATGTTGTTCACGATTTCTGGCTTTTTGATGCTTCTTCTCATTAGCTGATGTTGATCATGAGGGCTCCTTGGTCGTCTGTGAGCTTGGTGGGTTTGTTGCAGACGTTTCCTTACCCAAACTAGGTAACATCATCAGTGCTAGAAGGGAGGAGGAGGAAGAGGAGGAGGGGGGGAGCAGGAGCAGGAAAAGACTGTGTGGTCCTTGGTGCTCTCTGAGCTGGGTTGTTTTCTTGCAGACGTTTCCTTACCCAAACTAGGTAACACCATCAGTGCTAGTAAGGAGTGTGGTTTGCTGTCAGTTTATATTCTAGTGGCTTGACCTGGGGTGATCTTAGAGCTTTTTTTGATTGGCCTGTCTGGCTTCTTCTAAAGAAAGACCCTCTAAACAGCACCACTCGAGTATAAACTGAGAATAAATCCCATTCCTTACTAGTACAGATGATGTTACCTAGTCTGGGGTAATGAAACATCTGCAAGAAAACAAGCCAGCTCAGAGAGAACCAAGGACCCCTCATTTCAACTCTGAGCTACAGATGTTCTCCTTTATTGATGCTGATCATGGATCAAGGTTGTTACTGCACTTTTCTAACACATCCCAAAGAGCTAGAAAGTTTGTGTGTGTGTGTCTGTCTGTCTGTGTGTGTGTGTGTGTGTGTAGGGGGGGGGGAGAAAGTCAGAATGGGGACAATAGTCCCACTATTTTACCATAGGAGACATTGCTTTCCACAATGTACGCTTTCTTCTCAAAATGATGCTCCAGCAATGTAATTGTGTATCTTCTACAAGTTAATTGGCTCTCATTTATAGTGCATCTAATGGATTAGCCCAATCATGGCTAAGCTCTCTGGATAGAGGTGGGAAGTCACATTTTCATAAGCATTTCTGCACTTCAAGATGATTGCAAAGGATGTGCTTAGTGGTCTGTTCCTGGGAAACTACACTTAAGCCATCTGGCTAGCAAGCAGCTTCCATTTAAAGCATCTCCTCCACAATTATAATAAAGAGTATAAAAGGTGCCCGTTGAAATCCCGCCTTATAAAAATACATTAAAAAGGTAGGTTGGAAAGGGGGGGGAACTGAAATGAGAGCTCCAAAAGCTTTTGTGCTGAAAATGGGAGGGGATAAAATAAAATCTGCACAAAAGGACTCACAAAACTTCCTCACTCCTCCTCTCTGTGTAAGTGCATTGCCTGATTACATTTGGTGAAAGTACACCTTGGTGATAAAAAAAAAATTAAAAAGCTGCAAAAAAGCAACTTAAAAGCATAATTTTCTTTACAGGCGTTTCACTTCAACATTCTTCCTAAGGGGATCAAAGCAGAAAATTAAAAACAACCTACAACACACATTTTCAGCGCATGGCTGGGCGAACTTGCCACAGTTGTTAAATGAATCACTGCAGATGTTAAGTTAGTAACACGGTTGTTAAGTGAATCCGGCTTCCCCATTGACTTTGCTGGTCAGAAAGTTGCAAAAGGGGGTCATGTGACCCCACCGGGACACTGCAACTGTCATAAGCACCAGTCAGTTGCCCAGCGTCTGAATTTTGATCACATGACCATGGGGATACTGCAACGGTCATAAGTGTAAAAAAAGGTCATAAATCACTTTTCCCAGTGTTTTGTAACAGTTTGAGCAGTCATTAAATGAACTGTTGTAAGTCAAAGATTACCTTTATGTGGTTTCAGAGTCCCCACTTATGGTCTTACACCAGGGGTCTTCAAACTTTTTCTCTTTGAAGATGTTTCGCTTCTTATTCAAGAAGCTTCTTCAGCTCTGACTGGATGGTGGGGAATGGTAGGATTTATATTCCTTGCAGACAGCTGGTCATTTGCATTCTTTTAGAGAGTCGTTGAGGCCATTTGGAGGTTTACCTGTGTCCTCAGGGTCACCTGAGTAGTAAAAATGGGTGTGGAGCCTTCCTGGAACTGCTGAAAGGACTGTGTTGTAGACGGGAGATAGATGATGTTGTATCTCTTTGACACAGACAAACCTCCAAGTGGCCTCAACAACTCTCTAAAAGAATGCAAATGACCAGCTGTCGGCAAGGAATATAAATCCTCCCACTCCCCACCATCCAGTCAGAGCTGAAGAAGCTTCTTCGATGGGAAGGAAAATGTCTTCAAAGAGAAAAAATGAAGTTCAGTTGCCTCGTGAAAAAGCACCTTTGGGATAACCATGACCCGGAGGACTGAGAATCTCCATAGACATTTATCCAAGTAAGTGATGGTCTCACCCTATTCTACATTAGTCAAACCCTACCTTAGCTATCGTGCCCAGCGGTAGGCATTATAAGAAGAAGAATGGAGAGAAAAAATGGTCCAGAAAAGAGGAACACAGATGATCTGAGAAGTGGACACGACCGTCTATCAAGGCAGCTCAAAGCCCTTGAAAGGTTTAGCTTGGTGAAGAGGGGATGGATACAACAGCGCTCTTCAGGGTCCTGAAAGGACATCCCACTCAAGGCAAGAAATGGTTTTTCTACCATTCTAGAGTTCAGAACACAACATTGTGGGATTAAGCTGCGGGAGAGTTAAGAGTTTGGTTGAATCCTGGGAAAATAAAACGAGGAGGAGAGCCGGAGATGACCGTGAGGATGATAACGGAGGTGGTACCTTCTTCTTTGAGCCAAGATGTCTTCTCTACCCACCGCTACACATCACAGCCTCCTCCACCATCCTTCCCCTTGGAGCAAATTACAATTAGCTGCTGTAATCAGTCCTTAATGGTTTAATTCTCCCGAGTCACAGCAAAGTAAAGGAAAATCACACCAGAGAAATATTGAGGACAATGTCAGCTTATCGCAAAACAAAGGCCCTCACTTAATAGCAATCCTTTGAAATCCCCGTCAAGGTTGAACTCGTATTGTGGGGGAAATGGGGCGGCTGCCATCCCAGCATTGTACTTAGGCATGTCGCAAGGAATACCGTTATTCTTTTGACTGATAATCTGAAATATTTACAGGGGTTTTTTTCTTTAAAAAAAAAATAGCGCTAAGGGAGTTTTTTCAAAAACAGCTGCCGGCTCCAAAGCATCTCACATATTTTCTGTCATCCATCACGGACCCACCTGGGTGCTCAGGTTTTTTTTATTTTTTTAAGTGTCGTCTTCTACATTAGCCTGCCCCACTTGGAGGCCTTCCAGAAATGTCAGGACTACAACTCCCAGTAGACTCTGCAGTGCTCAGGGTTGACTCCTAGAAACTGCCTGGACTAGTCCCTACAGTTTACGTGGCAACATTTTAGAAGTGATTCGTCATTGCCTTCTTCCTGGGGCTGAGACAGTGTGACTGGCCCAAGGTCACCCTTAGCTTCGTGCCTAAGGCAGGACTGGAACCCCCAGCCTCCTGGTGATTGGTCCAAAGTCACTCAATTGCCTTTCATACCTAAGGTGGAACTGGAATTCACGGTCTCCTGGTGATTGGCCCAAAGTCACCCAACTGGCTTTCATGCCTAAGATGGAACTAGAATTCACCGTCTCCTGGTGATTGGCCCAAAGTCACCCAACTGGCTCTGAACTAGAACTCACAGTCTCACAGTTTCTAGCCTGGTGCCTTCATCAGTAGACCAAACTGGCTCTCTTTGGATATAAAGTACCAATTTAATTCATTATTATATTTCTATCCATCCCAAAGCTTCATAAAGCTATATAATACCCTGGAATGGGCAGGTAACATCTTATTCATAATTCATGTTATGTCTGCACACTCACTGGCCTGTCCCATATCACTTCCAGCACAATAACTAAAAAAGTAATAAACACAAATATTCACACTATAATATTAGTTACACACACATACACACAGGCTTGGCACATCTTTAACAGCAGGGTTGTTGGTTTGTTTATTTGTGTGTTATCAGGGAAAATAGTGACAAATGCCCTGGGCCATATATCTCCAGAGAATGGTGCAGTATTGCAAATGATCAAATAGATTAATACTCTCCTTCTGAGGCAGTGAAATTAAACCGTCCACTAAAATGTAATCCCAAACGTCTTGGATTTGGGATCTTCTTTTATCAAGCTCAGTGGTCAATTAATTAGAATCCTAAAATCATACAGTTGGAAGGGACCTTGGAGGTCTTCTAGTCCAACCTCTTGCCACGGCAGGTAACCTTATTCTGTCCAGGACAAATGGCTGTCCAATCTTTCTTTAAAAACCTCCATCGATGGAGCACCCACAACTTATGAAGGCAAGCTGTTCCCTCGATGAATCATTCTCACTGTCAGGAAATCCCTCCTTAATTCCAGGTTGAATCTCTCTCTAAGCAGCTTGCACCCATTGCTTTTCGTCCTGCCCTTATAGAAAAAAAAAAGGGGGGGGGAATTAAAGACTACCCTAAAAAGGGCAGCAAAAGAAGATTTCGGAACTAAAATGCCCTCAGAGTCTCACAGCCTTAAAAAGCGAAAGGCTTTTCATCCTAAAACTCTGTCCTGGAACCACAAAGCACATTGTAAGAATCCAAGAATTGAGAAACCCTCTGGAACCACCATGTTCCTGCTTGTCAATCCTAAAAATGGTGAATTTGGGTCAGCCTGTGTAAAACCACCAACCCAACGAAAACCTCAAAACATCTCTCAGAAACCAAAGCAGGCAAAGGGAATGACAAGGATAAAAAGGTCAGCAGTTTGGCGGGTCGAATCCCGAGTGCCGCGTAACAGAGTGAGTGCCTGTTACTCGTCCCAGCTTCTGCCAACCTAGCAGTTCGAAAGCACGTAAAAATGCAAGTAGAAAAATAGGGACCACTGTGGTGGGAAGGTAACAGCGTTCTGTGCGCCTTTGGCATCTAGTCATGCCGGCCACGTGACCACGGAGACGTCCTCGGACAAGCGCTGGCTCTTCGGCTTTGAAACGGAGATGAGCACTGGCCCCTAGAGTCGGAAATGACTAGCACGCATGTGCGGGGTACCTTTACCTTATGGATGGAGTCTAGCAGCTGGGTGAAATAATGACTACACTAAACCAGAAGAAAGAGGCAAGAGGCAAGAAGGGAAGGTTTAGAAAGAAACATAACTGGCAGCATCATTAAAGCTCATCAAAACCGCATTAGAGAACACCTGATAATAAACTCCAATCATTTTAGGCCGTGCCTCCTTAATCTAGATGTTGTCATATGAATATGCGCAAACAGAAATTTCCTATTCACGTCGACCGTCTTCGGAAAATGGATCTTTCTGAGGATGTGCTCGGGCCATTCTCAAAGCAATAGAAGCTGGCTTGCTTTTGTATTGGAGCCCCAGAGGAGCAAGATTGGGCGGCTGACCCAGGAATGATGGAGAAAATGCAAAGTTAAAGCTCTGTATCCTAGTATCCTAGTTTCTGACCCAGCCGCTCCTGGTACCTCTCTTCTTTTTCAGCAACATTTTTGATTGTGGAGTCCTTGGTGCTCTCTGAGCTTTGGGGTTTCTTTGAAGGGTTTCACTGCACTACCCTGATGATGTTACCTAGATGGGTAGTGAAATGTCTGCAGGAAATCCACCAAGCTCAGAGAACACAAAGCACCCTCCTCCTCTCCACACACACCCCTTCTAGCACTGACGAGGTTACCTAGTCGGGTCATGAAATGTCTGCAAGGAAACCAACAAGCTCAGAGAGCACAAAGGACCTCGCAATCCTCCACCTCCTCCTCCTCCTCTCCACAATCCCCCTCCCTTCTAGCACTGATGATGTTCCCTAGTTGAGTAACAAAATGTCTGCAGGAAAACCATCAAGCTTAAAAAGCAGCAAGCACCCTTCTTCTCCTCTGCCCTACTAGAACTGCCCTACTAGAACTGATGATGTTCCCTAGTTGGCTCATGAAATGTCTGCAAGAAAGCCACCGTGCTCAGAGAGCACCAAGGACCTCACAGTTCAAACAAGAGCTGCATAAATACTTTTCTATTGAAGTGTTTTACTAATATCTATGCTTGTACAAAAATTAAACCAATTCGTAGGAAGGGCATCCACTTCCGGCATGCATTAAGCAGTTCATCTATCCCAATAAAAACCCCTCTTATGAGATGAGATGGGAAGCTCCCATATCAGAGAGGGAAAGTCACATTTCAACGTCTCCACTTACTTCCTCTTTCTGAAATCAAGTACTGAACTATGTAGAAAGACCAATATTTGTGGTGGGGCCCCACCAGCATCCCTGCAAATCCTGCCGCTCAGGATTTGAAACGTTAAACCAAAGACTCTTTTTTCTTAAGATTGTGTGGCAGCTGCAGAACACAATTCCCGTCCTAGAGAATACACAACCGCCATCTCACTTCCAAAGTATGAAAGTAAACTGTGTTTGAGCTGCTTTGAGGATGGTTGCGTTTGACTGCGTGTTGGGAATCACGACAGAAGCCTTGTCACTGAAAGGGGGGTGGGGAGATACATCTAAGACAGCGAATGAAATAAGTTCACCAAGGTAAACTGGGCTTAATAAAAGAAGATCCCAAGGTAAAATATTAGAAGCAATGGGTGGAAGCTCATCCGAGTCAACTTGGAATGAAGGAGGAATTTCCTGACAGTGAGAACAATTACGAAGTGGGACAGCTTGCCTTCAGAAATTGGGGGTGCTCCATCACTGGAGGTTTTCAGGAAGAGAATAGACAGCCATTTGTCTGGGATGGTATAAAGTCTCCTGGCCTGGCAAGGGGCTCGGACTAGAAGACCTCCAAGGTCCCTTCCAGGCCTATGCTTCTATGATTACCCCCATCTGGAATTTCAAAGAAATTAGGTTTGTCAAATGTTGTTGTCCTCTTTCTTCAAAATTAAACGACAGAGACTAAAAGGCCGTTTTAAATGCGGAGTAGCGGCCTCAATTTCCCTAAAACGTTGCCTTTACAAAACAGTCATTCCTGGGGTTTTTTTTTCCTAGACAAAACCCTCCATTATTTGTGCATGCTCTCTTTGATGATAATTGCAACTCACCTGACACTTGTGTTGGAAAGTAATTTTACCAACAAGGACACTGATAAATATTCAACAGCGTCGGATTAAATCATTCTGTTTAACTTGAAGCGACTTGCCACGAAAAGCGTTTCAAAATATTTGCACAGCAGCGAGAAATGAGAAGGGATGAGAAAAAGGGCGGGTAGGAGAAAGGAAAGCTCCCTACAGGTAGTCCTTGACTTACGACCACAACCGAGCTCAAAATTTCTGTCGCAAAGGGAGACAGTTGTTAAGCGGGTTTTGCCTCATTTTACGACCTTTCTTACCGCCGCTGTTAAGTGAATCACCGCAGATGCAAAGTGGATCTGGATGCCCCACTGACTTTGCTTGGCAGAAGATCGCAAAAGGGGATGAGTTGTCCCCAGGACGCCGCAACCGTCATAAATATGAACCAGTTGCCAAGCATTTTCATTTTAATCCCGTGACCACGGGGGATGGCTGCAACGGTCGTAAGTGTGAAAAACGGTCATAGGCCACTTTTTTTCAGTGCGGTTGTAACTTCAAACGGTCGCTAAATGAACTGTTCTAATTTGAGGACTACCTGGACTATAGAATGGAGCATACCTTGGTTTTGATCGGGGATCGCCCGTGTGTCTGCGTGTAACGGGGGACGGCTGCTTTCAAGTTTTGTGGGGAAACACCAGAGATGGAAAAATTCTGATCCCCCATTACAAAATAATTACATGATAATTACAGGCGCATTAAGTTGTCTACCCCCCGAGTACGGCTTCCGCACCCAACCGCTAACTGAGGCAGCCCCAGAATATCTCGGCTTATTAAGGAGAATTCCAGCATTGAGCAAAAACTCCAGCTGAAACAGATGTTGATTTTCATCGTCCTCTGATTTCTAATTAAGGAAGGAAGGAGCCCCCTTTTCCCCAATCCCAATTATGCTTGGGCATTAACCCTGCAAACAAAAAAAACTCCCCTCCCCTACTGATTGAGTTACTTCCTAGCAGAGGGACCAAGATGGTGATGCTGTGGGCTGGACATTTTCACTAATAAAATCCAAACTTTTGGTAAGGAAGCCCCCCCCCCCTTTTTTTTTTTGAACGATAAAATAATCCACTGAAAATGCAAGCATTTCTCTGGAATTGTTCTGGAAACGTCTTCACTTTCTTAGCTTAACAAATGGCATGTTCCAGTTCAGATCCAGATGTTTTAGACCAGGTTCCGTCAACTTGTAGTCACTCCTCCTTGAAAATATTTAAATTAACATCAGATTAACAGAGCTTGGTAGAGGTAGTTCTCGACTTATTTGTGTAGTGACTGTTCAAAGTTACAATGGCATTTAAAAAAGCGACTTATAACCAATCCTCCAATTTGTGACCATCACAGCACAGTCATGTGATCAACCAGCATGCATTTACAATGGTTGTAGCCTCCCAGAGTCCCACGTTCTCCATTTGTGACCTTCCTAGCCAGCTTCTGACAAGCAAAGCCACTTGACCACCTTGCTTATCAATGGAAATTCTGGTCCATCGTACGTCGAGGACTACCATAAATGAGAACAGCTAAGATTTCCAAGTCTGCTGAAACCTTATGATATTCTAGTGTTCTCACCCAGGACTGCTGAAGCCACTTAAGCAACGAAGCTCAGCTACATAGTCTTCTAATCACACCACAATGGAAGGTGTGTCTCAACCACAAACCTGGTTATTGAGACCGTTCCTCCATGGTGCAGCACGGCTGCTGTTAATAGGTCAGACTGCAAGGATCGCAATTAGGCAGACCTGGAATTGCAATGGCTTATAATTTTCAAAGATTATAAGTTAAATTAGCGAGCTAGTGAGAGAAAGAATGGCTTTAGACAGGAGGTTGGTTTCCATGGAGAAATGGGATCATTAACCAGGGGCAGCCCAAGAAAGCAGCTATTCCCATTTTTCTGCATAGCACCAGGGTCTGTTGGGAATTGTGGCCACCCATTAAGTGTCCAGTAATTGGCCAGATCAGCCAGCTATGCTGGAGGGCCGTAGATCTTTTGATGCATGAAAGAGCTGCTCAAGCAGAGGCTAAGAAGTCAACTTGTGGGTGCTTCATCATTAGAGGTTTCTGAGAAGAGACTGGACAGCCATTTGTGCGGAAATGTATCAGGTCTCCTGCTCAAGCAGGGGGCTGGACTACAAGACCTCCAAGGTCCCTTCCAACTCTGTTATTCTATGTTCTGGAACTGGGTGTAGACATCGTCCTAGTACAGAGTGATCGTCCCTAATGATATGGCCAGTTCTGGAGCTAACCTCTCCTTTTCCACAATCCCAAACAAAACAAATTCCTTCCCAACAGTTGCGGCTGGTGATAGATTGGTGATAGGTCCCTTCCAACTTTATGGTTATTGTTATTGTTATTAGGGTTGGAAAGTAAGAGAAGAGAAAGTAGAATTCAGTGATCAAGAGACAACCGAAAGACAGACAGAGACAAACTTGGTGGACAACTTAACGCGTAAATCGTACCTCGCTCCAGTATTTACCATTGCCATTTTTTTTTACTCTAGACCAGTGTTTCTCAAATCCTGGCAACTTTTCAGATGCGTGGATTGCAATTCCCAGAATTCCCCATGCTGGCTGAGGAATTCTGGGAGTTGAAGTCCACACATTTTAAAGTTGACAAGGTTGAGAAACTTTGGTTTAGGGCAGGGGTAGGCAACCTTGGCTCTTTTATGACTCGTGGACTTCAACTCCCAGAATTCCTCAGCCAGCATCGGGGAACGATGGCCCCGTCATGACTTGTGAACTTCAACTCCCAGAATTCCTGAGCCAGCATGAGGGAAACTGGCCCCTTCATGACTTGTGGACTTCAACTCCCAGAATTCCTCAGCCAGCATGGGGGAACTATGGTCCCTTCATGACTTGTGGACTTCAACTCCCAGAATTCCTGAGCCAGCATGGCTCAGTATGGAAACCTCTCCATTTCTCCTCAGCATGGTTGGCTCAGGAATTCTGGGAGTTGAAGTCCACGGGTCATAAAAGAGCCAAGGTTGCCTACCCTTGATCTAGGGTCATACTGAGCCCAGAAAGAAGTGAGGTCCTCCTAAGAATATCTAAGGCAAAGGTACCAGGTCATCCTTAATCCTTTCCAAACTCAGAAAGTCAGAAATGGGTCCATTTACATCAGGGATGGGGATTGTGGCTTTCCAAGGAGAAGATGCTGATCTGGGAAACGGGGAAATGCCCAAGACAATCCCTTACTTTGTTCTATGTCCCTCTTGATTTGTTTCTTGACAGCCTGCATTTTCCTGTTGTAAAACAACAACTGAGTAAGGTCTAGGATCGGGCAACTGAGTAACTCAGCAATACACAGAAGAAAGTACAAACAGTTCATTTTGTGACCATTCTTGGTCACAATGGCACTGGGGAAAAAAGGTGACTAATGGCTGTTTTTCAGACTTATGGCCATTGCAGTATTGCCCAGGGTCACGTGATTTACATTCAGATGCTTGACACCCAGTTCACAGTTGTGACGGTTGCAGCGTCCCGGGGTCACACGATCCCCTTTTT
Organism: Vipera berus; assembly: GCF_964194415.1. Classification (NCBI taxonomy): domain Eukaryota; kingdom Metazoa; phylum Chordata; class Lepidosauria; order Squamata; family Viperidae; genus Vipera; species Vipera berus. The sequence continues at coordinate 5,916,347 of NC_138213.1, read as the reverse complement.
GTGATCTTCTGACAAGCAAAGTCAACGGGGAAACCAGATTTACTGAACAACCGTGTTACTAACAGTCACTGCAGCGATTCGCTTAACAACCGTGGCCAGAAAGGTTCATAAAATGAGGCAAAACTCATTTAACCAAGGTCTCATTTAGCAACTGAAATGTTGTGGCTCAACTGTGATCGTAAGTCGAGGACTACTTGCAGTGTAGACAGATCTCCGGCTAAATACTGTGTGGGTTGCGAGAGTCTACCGGCCTGATTTGTCTCTCAAAAGAGTGAAGGCCAGGATTGCGGGGAAACGGTGAGGGTTGAGAGCTTTGATCAATAATTGAAGGAAATATGAATCTTTATCCTAACGGCAGGTGAAAGATTACCAAATCCTTTCACAGCCACGAGAGGCCGTGTTGTCTAGCAAACAGTACAGATGTTCAGGAGAAATGTAAGCTTGGGAAGGGGAGGAAGTGCAACTCTTACCACAGCAACGTTTTCACTGAAAGTTTTGAAGTTGGCTTTGGGAAGGAAAAGTGAGGAGAAGCGGGACTATAAAGACACATGCTGTGTAGACACGTCTAGCCAGTTTGGTCTAGTAGTGGTTAAGGCACCTGGCTAAAAAGCGGGAGACAGTGAATTCTAGTCCCGTTTTAGCCATGAAAGCCAGCTGGGTGACCTTGGGCCAATCACTAGGAGATGGTGAGTTCTAGTCCTGTGTTAGCCATGAAAGCCAGCTGGGTGACCTTGGGCCAATCACTAGGAGATGGTGAGTTCTAGTCCTGTCTTAGCCATGAGAGCCAGCTGGATGACTTTGGGCCAATCACCAGGAGACGGTGAGTTCTAGTCCTGTCTTAGCCATGAAAGCCAGCTGGGTGACCTTGGGCCAATCACTAGGAGATGGTGAGTTCTAGTCCTGTTTTAGCCATGAGAGCCAGCTGGATGACTTTGGGCCAATCACCAGGAGACGGTGAGTTCTAGTCCTGTCTTAGCCATGAGAGCCAGCTGGATGACTTTGGGCCAATCACCAGGAGACGGTGAGTTCTAGTCCTGTCTTAGCCATGAAAGCCAGCTGGGTGACCTTGGGCCAATCACTAGGAGATGGTGAGTTCTAGTCCTGTTTTAGCCATGAGAGCCAGCTGGATGACTTTGGGCCAATCACCAGGAGACGGTGAGTTCTAGTCCTGTCTTAGCCATGAGAGCCAGTTGGGTGACTTGGGCCAATCACCAGGAGATGGTGAGTTCTAGTCCTGCCTTAGCCATGAAAGCCAGCTGGATGGCTTTGGGCCAATCACCAGGAGACGGTCAGTTCTAGTCCTGTCTTAGCCATGAGAGCCAGCTGGATGACTTTGGGCCAATCACCAGGAGACGGTCAGTTCTAGTCTTGCCTTAGGCATGAAAGCCATCTGGGTGACTTTGGGCCAATCACCAGGAGGTGGTGAGCTGTAGTCCTACCTTAACCATGAAAGGTTAAGCTCCAGTCCTTCTCTCTCAGCCCAACCTACCTCACAGGGTTGTTGTTGTGGGGGAAAAGAGGAGGAGGAAGGCGTGTTGGATCTGCATGATACTTTACTTGTAAAAATAATAAAGGCAGGATACAAACAAAATAACTGTGTCCCATTTAAATGAGGAGCCCTTCAAAAGAGGGGGGAGGAGAATTGGAGAAGACACAGGTCAGACTTTATGCAGATTCAACCCAAGGCAACTAGGTGTCCGTGCCCCCCCCCGCTTTTCTCCATGTCCAGCCTTTTGCTGGACATTCGTTGCAAAATGAATGTGGTGAGCAAAGTAAGGCTTTGATTTCTGCAGAAGCTGCTTCCTCAGCCGATGCCCAGTTTGCTGTCCTTTTTTAACACAGTCAAACTGAAAGAAAAAAACGACGACAACGACGTCTATTGTGATCAGGGCCATTTCAAAAGGAGGCAGCAGAGGAAGTGTGCTGGAAATGAACTATCTCTGCAGTCTTCCTGGGGAAACGTATGTGGAAAAGGCTGGAAGCCCATCCTCAGACACAACAGCCTGTCCCTCCTGATTGGAAGGGGGCCCCCTCTGGATAAAAACCTAGGCAAACACCACCTGCCCTCCCCCAGGGGGGATGGGGTCCCTTGACAGCCCTATGCAGAATGGGGGAGCTCCGCCAGAAGGGACCAAATTTATGCCTGTCCCTTGGGGATGGAAAGAACAGAGGTCGGTGCTTCATTTGTAACGAAGGAGAGGAAAAGGGGGGGGGGAGGGAGGGAGGAAGGAAGGAAGGAGAAAGAAAGAGACAGAGACAGAAGAAGAGGGAGAGGGAGAGGGAGAGGGAGGGAGGGAGGGAGGGAGGGAGGGAGGGAGGAAGGAAGGAAGGAAGGAAGGAAGGAAGGAAGGAAGGAAGGAAGGAAGGAAGGGGAGAGGAGAGATTGAAGGAAAGTGGATAGATGAGGGAAGGAAGGAAGGAAGGAAGGAAGGAAGGAAGGAAGGAAGGAAGGAAGGAAGGAAGGAAGGAGGGGAGAGAGGGAGGGAAGGAAGAAAGGGAGGGGGAAGGAGGGAAGGGAGGGAGGGAGGAGAAGAGAGAGAGAGAGAGAGAGAGACAGAGACAGAGAGATAGAGAGAGAGAGAGAAGAGACTGCAAGAGAAAGAGAGACACCCATTTTACCATGAAGGACAACAACCCTCAGAGAACTAAATGGCACTTTCTGGCTTCAGGATTGGAGCCCTCCTCCCTTCACCCCTTTATTTTTTTTACTAATGGCCTTCCCATCGCTATCTAACCTACCTGGGCTGGCATTTCCTCCCGTGACCACCTGCAGCCGGTGCCTTATAGGTTTATTAACATCCCCTCATAAACAGCCTGTCTCTGCTCCCACTGCGCCTGCCAAGTGAAGCCAGCAGAATGAAGGTTGCTGTTCTTTTCCAGCACGTCGTCCTCTCTCATCTGGGAACAATTAAGGCCCAAATCCCTCCAGCCTGCAAGAGGGACAAACCCCACCGTATATATATATAATTTTAAAAATATCCCCAATGCTTCAGAGAGAGGTGGGGGGTGGGAGGTTGGCCAACAGGCCCTCCGACTATCCACAACAGAATGGAAACTCATGTTTTGGATGCTGAAGTTCCTGTCCTCAACCTGGTCTCTTTTCCCTCCCCGTGCAAATGTGCAGAGTCCTCTATAAGGAAGATGCATGACCAACTGTGCTTCGTATTATACTCTCCCTTCCTCTTCTCCCCTCCCCTTTTGATTTCAGAATGGGAGGGCACCATTTTTGACTTCAAAAGGGCAGGAGGAGGAGGAGGAGGAGGAGGAGGAGGAGGAGGAGGGAAGAAGGCAAGGACAATGGGAATTGCCGGCTGACACCACTCAGATCAAAGGTGCAGGGTCCTTTAATTACTGCCCTCATCCTTCAAGTCACGGGGCGGAAAAAGAAGAGAGAGAGAGAGAGAGAGAGAGAGAGAGAGAGAGAGAGAGAGAGAGAGAGAGAGAGAGAGAGAGAGAGAGAGAGAGAGAGAGAGGGAGAGAGAGGTGGGGAAGCAAGAAAGTTTTGAAGCCACTGGTTTTGTTTGCAGAGGGGTTTCATCTCTCTCCCCCCAGTTCCCTGCCTGCCCCAAAGTGGCTGTGGTAGGTTTTAATTGGTGAAATTTATGAAAGCAAATAGGAAAATGCCAGTGTTTCTCACACCTCCTCTTTTACGCCAGGAGGAAAGAGCTGAACGGGAGGGCGGCAGCAAAAGGCAGAATGGAAGCCGCGCATCCGTCCACCACATTTGCAAGGAATATTTCAGAAAGATGGCTTCGGGCAGTGCCTGGGGAGAATCTTTGGGAAGGAGAAACCTGGCTCCCGGAGGCTATTCTTTATTTCCAGGCCTCCCTGGTTGCAGAGGAGGGAGGGGAGAGAGAGAGAAAGGAGGGGGAACCCACCCTCAAATTCACATAGGACATAAAACTCCATGGGTAGCATATCAAAATTGGCGACTGGCTGTTGAAGCTCAGCAGTCAGAAGAAAGGATTGTTCAAGGATCGAGTTAAGTAGAAGCTGTATTAAACTTCAAACGTATATTCTTCTCACCAATTGGAGCTCTTTTCTTTTTCTTCCTTCCTTTCTCCCTTTCTTTCCCTTCCTTCCTTCCTTCCTTCCTTCCTCCTCCTTCTCTCTCTCTCTCTCTCTCTCTCTCTCTCTCTCTGACAAAGAGCTATGTATACTTTCTTGAGCTCCAAGAGGAATAGAAATCCAATTAATAATAAATAAACAGTGGGATTATTTATTTAGTTTTTGGCTGTTATCTGAACTCCACTTCTACTTTCTTGAGTGCTGGCCTTCATCTTCTCAGAAGATCCAGACGTAGTTTGCTATTGCCTCCTTCCTAGGGCTGAGAAGGAGTGACTGGCCAAAGGTCACCCAGCTAGCTGTGGGCCTAAGGTGGGACTAAAATTCACAGTCTCCTTCCTGGCTTCTAGCCTGGTGCCTTCAACCCCACATCAAAACGATGATCTAAATCAGTTTACTGAAGTAAACTTATCCATACCGAGTCATCTCTTAAAAGCTTCGCTTCATCCTTTCTCTTTATCTCCTTCAATTCAGTTCACTCTTGTTTGAAAAGTCACCAGCAAAGAGGTTCTGGTGCACCCTTCCCTTAACTGAGCATCCTCCAGAAACGTGGATATCATAACCAAAAATTCTTAAGTCAGGTTGCCCAAAAATACACTGCCAGCCCTTAGAACTGATGCCCGCAGCTGGATGCAGAACGCATGTTCCTTCATCTTAATTCCCTAAACCAGCAGCAGAAACCTGTGACCTTTTCAATGCTGTTGGACTCTGTTATTCCAACATCATAAATGACACAGACACCCCCCCTTATCCAAGCGAGCATGCGTAGGCTTACGTCCCTATTTAATATAAATTAATGTGCCCAGAGTCTTCCTTTATATACTGCCAGTAAACGTAAACAGGACTAACCGTACTTGTTTTTCCCTGGTTGACATGAAGCGCAACGCCATCTAGAACAGACATGTCAAACACAAGGCCCGGGGGCCAGATCCGGCCCGTGAAGTGGTTTCATGTGGCCCATGAAGCCATCCTGGAAACAGTGAGGGAACGGCCCCCACTGCCTTGGCCCTGGCCCAGAGACCCTCCTTCTGCCAGAGACCCTCAGATCTGTCCCACTCCTGCCCTGGCCCCCATAGGCACCCTTGATGTGAAAGATGTAGAGCTGGCCACGCCCACCCAGTAGGCCATGCACACTCTAGCCACGCCCACCCAGTAGGCCACACCCACCCAGGCCACACCCACCCGGCCCCCTGAGGGCAACCGCAATGCTGTTGCGGCCCTCAATGAAATTGAGTTTGACACCCCTGATCTAGAACAATGTTTCTCAAACTTGGCAACGTTAAGAGATGTGGACTTCAGCTCCCAGAATTCCATGGCTGGCTGGGGAATTCTGGGAGTTGAAGTCCACACCTCTTAAAAGTTGCCGAGTTTGGGAAAAACACTGATCTAGACCCAATCCAATCGAAGCAAAAATGAAAGTTGCAGTTGTCTATCCTCTTGGCCTTCCTTTCTTTTTTTTTTCTTTTCTTTTTTTTAAAAAAAAAGAAACAAAACAACAATCAGATTACAATCCTGGGAGCGAAGTGCAATTCTTTATTATTTTTTCTCCAACTCAAAGCATCCGGGATAAGGAGGAGAAAAGGGTGGGGGGGCGGAATCTGTTTGTTTGCTTCTTTAATCATCTTTTTTTTTTCCTTTCCCCTTGTTCCAAAGAGGCCTTGTGCTTTATTATCGGCAAGAGCAGCTTGGGCACATTGCAATCTGAGCTCCTAGGATACTTTGCTGTGGAAAATCAGGAGAGGGGAGAGAAAGGGGGTGGGCCACAAAAATTAATTGTAAAAAAGAAGGCAAAGGGGAAGGAAGGGAAGGGGGCAGAGCAGCTGGGAGAAAGACAGAAGGCTTGTCGGTGCCGCTACTTTGATTCAATCAATTATCATTATCTTCTCCAACAGCTCTGCACCTCCACACCCCAACCCAGTTGTGTTTAACTTTCTTGTTCCCCGTTGTGTTCTCCTGTCACATTTCTGGGGGGGGAGGAGGCAAGGGGTTCTCTTTTTCTTGCAGGGGTCTTATCAGGCCCTCCCAGCCAAGGCCGGCCCAGCAAAGCAATCGCAGCCCCACTTTATCTGCTCGCGCAGACCTCCACCTGACAAGAGAGGCGAGGCCAAGCGACTGCTTTTGGTGGTCCCTGGGAACCAGACGTGGAAACGCTGCTGTTCGAGTCCCACACTCCGCTGGGAATTCATTAGGCAGGCAGGGCACTCCCGCTAGCCAGGCAAAGGGCAGGCGGAGGCAGCCGACAAACGCCAAGACATCCCCTCCGCCAGGCGCTCTCCGTCATTACCACACAAGGTTGTTTGTTGCAAAATGTGTATGGGGGGGAAGCAATGAGGGTCTCGACCACAACACAGGTAGATTCAACTAGCCCGGGTTGGTTCCACCAAGGAGAACCTGGCAGAGTCTCCTTGGAGAGCCCACCAGGGACCTGCACTCCTCCCATCCTTTTCTGGGATGGGGTTGTATCTTATGATTTATGATGGTTGCCTTTTAGGATTATGATCATGATTTATCACTTGTTGCTTGTATGTACACTGAGAGCTTCTGCACCGGAGACAAATTACTTGGCCAATAAAGAATTCTATTCTATTCTATTCTATTCTATTCTATTCTATTCTATTCTATTCTATTCTATTCTATTCTATTCTATTCTATTCTATTCTATTTCTTATTCTATTCTATTCTATTCTATTCTATTCTATTCTATTTCTTATTCTATTCTATTCTATTCTATTCTATTCTATTCTATATTCTACTCTATATTTTATTCTATTCTTTTCTATTCTATTCTATATTCTACTCTGTTCTATATTTTATTCTATTCTATTCTATATTCTACTCTATTATATATTTTATTCTATTCTATATTCTATTCTATTCCATTCCATTCCATTCCATTTTATACTATTCAATTCTTTTTTATTCGATTCTATATTCGATTCTGTATTCAATTCAATTCAATTCAATTCAATTCAATATTCTATTCTCTATTCTCTATTCTATTCCCTACACCCGTGATGGAGGGTACTCCCAATGGGGCTCAGCGAAGATGGAGAGAAAGCCATCTCTTTGGGCCTTCACCTCTGGCCATTTTTACATAGTTTTTGGATCGGGTGGCTGGCCCCCGACGAGCCTGCATCTTCTGCCAAGGAAATAACAGGCACTTAGCTAGTCAGCTATTAGCGTTACAAAGGAAAATATGCAGGGCCCCCCCAGGGAGATGGGGGAGACGGTGCTGACGTCAGGGGGTAATTGGGTGTCTGGGAGAAATTGCCAACGGCTGGCCCAGCTCTCCAGGGGCCCTGCAAAGCCTGAGTTGCAACTCTAATAAAGAAAGGCAATTTGAGAAAGGAGTCTGGCTGCAGAGCAGGCTAGTGGCTACTCAAAAGACCTCTCTCGCTCCCCAACTTGGCACCCCGACCTTTACCCAAGCCACCCCAAAGGAGCAGCCACACGCTTTTGCACATCTGTTTTGGAACAAAAAGTGGTTTCTAGTTTCCGGTGTGTGTGTGTGTATATACAGACACACACACACACACACACACACACACACACACACACACACACACACACAGAGGTATAGGTATAGGTATATATTTATCCTCCCCCTTCCCCCATCCTGATATGTCACGTATTTTTATGTCACATCGTATGTGGGGGGGGGGGGGAAGAAAATGTATTTTTTAATTACCGTGACGCTAAATTGAAGGGGCTTTAATCATCTTAAACCCCCCCTTCCCCTCAAAGCCATTAACAGTTGCTTGGAAACGTTCTGTTTGTTTGTTTGTTTTGGCAAACCCCTAAATAATTTTTTAAACCATTCATTTCCAAATGAGAAGAGAGAGGAAAAAAAACAGGAGGTAAAAAGAAATGGTGTTTTCAAAGTAGGTACCTGACCAAGTTTTGTTTTGTTTTGTTTTGTTTTATTATTTTATTTTAATATTATTATTTTATTATTTTTTATTTTATTTTTTTAAAAAAAGCTTCTTCAGAATTTGAAGAAGAGGCAGGAACGGGATTGCATGAAACTGCTTGGGTTGACCTGCCCTAAAGTCATTTGCCTGCGTGACACAACTAAAAATGCCTGAGATTGATTGTAAACTGTGGTTTACAAATAACAATACTCGGAGTCAAATAAGTTGCTTAACTCAAACCCAACCAGCCATGATCCTCCTAATCAAACTATGGTGGGTTTTTTGTTGTTGCTTTTTAGGGAGACCACTCTGAGAAGACACTGAGGCAAGTTGTTAGTCTGGATTTGCTAGCTGGATAAAAAGATATTTTTGCACGGCTCCGGATTTTGAGGGCTGGGTTTTGATCCTCCATTCCCCACCCAGAGTTCTTCTGGTTAGATAGGTGACACCTGACCTCTGGAACATCTGCCCCCCCCAGAGTGAGGTTGGGGGGCATCCTTCCTGATCTTCTTGTAAGAGTCTAAAGACCTGAATCTGCCAGTTATCTTGGGGTTCCAAAGGTGGTTGATCGATTAACAACAGATCCCCTCTTACCCACCCATCCAATCCTGCTCCTGCCCTCCCCATCTTTTCATTGTGCTGCAGTGTTTGACTGTTTGTACTAACTTATTTATGTTTTTAATTTATATCATTTTTATAGATTGTAAGCCACCCAGCGTTTGATAGGTAAGATGAGCACCCAATAAATTTTACAAACAAGCAAACAGACTTCCTGAATAGATAGATAGATAGATAGATAGATAGATAGATAGATAGATAGATAGATAGAGATAGATAGAGATAGATAGATAGATAGATAGATAGATAGATAGATAGATAGATAGATAGATAGATAGATAGATAGATAGATAGATAGATAGATAGATAGATAGATAGATAAAGGAAGGTGTTATGCCAACCCTGGTTCTCCCTTCCTTGCATAGTATATTGTGATACAAAGGCACCTTGACAAGAGCTTGCATCGTAAGATTGCAATGCGTGTTTGATTGTTGTACCATCATCGTAGTTAGGAATTGCCACCTAGGAAGTGAACTAGCCACTCAGAATCTCTACACCAGGGGTCTTCAAAGTTGGCCCTTTTATGACTTGTGGACTTCAACTCCCAGAATTCCTCAGCCTGGCTGAGGAATTCTGGCGGTTGAAGTCCACAAGTCATAAAAGGGCCAACTTTGAAGACTCCTGCTCTATACTGAGCTCTGGACTGTAGAAATCCTCGCAATCAATCAACAAACCAACAGTTGACTCAACAGCCTTGTCCCTGGTGCAGGAAAAGTTCTGACCTACATTGCAGAAAGAAGACAAGCATTTTTGCAGCATGTATGAATTCAACTGGGGACACTCAATGAGATCTTTACAAGGTTTATTACAAGGTTTAATTTCAGAGATTTTTGTGTAAAAAAAATATGTGGGTGTGTGTTTTAAAGAAAGAGTCCCTAGGTTGGGGTGAGATCTGGTGGCCCCCAGACATCATTCCCAATCCTCATAACCTGTGTTGCTGGGAATGCAGTTTAAAACCATGAGGGAGGTTATTGTCTTGCAGGATCCAGTCTGAGTTTGGTCACCAGGACCAAAAGTTTGTTCTTCCAAACATTTGGGTTCATGTTGGAGCCCATCATCACGAGCCTGAAAGCTTGGAAGAACAAATCTTTGGTTCCGGTGACTGACTCAGATTGGATCCTGCTACGTTATCCTGGGGATGTGTATATTTATTTTCCTTTGCCAGGTTGTCATCGCCCCACTCCTATGCTTAAACTAATAGAAAAGATGTACATTTTTGTGCCTTTCTTGGATCTGGAATTACTAAAATGAATTTACTGTTAAGAGAGAGATTAAAAAGTGTAACTGCCCTCCAGATTAATAAATGGAAGTTTTCCAAAGACAGAGATTTATCAGAGAAGGCCTTTCTTGGGATTTTGCTATAGGATCACCCCAATCCACAACTGGCCACAGGATACAAGGATGCATTTCGGAATAGGGAGATTTCCCCCGTCTTCCAAAAACCAACTTCCATAAATTGAATGATTTTTTTTTTCCTATCAAGATATATTAGGAGATGATAGAAATCAGGAAGTAAATTAGGTGGCTTCATAGACAGAAATGTTCACAATGCAGCTTAATCATGCAATGTGATATGTTAGGACTGGTCTGGAAAAGACTGACCTAACGTTGTTTCAATCCAGAGACATCCGTGTATGCAGCTTTCATAGCATTTGCAGAGCACTAGGGCTGATGTATGGTCTTCAGAATCAGAATAGAGGTGGAAGGGACCTTGGAAGTCTTCTAGTCCAGCCCCCTCCCCCTCCGCCGCGCCCTTCAAGCAGGAGACCCTATATCATTTTAGACAAGTGGCTGTACAATCTCCTCTTAAAAGCCTCCAGTGATGAAGTACCCACAACTTCTGGAGGCAAGCTCTTCCACTGGTTAATTGTCCTCACTGTTAGGAAGTTTCTCCTTAATTCCAGGTTGCTTCTCTCCTTGATTAGTTTCCACCCATTGTTTCTTGTCTTGCCTTCAGGTGCTTTGGAGAATAAATTGACCCCTTCCTTCTTGTGCCATCTTCTCAAATACTGGAATACTGCTATCACTTTTATATCTTCCCACACTTCTAATCTTCAAGAGCAAATAAACCAAGAAGATGATCTGATACCTCACAGGTAAAACAACTGGCTCATGGGTAGAAGAACCCAAATTCAATCTCCAGCAAAGGAAAATATTTGTAGCTCAAGGTTGAAGTGAGGGGTCCCTGGTGCTCTCTGATCATGTTTCATGACCCATAGTAGGTAACGGAGAAGGAGGAGGAGGACTGTGGGGTCCTTGGTGCTTTCTGAGCTTGGCTGTTTTCTTGCAGACATTTCATTACCTAACTAAGTAACATCATCAGCAACTGGGTGATGGAAACATCCTGAAGAAAACAATCAAGCTCAAAGAGCACCAAAAACATTAATTCTCCTCCTACTACTACAACTTCTGGAGGAAAGCGGTTCCACTGGTTAATTGTCCTCACTGTCAGGAAATTTCTCCTTAGTTCTAGGTTGCTTTTCTCCTTGATTACGTTCCATCCATTGTTTCTTGTCCTGCCTTCGGGTGCTTTGGAGAATAGCTTGACTCCCTCTTCTTTGTGACAACCCTTGAAATATTGGAACACGGCTATCATGTCACCCCTCATCCTTCTCTTCATTAAACTAGACATACCCAATTCCAGCAACCATTCCTTACATGTTTTATCCTCCAGTCCCCTACTCATCTTTGCTGCTCTTCTCTGTTGTCTTTCTAGAGTCTCAACATCTTTTTTACATCGTGGTGACCAAAACTGGATGCAGTATGCCATTGGATGCACCAAAGATTCAAAGATTTGGGATTTCAAACTGTTCAGGTTAATGAACAAACCACTGATGTTGATCAGCTTTTCGCAAAACCGGAGAGACATTTGCCATTGCAAAAATAAAGAGAGAGATGTACACATTTGTGTTTGCAAGTCTGAATGTGCAATGATGTTATTTTTTTTAAAAAAAAGGGAGGGTGTTTCTTTTAAACATCCACATGCCTGGTCCCTTAAAAGACCGGGGCGAGTTTTAAAAATAGATCTGTTGTTATTGTTGCTGCTGCTGCTGATGTTGTGGTAGTGGTTGTTGACTCCTGCAGTCCGTCCTCCTTCAATCCTTCCTGCCGATTTGCAGAATTTTTAGCAAGGAGGTCTAGAAGGCGGATTAAATGAAGGAAACGCCACGCACACACATGGACACAGACTCAATTTTTGTCCTTTAGCAAATTCTTCTCTTTCACTCTTGCATGAAGGAAGAAGAAGGGGGGGAGGGGAGAGAAAAAGAAATATCCCCACAGAGTTTTTCTCCTCTTCCTGGTGTGGAGCTAGGCCCCCGCAGTGCCCTGTGTAATTTCAGTTCCTCAGAATTCAGGTATTAATAAAGACCCCATGGGGACTTCCAACAATATAACCCTACATTTTCAGGCATTATGAAAGGAAACCCCCAGGGGTCTCTGGCTCAAATTTCTGAAATGTAGGCATTGTAAAAGACACCCCAGGGGATGCCCGCAATAGAAATCTGCTGAATTCAAAGCATTTTCGGAGCCCTGGTGGGAACCATTACTCCCACTGGAAGCTTTTTACAAAACATGTGTTGCTGACATGTTGACAGATTGCTCAGTGAAGTGTTTAGGTGCACGCACGAGGCGAGTCTTCGGGGACACTTGGCTCTGCCAGTTAGTCTCCAAACGCTGGAAATGGTGCCATCCATTTTTCATAAAACGGGGGGGTGGGGAAGCAAACTGGAGCGAGGGAGAGGGAGGGAGGGAGGGAGGGAGGGAGGGAGGAAGAGAGGTGGAAAGAGGGGAGGGTTGGAGGAAGGAAGGAAGGAAGGAAGGAAGGAAGGAAGGAGAGGGAGGTGGAAAGAGGGGAGGGATGGAGGGAGGAAGAGGGGGGAGGGAAGGAAGGAAGGAGAGGGAGGGGTAAAGAGGGGAGGGAGGGAGGAAGAAAGAGAGGGAGGGAGGGAGGGAAGGGGAGAGAAAGAGAGAGGGAGGAAAGAAGGGAGTCCTCGCCCATCACAAAGCTCTCGACCAATGTAAAAGCTTTGCCTTCTTGCCAATGAAGCCAGGCAGAGGGGCAGAGACTGGTATTCCAGAAGCAGGTTTTCTGATGCTCCTGCAGCCCCCTCGACCACTCTCTCCTGGGTGCCAAAGGGGGGCTTTTGAACTGAAGGAATCTGGAGGTCACCCCACAGCTCTGGCAATCGCTGCCTCGCTCTTCCCCCCCAGCACACATTTGTGCAGAGCAAAAGGGAAAAGGGGGGTGGGTGAGTTGAAGGAAAGGGGAGGTGGTCTGCTGGGCCTGACAGTGTTCAGCTTGGTAAAGTGATCTGGGACTTAAATAAGGCGAGGGAGGGGGAGAGAGAGAGGGGCTCCGACGAATTAGCTACCTAGGTGATGGGGGCTGGGAGAGAAAGCAATGCATTCATGGTGGGGTGGTGAGCTGGGGGCCAGACGCGAAGCCCCTGGGAGGGCAGATCCCCAGAGTTTGCCGAGCACGGATGCTCTAATTTCCAACAGAGCTTCTCAGTTAAATACTTAAAGCTGTGCAGGCTTGTACTGTGCCAAGCCAAGCCTGTCTGCACAGATGAGAGAAAGAAAAATAAAGCGGGGGGGGGGGGGGGGAAGAGAGGGAAGAAAAATTCTCTGAGCCGAAGGAGGGAGGGAGAAATATGCCATATGCCTGCATTCATAAAAATTTAACGGTAAAAGCAGATGTAATCTAAAAAAATGCATGCATGTGCAAAACACATACACACCTAAGATGAGGAGGGTAGGGGTGTGCTGTGTGGACTTTCCTCCATTAAATAGCACTGCTTATTGCCTTTAATGTAAAACACACAATCAAGTAGTTCTGTGGGGGGGGGAAACTTATCTGTTCTCCAATAATTCAAAAGGGGTGGGGAGCTATAATGCATCTTGGAACACAGCGTTCAGGGTTTGTCCCACTGAAGAAATCCATGATGCTGATACACACACACACACACACACACACACACACAAAGGGATTGTCAAAAAGCACACATAGACACATGAAATATATTTTCATTTACACCTGACAGCAATTTTGGGTTATACTCACATGCACGTTAAGAGAGAGAATGAAGCTCGGTCACTAAAATAGAGCCCTGATTATAACTCTCAATATGACTTGGTTCGAATGCAACTAACTGGGTTTCCAGTGGGTTTTCTACAGTGGACCTATACAGTGTCTTTGCCCTCTATGCGGAAAGTGTGGCTGAGAGGCAAATTGGTATAGCAATTCTGTGACAATTTCCCAGGCAGTCTTGCAATCCCTCAGTCCTTCCTTCAACCACCAGCAACCACTTACCAGGGAGGGAGGGAGGGAGGGAGGGAGGGAGGGAGGGAGGGAGGGAGGGAGGAAGGAAGGAAGGAAGGAAGGAAGGAAGGAAGGAAGGAAGGAAGGAAGGAAGGAAGGAAATTCCAATGCTCCCTATCAGATTCCCAAAGGAAAACCTTTACGCGAGTTTACTTGACTCACGTCAAAATCTTTAAACAAAAATGCCTTTACCATGAATTCCTGTTCCCTGGACATCATAAATAGCATTTATAACTTTGGAACGGCACCTTTTCCTGGACTGAGCAGAAACATCTAACACCTCATCTAGCACCTCTCGGGGATGGAATCATCTCTGATTCCAGATCCTCAGCCGTTATATAAAGATACATTTTTTAAACCAAGTAGATCTAATCCATTCCATTCTGCCCATGGGAACTTAGAGGGGAGGTGGGTCACACAACTTTCTTCAAGTCAGACTCCATTCCTGACGACCTCATTGACACGTCCATGTCGACTCTGAGGGCAACAACACAACCCGTCTCCTTCCAAGAAGACTGATGGACTTCCTTGGCGTTCCCTGCTAGTCAGCCATGTAAGGACCAACCAGGTCTGATCCTGCTTCACTTTTAAGTTCAGCCAAGGTTTTCAGAGTTTTTTTGTTTTTTTTAAAAAAAACGACAATTAAAACTGGCATCTTAACAAAACAAGGAAAGGAAAACAGAGAACAGTAAGGACTTTTCAATCTTCCCAACCCACAGTCGTGAAAGTGGCTCCGATGCTCCCAGCTGTTACTTAATTTGGGAGGACCTCTCCTGTTTTTCGGTTTTAATCCTGGCTCAGTGGGGCAGGGCAAATGCCCTCCAGAGCACTCCGAGAATGTAAATATGCAGTAAGAAAAGTGCCATTTTCGGCAGAGCCCAACAAACAGCATAAAGTAATTTCACGACAGAGCCGCATTAGAGAGGAAGCTTCAACTTGGACCTGTCATCCTTGGCAGGAAAAAAAAAACACACCTACAACCAAAGAGGTCGGTAGCGAAGAGAGGAATTCCACTAAGCTTGAACCATCCCATGCCCCAATCAACAAGAAAGGTCAGGTACAGAATCTTACTCCCCTCAGACTTCTCCTGAAGAGCCAATAAAGCATCAGGCAGCGTTCACATCCACACTCCGTTCTGAAGGAACCTAAATGTTTTCTGCAAATATTGTCACATTTCCCCCAAGAATGAAAAGGAGTTGAGCAAAATGAAGGAAAAGAAAGCTCCTGTGAATGTAAGAAGAATTAAATGGGGAGGGTCTAAAAAGAGTCTGTGCAATGGAGAGACGGGGGGGGGAGGGACAGAGAGAGGGGGAGAGAGAGAGAGAGAGAGAGAGAGAGTAGGAGAAGACTGTGTTAACTCCAATACCTAGCTAGTTAAGGTAATGACCATGTTGTCCTGTCAGGGACTGTATCTTTGAAAGACACAAAACCACAGGAAAGAAAGCAGAACAGGGCTGTAAGCCCAGTTTAGATTGATGTAGGAAAGCGAGGGAGAGTAGATGGCATTAAAGGGTCTACTCAGCAAAAAAAAAAACAACATGAATTGCAAGTAATAGGAAAAAAAGGATTCTTCAGAACTTGTACTAAGCAGAAGGTTCTTAATGCTGCTACCTGGCACTTTAAGGAATTAGAAGCAAGACCTCTATAAGCTAATTCCAGCCACGGCCAACTCCTAGGTGCAACTACTTTCCTTACTGATCCATATGTAAGAAAGCTTTCCATGATAAAGCTTCAACTTTTCCTTGATTCTATTCACCTTCAGCTTGATGCAATGGCTTTTTTGTTCCCAAGTGATCAACCAGAGGTTTTCCAGAACTCCAGAGATGGTCAATTCTGGGAAATGTGCTCTTCTTGAAATGGAATGAATCAATATCCACACCTTCTGTGGCCGATTCAAGAACCTTCCTAGAAAACTGGTCACTAAAAAGGTAGATATGAAGAGATACATGACAGGATGCTCCATTTCTGAACAATCTCTTGGGCTCAAGAAGTCAGGAGCCAGGATAGAGTTCAAAAGTACTATGAGTTTATTTCATGCTACCTATCTACATGAATCTGAACTTGTTGTTGTTGTTAGCTGTGAAGTTGTGTCCAACCCATCGCGACCCCATGGACAACGTTCCTCCACGCCTTCCTGTCCTCCACCATCTTCTGGAGTCCATTTAGGCTCACGCCTACTGCTTCAGTGACTCCATCCAGCCACCTCATTCTCTGTTGTCCCCTTCTTCTCTTGCCCTCCATCTTTCCCAGCATTAGGCTCTTCTCCAGTGAGTCCTTCCTTCTCATTAGGTGGCCAAAATATTTGAGTTTCAAGAATCTGAACTACTAACAACCAAAGGTAAGTTGGTGCCAGATAAGAGTCAACAGGCTTCAAGGGGGCTGGAGTTATGTCTCCTATGGGGACACGGAGATACCAAACTGATGTTGTGTTTGACCCCGCCCTCCGGTTCAGTCTGGTCATCTCCTACACAATTATCTGTAAAAGTTAAAAAAGAGTTACATTTCTTCCTAATCACTTTTATATCAACCTGTTCTTCTAATAAAAGCACTCTGATATCTGTCCCACAGATGTTTCATTCTACCTGGTCTGATGTTTATGGGTCTTCTTATGTGACAGGTGCCATTGTTTGGAACTGGAGGTATATGCACTTCCTCCTTCCAATGAAGGAGAATATTTGTAGCTCAGGGTTGAAATGAGGGGCCTTTGGTGCTCTCTCAATTTCCTTGTTTTCTTGCAGATGTTTCATTACCCAAACTAGGTAACATCATCAGCGCTAGTAAGGAATGGGATTTATTCTCAGTTAATATTCTAGAGGTTTGCTCTGGTGTGACGGTACCCTAACTAGGTAACATCATGACAGGCAGGTAAGACACCAGAATGTAAACAGACAGCAAACAGCACGCCTTAATAGCACTGATGATATTTCCTAGTTAGGGTAATTAAACATCTGCAAGAAAACCAGCAAGCTCAGAGAGCACCAAGGACCCTTCACTTCTCCTTTCTTGATAATAATCCCTAAACAAGCAAAGAAGATCATATTGTTCTGGCAAATCCTTGAAGTTCAGGATGAGATGTTCATTTTTAGCATTTGAGCATGTATTTTGGTGTACTGCTCACCTAGTCTGTGGGGCGAATTATAAACATAACTAAATAAGGCAGGGCATGGTCATTAAATCCAGCCACCACTTGGTGTCCTCTCAAAAAGGAAGACGTGCCAAACTCACGGAGGAATTAGTCAACTGATACTCTGCATACTAGGACGCTTGTTTTGAAGTCAGCCTCCCTAACCGAATAAGACCTCTGTGGAAAATCCTATCCAGTTGGCTTGCTCCGGGCTCAACCTTTCCAGCAAACGGATTGGAGGCCTCCCCAACCCCATGCCGATACCTTCCAGATTTGCAAAGACAGCTGGATGCACAAAGGAGAGCAGAATGCAATCTGATCTCAGAGGGAATAAAGGGAACGGTAGAAGATTTAGATGGAAGTAGGACTATCTCTCTCCAAGACTTGGCAGGCTATCGCTGTTCTCTATAGCTGGCCTGTGTGCTGGAAGGGGTGGGGGGAGTGGGGAATGGACTCCACCTGAATGGTATTAATCAGATTGTATTGATTTTTTTTTAAAAAAAAATCTCCATCCATGCCTTAAAAAGAGAGAGAGAAAAAAAAGCATTGAACGGAAAGAAATAAAGGGCTACCTGTAAGTATTCCAGACCTTGGGTGGGCTGGAGGAAATATTTCACATTCTTGACAAGGAACTGGATGAACTCTTGAGAGAAGTCTGGAACTAAGCTTTTGGAGGTGCAGTTGTTTCATATTATTCCAGATCAGGTGAAAAAAATATATATAAATCCTGGAAGGTTCATGACTCATACTTCTACAGCTCGGTAGAAATCCAGCAGACGGGATCCGATCAAAGGGTTCTCCGCTGGAGATATTGATTATGGGAGCAAAGCATAAGAAACAAGCCAGATTGTTCGGTGGAGTAACCACCCTAAAATATAGGTCAACATTACATAGGCAAGTCCTCGACGTGCCACGATTGAGCCCAACATATCTGTGGCTTAAGCGAGACACTGATTACGTGAGTTTTGTTCCACTTTACAACCTTCCTTGCCACCGCGATTAATTGATTTGCTGCAATTGTTAAGTGAGCAACACAGTTGTGAAGTGAATCTGGCTTCCCCCCCCCCCGCTCCTTGACTTTCTTTATCAGTAGGTCACAAAAGGGGACTACACGACCCCGGAAACATTGTGACCGTCATAAATAGGAGTCAGTTGCCAAGTGCCTGGATTTTAATCCCGTGACCATGAGGATGCTGCAACGTTCACAAGTGTGAAAAAAGGTCCAGAGTCCCGTTTTTCCCCAGCACCGTTGTGACTTTGATTGTAATAAGCTTGCTTAGTGAGGACCAGACTTGTTGGAAACCGGAGTTCAAAACGCTACACCCAGCCACTTCTTCCCTAAGGATTCAGAAGCGTCTCATCTTGCTATTCATTCCTCTTTTGCAGCCCAATTTATAACGCGGCTTCACGATAGCTGTGACCTAAAATTTACATCCTCAGATAATTTTAGCAGTCCGTAAACTCTAGGTAATAACATAAGCGTAGCTATAAAAGAGGGAAGCCTCCAGCCCCAGGCTCCAGTGTTAGTGTAAGCAGGCATCCAAGAATTATGAAATGCCATAGGTATTCTCTCTGAGAATTTTCCAAACCGGAACAACTGTCTCAGCAGATGCTGGAAGCTTTCAAGAGCCACATGGAGACATCGGCTGGATGGGAGAAAGCAAATCTGCAAAGGGCCGAGATGACTTTTAAAACCGAAAAGAGAAGCAAGGATGGATTCAGCTCATCCTCGACTTTCAACAATTTGTTTAGTGGCCCTTCAAAAAAAAAGGGACTTATGATCGGTCTACGCTCTTATGACTGTGGCAGCATCCCTACAGCCATGGAATCAAAATTCAGGCGCACGAGAAATGGCCGGCATTTGCAACGGTTGCAGCCTCTCCATGATCACGTGATCAAAATTCGGGCACTTGGCAACTGGCATGTACTTCCGACAGTTTCACTGTCCTCCGGTCATGTCATCGCCATTTGCAACCTTCTCAGATGGCTCCCAACAAGGAAAGTCAAAGGGAAAGCTGGCTTCATTTTATGACTGCCTGATTCCCGTAACAACCCCAGAGATTCCCTTAAGAACTGTTGCAAAAAAAAATGGGCATGGCTCATGGAACAACTGCCTGGCATAGCAACAGAAATTCTGGGCCAGTTGGAAGTCAAAGACTGCCTGTATGTATGTAGAAGTCTTGACAAATCTGGATATGTCATGCCTCTTCAGTTAATATACTAACCTATAGGCTGCTTTAATCGATTGAGGTTTAGCATGTTGTGTGAATCCAAGTCACCCCCAGTCTCTTTGTAGGGGAGATGGCATATTAAACAAGCAAACAAGCAAATATTGCAGCTTGCCCACCATTGTTTTTCTCTTAGTGTGAAACTCAACCAGCTGTGACTTTTTTTTAAAAAAAAATGGATAAACAAACCATGGCTTAAGATCCCGGGTCCTGATCTTGCTTTTTTAACCCCATCCTTGGAAATTGGGTTCCAGAAGCCGCCGCCATTTTAAAAAGCATTAGAAATCAGTTATGTTCTTTCTTTTCCGACCAAAAGTGCTCTACTTCATCTTCCCATTAATGTGTCAAAGGTGTGTTTTTCCCCCCAAAAAGCAACTGGATTCTTGATTGTTTGTTTTTATTTGAGGAAGAAGAAGAAAAGGTTTCACTTTTCATTCAAGGAGCTTCATCAGTTCATCACAACTGATGAAGCTTCTGGGATGAATGGCAAAATGTTTTTTTCTTCTTCCTCAAGGGAAAAAAAAAACAGTCCAGTTGCCTTTTGGAAAACAAAAAAGCACTTTGAGACAACTTATGACCTGGATGGCTGAGAACCTCCACAGCCATCTTCCCATCAATGTATGTTGGAGGCTGCAAGGCCCCCGTGTAGCATAAATTAACGTAAACAGGCAAAGAAGCAGATCGCAAATTTTGACCTTCCTGCTTCCCACTTCCACTCATGTGTGCAGATCCCCACAGCAAGTCAACAAACACAATCAGATTTCAAGAGAGACTCTAATTTAGCCAACAGCAGAGTTTGGAAGCCAAGTCCTCCAAGCAATCCAAAGCTACAAATAAAATTAAAACATGATTGGAAAACCATCTCATCATTCGCTGATCGCTCAAATGACCGGGAGGCAGAAAAAGGAAAGAAACTTTGAGCAAATCAAACCCTGCCAGAGTAACAATCTACACATACTTCCAAAGGCTACTGACTTGACTTTATTCTGCTGGCATGGTTTAGGTTTTTTTGTTTTTTGGTGTGTCTTTTTTAGCAGATCCTAAAACTGTCATGGGACACATGAAGGCCGAACACGGCATCCCACCGATGCTGATCTGCTCAAAAACAACAGCTTTCCCCAAAGTAAAAAAAAAAAAAAGAAGAAATAAAAACGCAGAAAAAGGCAGCAAACATTCAAATGGCAAGTGAAATTCCAACTGAGGTTGACCTCTTAAAGAAAAAGTAGGATTTAGCTTGGCCGGTTGATGTTAAGACTTGCAGCAAATAAGGGGGCAACAAATGGACAGGAAAATTGAATAGAGAGCAACTGGGACCGTATCCAGGAATCAAGGATATGGTAGTGTATTTTCAAATTTAATTAGTCGAGGAGGGTTTGGGTTGTTGTTTTTTTAAGCTGCATGCCTTAAAGCAGTGTTCCTCAACCTTGGCGACTTTAAAATGGGTGGACTTCTATTTGCCCAACAATGGAAAATGAAAATTTACCAACTGAAGAGGAATTAATTAAGACCATTTTAGGGTGTGCAGAAATGGACAGATTGACTTTAAAGATTAAAAAAAGGAAAAAAAAGAAGACTCCGTGTATTTTAGAACATGGGGTAATTTTTATCCATGGCTAGAAAAACGAGTTAGAGAGAAAGGAATGTGATATGTAACTTTGAATATATATTAGCAAGAAGACCATCGAGTGATTAATTAACATATTTTTTATGATAATTAACTACTACTCTTTATTTTTTTAAAAAAATACATGAACCCAGACATTACGCTGTTTGCTAAATATTGAGAATGTTACTTTAAAAAAAAAACCTAACCCCAACATAGCTGCATCACTCCCTTTTAATCTTTTTCACAACTTGTGAAAAATCCACTCACTTCAAAAGTTCACGAGCCAAAGGAAACGTGCAGGCTACGATTTAAAAATATTGTAACGACGCTGAAATGTATTGGCACAAGGCTTCTTCTATCGCAAACAACAAACTCTCTCGTTCAGGAGAAAGGGGGGGGCTTTATAAAACCTTTTTAATGGTGGGCTTTTTTTTGTTTTGTTTTGTTTTGCTTTGCTTTGCAGGAAAGAAATTTACACACAACTCAGCTCTTCCCCAGGGAGAATCAAGAGAGTAATCCTTTGGTTCTCTGCCACCCCACTCTCTCCACAATTCCTCTTCCATCCCGAGCTTATACAACACCCTTCGTTCAACCAAAGGAAATCAAAGTCAAAGATAAACACCATATGGGCATCATCTGGATACCAGCCAGAGATCTGTTCAAATATGTGGTACAGTTTGTGGAGTCTAAAGGCAGGCGAGAACGCTGCTGTTCAGATAGAAAAGAGATATAAATGACCCTACAAATGTGGTGCTAGGCTTTGAACCACCATGTCAGCAATGGACAATCCTGAATAGGATTCACACCTCAGACAGTCTCGGCTGGTACTCTCTGTATAAATGGGGCGTAGCATCCTCCCCTCGGAATGACTACAGGGTCCCACATCAAATTATAGATCACATCATGAGCGGCTGTAAGGTGAGGGCATATATCAATCCAGTGTCTGATCTTTTTTTAAAATATAAACAATGCTGCGCTTCAGTGGTTTAAGATAGTCTAGCTCAGGGGTAGGCAACCTCGGCTCTTTTATGACTCATGGACTTCAACTCCCAGAATTCCTGAGTCAGCATAGCTGACTCAGGAATTCTGGGAGTTGAAGTCCATGAGTCATAAAAGAGCCGAGGTTGCCTACCCCTGGTCTAGCTAGACAGTGGTGTTTGAACATAGATCTTTTTAACATTTATATTTTGTTGCGTTTTACTAATCTAGGTGAAACGTTCAGATATATTGCTAGTCCATGTAGGATATGCCATAAGCTAAACAAAGAAACAAACACTGTTATCATGGGAAAACTCACCTGCTACATAAATTTCAACAAATTCCCACGGGATCCGTCTCATAACAGGGAGGGTCACAAACCTCTTTAGGCTTTTTAAGTCTCCCCATTTCTCTCCATACTTGTTTCTGTCTCCCAATAAAATCCCACCACTTCCAGAGTCTTTTAAAGTCCTGGAATCTAAAAATTGCCAAATGCGAAGACTAAGAAGAAAGGTTTCACAGAGAAGACATTGGTTTTTTTTTTCCTTAGCAAAAAGAAGCTTGGAGAAGACATCAGGCGTGGCCTCATTTGCTCACGCAGGGATGTGATTGTAGGGGACTACAGTTTTATTCTTCATTATTATTTTCTTTGAAAGCAACTTTTGATCTTTGATGACAGAAAACAGGCTTTCTATATATATATATTACAGAGGTTAATGATAGATAGATAGATAGATAGATAGATAGATAGATAGATAGATAGATAGATAGATAGATAGATAGACAGACAGACAGACAGACAGACAGACAGACAGACAGACAGACAGACAGACAGACAGATAGAAGGATAGATAGATAGATAGATAGATAGATAGATAGATAGATAGATAGATAGATAGATAGATAGATGATGGAGGGAGGGAGGGAGGGACAGACAGATAGATAGATAGATAGATGATAGAGTAAGACAGTGATGGCGAACCTTTTAGAGACCGAGTGCCCAAACTGCAACCCAAAACCCACTTATGTATCGACAGGTGCCGGGTGGGCATGCCCCATTGGGTGGGTGTGGCCCATTAGGTGGGTGTGGCCAACTCAGCTGAAGGCCTAGGACTGGGGTGATAGCACGCATGCCCCCAGAGAGGGCTCTGCGTGCCACCTGTGGCACACGTCCCATAGCTTCACCACCACGGACTTAGGCTTAGGGTTACATCACCATGAACTCGGAGAGCAAAATGGACATTGCCAACAAATTCAGAGTGCTTTGGTGTGGTTAGAAGGGCACTGACTTTTCTAGCCTGCCCTATCTACTGTATGTTTCCTCATAAAATACATGGGAAAATCCCATTGGAGGAAAAGTCCACTTAGGGTTAGGGTTAGGTCACCATGAACTCGGAGAGGAAAATGGACATTGCCAACAAATTCGGAGTGCTTGGGTATGTTAGGAGGGCATTGACTTTTCTAGGCTGCCCTATATATGTTTCCTGGTAAAATACATGGGAAAATCCTGTTGGAGGAAAAATCCACTTAGGGCAGTGATGGCAAACCTTTTAGAGACCGACTGCCCAAACTGCAACCCAAAACCCACTTATGTATTGTCGGGTGCCGGGTTGGCATGGCCCATTGGGTGGGTGTGGCCCATTGGGTGGGCGTGGCTGCAGTGGTAATGGCAGACTGGGTGGAACTAAAAAGTTCAATCAATTCCAATTTTGCAAGATTTTTTTTTCCTGTGAGAAGTTGAAATTGATTGATTGATTTTTATTTTTATTTTTGCACACGGCGGCGGAGGCCTAAAGCAAAAAGTTTTTATAAAACCCAGCTGAAGGCCTAGGACTGGGGGGACAGCGTGCATGCCCACAGAGAGGTCTCTGCCATTGGTTCGCCACCACGGGAACAAGATTTTTTAACATTTGAATCAAGTAAGAAAACAGAGGCAGGCATGTATTGTACCTGATTATTTTCTGAGATATAAATCCCAACAACAAACAGTTGCATTGTCTTTATAATAACTAGCATTAGTCTTTGACAACAGAAATGCCTCTTTTTGTTATCTAATTTTTTTTTGAAAAAAAATAATTGTTTTTCTTTTCATGGTTTGGTCAGTTATACAATACTCATACAGATGGAGCTAAAATTGTTTTGAATATTATGATGCCAAGGATAATTAAATAGATCTTTCAGGGGCCAAAGTCTTGGTTTTGGCAACTCTGCCTCCTTAAACTCTGGAAACATCCGCAGAAATCCAAACAAAGGTGAGTTTAGGAGCTGCTATGACTCTTTATGAACCAACAGGCCATCGATGGCAAAGCACTTGCCATGAGTTCAGAGCACATCTGTCTACCAGGACAAGAAAGTTCTGCTAACACATCTGGTGCTGGGAGAGAAAGAAGCTCTTTGCACAGACTGACCTTAGCCAAAAGGCCAAGAAGCTGAGACTGCAGAAATGTGGCAGACAGACCTACATTAGAAGTCCAGTATTTCAAAGTTCACATCCCATGGGGCACCAACTTCCACTCTGGAAGCCAGACTGATCCTGCTTCATGCAAAAATCCACAAAGGGCCCTCTACTTTGAGAAGGAAATTCTGATTCCCCGCCCCCTAAAACTAAACATAGAGTGCGGGGTCTACCATATCAAAGATGGAACTGGTAGAGCCTAAAAGTGGAGTCCTTGGTGCTCTTTGAGGCTGGTGGATGATGAGCATTGATGATGCTATCTAATCTGACACTGGAAAAATCCGCAAGAAAACAAAACGCGCTCAGAGAGCAACATCCCTAACCCCAACCCAGACTTCAACCCTGGGCTACAAATGTTCCCTTCTATTGGAGCATAAACACACAGGCTTCCTCTCTCTCTAAAAAAAATAAAAGGTTCCTTAGCCTTCACTATCTCACTTATTTTGGCCCTGTCACAAGGGGCAATTGACTGGAGAAAACAATTATGTTGGGAAGAGTTAGTGGTAAAAAGGAAGCGAGGCTGCCAATGAACACAGTAGCTGGATACTATCAAAGATGACACCAGCCAGAGCATAGAACAACTCAAAGATATAAGGCACGATCGCAAGAGGTCAAGAGACCTGGCCCACAGAATCGCCAAGAGTTGGACACAACTGAATGGATAACATCATCATCATCATCAACAACAATATGGCTTTCACTGGCCAGCACCAGATTCCACAATTCTGAGATCAGCCTCTTCCAGCTCTATAATGATGGATGGATGGATGGATGGATGGATGGATGGATGGATGGATGGATTGATTGATCGATCCCTACCTGGTTGCAGTGGAGATTCAACCTAAGAATGCTTGCATCAGTTCTGCCCTTCAGAATTTGACTTGAAACACCCTTCTTTAAGTCTGGGAAATAAGAATGTTTCAAGGCTGGCTTAAACATTATAGAGCTGAGATTAGATCACCGAAATCTTATTTGTGCCTCCATGTATGTGAGCAGCTTTCTGCTTTCTTACTGTAATAAATCCCCTGATCTGACTTGGTCCCCGCAACCTGTTTATTATAGCCCTACAGAACAAATAAAAAGGATTTTCAATATTTTTTTCCTCCTCCAGGGAATATAGCAGTTTTAAGGCAGAGACTTAGCCCAGGAAAATGGGATGGGTTGGAGAATTAGACAAAAACAAATTTATGCACACCCTCATTCTGCTGTTCCCATTAAATGTAAATTCCCCACAGGCACATTAAATAAAGAAGGAAAAGGTCAGAGGCTCTATTCAGAAGTCTTGACCATATTTATTTTATTCCTCAACTATTAGGTTTGGGGGAAACCTGAGAACAAAAAGATCACCCTTTTCCACACTGTGTGTGTTTGTGCCTGTGTGTGTATGCGTGTATGTGCACATGTTAAGAGGTTTGGGTTGCGGTTTATCCACTAATTAAAAAGAATCTACCCAATAAAATGAAAAGAAAGATAAAAATGTGTTTGTGTGAGAACGCCCAGAACAGGCACAGGGAAAATTGGCCCAAAGCTCCTTGTCTGGAATTCATAAAACCTAGATGGAGAAGGAAAGCTCTTAACACAGAACTGGGAAAGAAATTCAGACAGCTGTTTTAGTCATCGTAGGCAGCAAGTTTGGAAATAAGAAAAGTAAGGGAAAGGGGAATGATCGCTTTTTTGATGGGAGTGAGAAGCAGATTCATGAAAGCTAAGTTTTTTAAAAGGAATAATCCAATGTGGTTGCATTAGGTAGCCGATTACTCCCCAATATGGACTTCCCTCCTTCTCAGCCTAACCTAAACTCGTAGGGTTGTTACCTCAGGATAAAGTGAATCCTTCCGGAAGCCAGTTTGAACTTCTGGAGAAAAAGAACATAGGTTATACATATCTAGCAAATAAAGAAATAACAAGGAGGAGATGCTCTTTGGCTTGGCTTCCTAAGGGTCTGAGTATTACTTCAAATGGCAAAGGATGGGTGGGTGGATGGATGGATGGGTGGATGGATAGGGAGAGAGGGAGAGAGGGAGGGAGGAGGGAAGGAAGAATTGAATGCCATCAAATGGAAGAAGGAAAATCACTGCATGTAGAAAACTAGCTCCTCAAGGAGAAAGGCTTTCTTAATTATTATTTTAATGTTTACAGAGGGACATTCAATTTTGTGTGAGCCCCAAATTTCCAATTTAAAACAATGCATTTCAGGAGCAGTTTTAACAAACTATCTGCCTTTTCTTCCTCCCTCCATCCCTCCCTCCCTCCCTCCCTCCCTCCCTCTCTCTCTCCCCCCCCCAAGTCTAGTCAGTTGTCCAGCATTGCCTGCTTCCCCCTCCTCCCCATACAGCTGGGCATCACAATCTGACCCAGAGACGGCATTCCAGTCTGGAAAAATTCTTGCCATCTGGACATGCCCCGGGTTACTCAGACTTCGGGGACATCTGAAGCCACAAGATTGGTGCTGCCCAGGCTACGTGAAGACAACCGAGCTGTGTTGGCTCCTTTCCCCTTCGTCAGCTGGCAGCAGAGGGAAGAGGCGCCTGAGTTTCCTTGCGCCTGAAGCAGAGTGAGGGAGACATGCCAGCTGTGTTTGCAAACAAGCCAAGTTTAATGAGGCTCCAGCAAGAGCATTCAAAATGTGTACTACCAAAAATGAAAAAAAAATTAACCAGCAACAACAACAAAACAACAACAACAACAAAACAAGGTTTTTGCATTCCCTAGCCAGAAAGACCGAAAGGTTCTTTTTGAAGAAGGGGATTTCTAAAAAAAAGGGGGGGAAACGAAGGATGGTTTGATTGGCGCCAAGGGGAGAGTCTATCCAAATTTTATTCTCATCTGCTTCCTTCTGAGAATTGCCAGGTTGGGAAAAACGGGAGCCAAGTGGTATGGCGGTTGTGGAAAAGCACCAATCGGATTACACTGTCCATGCGATGCATCTGGAAAATTCACCATCGGGGAAAGGGAACCAGAAGCCAAGAGACAGATGACACACAGAGGGGATCTGCCTCTGAAGATGGAACGGCTTCCTCGTCTCTTCTATTTTGTCTGTTTAGATCAGGGTCTCCAGGCTCTTCAGCTTGTCGACCTCTTCGATGAGGATCAGATTGTTCACCCACCTCCAAACATTTAGGATATGAAAATAGTTTAATAAATACTACTTTGACTAATGGTACTAGGACAAATAACGACAGACAAGCAAATCCAGGAGCAACACACAACGGATAGAGGCAACTCAAGAGTGATGTGCATCAAACCTTGGGTGATACCATCCAACCAGCAGCCTTCTCAACTTCAGGGTTTGGTATTGGCCTGGAGTTTTATGGAGACCCGATGTTGGGAAACGGCCAGCTAAGCTGGAAGGTCAAGCTTCAACTTAGCTTAGAGTCCTTGCGCAGTCACAAGAGACATAAGCTTGACCTCCTCTTCCAGCCTAGTTGACAGTTTCCCAATGCTCCAAAAGATTAATTGGCCCCAATCAACCACCTATCATTTATCAATCACCTGTTGACCCCCAGGCATTGATCGATCCGATTTTGACACCCAGACATTTACTGTATCAACCTCATGGATAATCCTGTAGACTCTTGGAGGTTGTTATTGGCCACTTTGGGGGACTCTTGATTTAGATCCTGGTTTGTAACTAAGACTGCCACCCAGAGGGACTCCCTTCTCCTTACTAAGAATTCCTCAGGAAGACTCAGCACAGGCAGAGGAGGCTGGTCAGCAGGGCCAGGACCTGTAGGAAAATGTTGCTGATGGTATCAGATATCAGGGAAACTTATTCTGTCTTCCTTTTAAAGGGAATTAACTTAATGGGCATTTCTGGACTAAGTGCAGATGGCAACTCACATTTCTTTCAATTTTGCAAGCTATTTCTGGGGTAGAAAAAGAGTGGGGGGGGGAAATGACATGTTGCTTCCTTTGGGAAATGCTGATTAAATGAATATTTGGAGTTTTAAAGAAAACTGTGCCATTTAAATGCAGAAGCAGGAGGGAGGGTAGCCATCAGTAGTCATCCGGGGAAACTGACATATGTAAACTGGAAATTGACTAGCATGTCCCTCCCCACCCATTGAAGGCCCAATGGGTGAACAGCACTGCAGCTATGTGCAGCAACTTCAAAGCTGTGCATCAGTCGATAATCTCATCCTAATGTCCTATCCAAATAGGAGATCAGGGGAACATCAACATTCTGGATTCCTAACTGCAATATTTTAACACTTAATCAATTCCTTTCTCATGGATAGCTTGGAAGAAGGCTCGGAAAGCTGAGGTCAACAGATCTGACTGATGAGAAAGCTCACCACTAGAGGGCACCAAAAAGATATTTCTGTTTCTCTTGGCCACCCTCTAGTGGACATCTGATAGTCCTCATGGAAGCTACTGAATCTCTGCAACCAGAGATTCTGCAGACTAGAGAAACAGCATTTCTCACAAGCTGAGACCTTGCTTCTTAAACTCCAGCTTGAATTTTGTAATTCACATCCAGGTTCATACGAACACCAGTAGAGAGACAAATAGGACAATCGATGGGGCAAAACTGCCTGGTGGGCAGGAAAGAAATTCCATAGGGGCCACGGTCTGCTCCAGAGTCCCAGTTATTCCCAAGTAGTCCTCCAGTCTCTCTAGGAGTAATCCATACGAGCTTATGAATGTTCCACAACTCTAATTTAAAGAGGGTGGGGGTTTTTTTAGTTAAATAACTCAAACTAAGAATGGTGCTTGTTCTTGCTTTGTCCTTTTATGCCCAGCTTCCTCATCTGGCTCTCCGAACCTTCTCCTGGCTCTTGACATCTAATCCTCAAAATATGTTACTTAGAAGTGTTTTGAAAGTAGGACTGCATGTTGAGTATCTGCAGGAGAAGAGCAGGCAGACCCAGGGGATGGAGTTAGGCATGACATCAGCCTAGAGTTCTTACATTTCCACAAAGCTCCAAGTCCAATCCCTCCAGAATTCCATTGACCCTTATCTGGTGCCAATTCAGTGTTGAACTTTAGTTGACTAGATTCTTGTGTATGGGCTTGAGCAATAAATCTTCTTAACTGCAACTTAACGTAAGATCCTGAATTTTCAAGTCTGACACTAGTATAGCAAACTCTTCCAGCTGAAAGGTCCGATGGGTCCTTAACTCTGGACTAGGGAATGTATGGACAACCCCAAGCAGGACACCTCAATGTGAGTTACAGCCTCAACATGCTCCCAAGAAATCGGCTGCTGGTACTTGAGAGGTGATATGGGCAGAGTGGATATGATCATATCAAATAGTGAATTATGGAATCTATCTTCCAAGGAACTTTGTAGCTCCTCCATTGAGTCAACCATCATCTTCCAAAATAGTTCAGTACGATCTGCCTGTTCCATTAAGGCTCTAAAAACCCACTGGTTAGAATGTAGTACTGCAGGCTAATTCTGCTGACTGCCAGCAGTTTGATTCTCACCAGCTCAAGGTTGACTCAGCCTTCCATCTTTCCAAGGTCGGTAAAAGGAGGACTCAGGTTGTTGGGGGCAACAAGCTGATTGTGTAAACCACTTAGAGAGGGCCATAAAGCACTGTGAAGCAGTATATAAGTCTATGTGCTATTTTCTTTTTTAAAAAAAACCACAAAATTATATTTGTTGCACAACTTGGAAGTTTTGCAGCGTATCCAAGAAGAAAATTGCAAGCACAAAGGAAGTTCTCAGAAAATTCCTGCTGCTCCATTAGTTTCTCAAACCTTCTTATGCGCTTAAGTGACAAGGATGCCTAGAGTACTCTGGGTCCCCCGCCCCACACACACACACGCCCTCCTAGACTGCCTTTTTCAGGACTCCATTAAATGGCAACACCTTTGCCTTTACAGTGAAGGGATCGAAACGGAACCATCAAAAACCGATTCCATTTTCAGGTCTGCAAAGAGTGCCAAGCCTAAAGTGCTTAATCATCAAGCTCGATGGAGCCTTTCCTGGAATTCTGTTAACTCCCTGCGATTTAATCTCATTATTATTTCTCTTATGGTTTACCCTGAGAGATCAAACTACAGAAGGGGCTTTGCTCAGCAAGTTCTCGGCGTAGTTCAAACGAGGTAATCAGTCCTAGCTTGCTTTGGGTTAAAGGGGCCTAAGCCCATGTTTCTCAACCTTGGCGACTTGAAGCTAGGTAGATTTCAGCTCCCAGAATTCCCCAGACAGCTGGCTGAACATCGTCTGGGTACACTTAAGGAAGCTTTCTCCTGGGTTACCAGACTATGAAATGGACTGGCCTTGGCCACGTGGGATGGGCAAGACGAAAATGACTTCACTGCCCCAGCGATGGGGCAGAGTTTCACATTTAATTGAAAAAAAAAATAAATCAAAGTGTACAACCTCAGCCAACACATCCGCCAACTGAATAGGAAATGCACTCGAGTCTGTCAGGGAAAACCCTCTCTCTCACACACCCTTTCCCAGACAAAGGAAAATAAAGGAGAGCCAATAGGTCATTACAGCTGCAGCTGTCTAAACTAAGGGCACAGTCCACTGGGAACATTATCCAGAGAGACATGCAGGAACAGAGATTTGCTTCAGTGAGTTTGGTGCCACGCAAGATCCTAGCGGGAAGGACAAACAAAGGAAGTGTTACTTTGCATGACATGGAGCCTATTTTTGTGGCCCAGGATGCCCAGTTTGGTGAGGGCCAGAGTCTGGTAGCTCTAAAATAACTCTTCCTAACCTGCAGGCTGAGGATTTTGGGGACCACCTGAGAACAATGACAGAAGAGAACATTAGTAGCTCACAATGTGGAATCCTTGATGCTCCCTGAGCAAATGCCAATCCATTCTAGCATGGATGATATTACCTAGTTTGGTAATGAAACATCTGCAAGGAAACAACCAAACTCAGAGAGCACCAAGAACCACCTCCTCCTCCTCCTCCTCCTCCTCCTCCTCCTCCTCCTCCTCCTCCTCCTCCTCTTCCTCTGTAATGAAACATGAAAAATCTGCAAGAAAGCAACCGAGCTTTGAGAATGCCAACTGGAAGAGGCTTCATATTTTAGAAATTTAATGGAAGCCAGCGCCAACAATGAATATGTTGCAATTCAGGGACACAAAACCAGGCTTCAAAATTCTTCTCAATCTTGGTTCTCATCAAGACAATTTTTCAGCCCCTAACCTTTCTCAGGAAATGGTTGGTTGGGATGAAAAAGGGTGGAGGAGGAGTCTTCATCTAACTTTGTCCTCTCTGGAGCAATGGGAAAACAAATCAGCAGTCACAGAAAGAAATCTAAGGCTCTACCTTTCAGAAGTTCTTTGCAAGGGTCTGTGGTCATCCAGTTTTGGGGGCATTCCATGGTTTCATTTGACCTCTAAAATTAAATTCTAATGATTTTTGGATCTTGATGGCAGCCGGAAAATCATGTAGCAAGCTTCATGTAGGAAGGAACATGTAGGAAGATTTAACACAGCCTCAACACATTTAATTTAATTTGAAAACATGCCTGTGCAGTGCAATAGGTTACAACAAAAAATAGCAGCAACTAAAAATGACAATTATACTTTGAATGCAGCACACAAGAGTTTGGAAATAACCACCCTCTTTAAGCTTTCTTACTGCTAACTTGGTTTGAAAGAGGTAACCTGTAAGTTGCACAGCAACAGAGGAGGATCTCATGAAGTGCACGGGGACCCCACTTGTAATCTCATAGCATCCAGTTCATTGATGTGCTAATGTGCTATAGATACTCCACCATCAGGCTGAGAAACCAGAGAGGCAGAAATTTATGAGTTGCCACTTTCTCCCTCTGGGTGAGAAATAAAAAGACATAGAAGGAAGAAGAGACTCAAGAAATACTATCCAGTCAAGAGCATATGGGTTTTTTCTGCACTTTAGGACTCCATACCTGTCCCCACCCATCTCTGGAGGAAAACAAATAAAACAGCTCCTATTTTTAATTGACATGTGCCAAAGAGATGAAACACTATCTAGCATTAAGCAACACATACAGAATTAGCACTGAAAGAGGAGGGGAGGAAAGGGCAAGGGAGGGGGAAAGAGAGAAGAGAAGGGGGAGAAGGGACAGGGGGAGAAGGGATAGAGGAGAGGAGAGGAGAGGAGAGGAGAGGAGAGGAGAGGAGAGGAGAGGAGAGGAGAGGAGAGGAGAGGAGAGGAGAGGAGAGGAGAGGAGAGGAGAGGAGAGGAGAGGAGAGGAGAGGAGAGGAGAGGAGAGGAGAGGAGAGGAGAGGAGAGGAGAGGAGAGGAGAGGAGAATAATTTGTCCAAGTAATATTTTAGCTGTTCAACAGAAAATTTGGCTACTAGAAAATCGGGGATGGAATGGACTTTTCTCACTTTGTATCATTATGTAGGGCATCGAATGGAATCAGATTTTGCTTCAGGTCAATATGTTCAATACAATCGTATCTTCATTTTTTTATCAGTTTTGGTCTCTTTCAACCCATCTTTTAGAATATGGTTGTGGACATGTCCCTCCGGAATCAAACCCTACAAAACTTGTCTGCCTCTGCTACAGCTGCAGATACTACAATTAAACAACACAAGAATTTAGTTTCTTTCCTTTTCTGAGGATGAACGTGTCAACGACAAATGTCTTCTTACTTTGTTTTAGCCCCCTTCTCCGAAGCTATGCATCCCCATTTAAGTTTAAAAAGTAAGCAATCTAGCTGATTGGTTCTGGGCATCACAAATGAAACAGAACCAATTAAAGAGGAATGAAGACATCAATGTTTTTGATGCAGATTTTGCCTGAAATATACTAAGTCACAAAGAGCAGGTGAAAATCACTGCTAACTTCGTGCCCAGGCAGAAAAGTAACACCACACTCTAACTTCCATACACTCTAATGAATTTCTAAGGGACCGTGCTGGAAGAGATGGTCCATCCTCAGCTTTGAAGTTATCACCTACAATCTTGACCTGATCCCAAACTGCAGGGTCAGCATCCCTATGGAAGTCATTAGTTATATTATATTAGCTGCAGTTGTAACATTATCAACCTGAATATATAACTTATTGATTTGCTCCCACCCAAGATCCCTAAATGCTTCAGAACAATAAAGAGGACGTTGACTCAACGAGCAAACTCAACGGCAACACATTCTCGCCTCACACAGAAGTGGAGCCTATTACCAATTCAGACAAACCCCACTCAGATGATGTGGTGGAATCTCCAGCTAGACTGGAGAGAGGTGTTAAGAAGGGATTGAGGTTTTTAGGGCACAAGCCTGACCTCCCCCGGAATCCTTGAAACCTTATCTGATGGTTTCCAACAGTCAGTCTGGTGAGATTCTTGTAACACAGCTGAGTAGCAATAAAGCTTCTGTTTGGAATGATTCGCAAGTGATTCTGGTTGCCTTCACCTGACGGGTGGGTATTTATAAGGTTATTCTCCAGCCCCACTGATACCTGATTACTTTCTTAAAGCTTTCGCTTTGCTGTGAGCATGTAAAGTGTCAAGCACTATGGAAATCAGGAGATTCAGGCAGTTTGAATGAGCATAAAGATTTCTTGCAAGCTTAAGCTCTCTACAAGAATCAGAGCTATTAAAGGTCAAGGGAAATGAAGTCAATCAAGGTGGGCTGGACTTAGATCTCTTGCAGGTGACTGATGATGCATTTGACCCCTCCCTTGGGCTCAACCTGGTCATCTCCTACAAGATTCCTCACCTTGGCATAGACTAGAAGTTTACATTTTTCTCCATAGCAGAAGTTGTACCTTATGGAGGCCATGTTATAAATGAGGGGAGGACCTACTTTAGAAGGAGGAAGATGACATAGACCTCTCCTCTAGATGCTCCTTAAATCCCTCAGAACCCCAACAATGCATTAAAACAGGCTTGACCCCATTCCAGTTCTGGTGGTGAAGCTGCGATGGCCCACTGCGGAAAAGATGCTGCCTGAATTCAGGATGAACCTGATGGAGATGGAGACTAGGCTGAGCCCAAGGGAGGGGTCAAACATGTCATAAGTTACGAATCCCTGCGCACCTTGAATGTCTTTCTTATCTCCCGCTCATTTCCCTTGACTGCTAGTTGGCCAGATTCTTATAGAGACCTTAAGCTTGCAATGAATACTTGTTTGAACTGCCCAGCCTGCCTGAAGATTTCTCCATCACTTGTTAAATCCCCCATGATGGCTAGGTCAAGAGCTGATGCCCACCCTCTACACCCTCTTGGTTCAGTTTTAAGCATTTCCCGGTCAGCCTGAGAATTGCAAAATCATGGCAAGGAAGAGAGAAAAGTTGCAAGAGCTTGCTCAGAAAAACTGTCAAAGCTTAATTGTGTCTTTAAAAAAAGCTAAAACAACCTCCTGTATCACTGGTTGCCTGCTTTTATTCTCTTTTTTTAAAAAACCCCAATAATAATCATCATCATCTCAACTTATTACCGTCAGATCTGCAACTGGAAAAGCTAAGTTGCTTTCTTAATTTTAATTTTATTGAAGAGAAGTGAACAAAACCTACCCAAGGCACCACCGCAGAATTACATTAACAGTAAAATTACATTATTAATTCTTTAATCTCACTCGAGGCCTCAAGCTGTTGCTATGTCCAATTACTCAGCTAACCACCTGTCAGATTTGTAAAGCGAGTTTAACATTACCTCCTGGACAGTTGTGAGCTCGGTGCTCGGTCAAGTCTGCCAAAGAGTCAAAGTCCTGCTGGCAGTTATCACAGGTGTAAATTGATTCATCCTCCATGTCTTCATCTTCCTCATTTCGTTCTTCCTGGCTGGTGATGCTGCTTCGCTCTTCCAACGCTCGGATCTCTCTTTTATCATTCTCCAGCTCTCTTCCCAAACCTCCTGCAAAGAACAAGGAAAGTCACTCTCAAGTCTGGATCGCGCCCCCCCATCCCCCCATTTCGAAAGGAAAGAGGCAAACGAAGTGACTTGAAAGGAAAGTCCTGTAGATTTTACCCGGAGTTGAAGGTCTGGCAACAAAAATGGCTATTTTGAGCCAATTCCATATAGCGAAAGCCACAAACAGATAAAATGAATACTAGTTGGGAGGGATGCTACACCCAGGAGGAGCCTGCATTTTGTAGCAGTGGAGATATTGAGCAGGACTCTTTTCTTCACGTCCGCCCACAACCCCAGAAGAGCACAGCGTGGCTTTGAGACAGGCCCTCTTGTTCAACATAGTCTACCCTAAAAGGCTGTTGTAACCGGGACAAAATTAGGGGGTGATCGATGTACATCATTTTGAACATTCAGAGAATGAAGATATAAATGCAAGAGATGAGATATTTTACTCTATCTACCTATCTGCCTGTCTACTTATCTATCTACTTATCTTTCTACCTATCTACTTATCTATCTGTCTACCTGTCTATCAATCTATTTATTGTCTATCTATCTATCTATCCACCTATCATCTATCTACCAATCATCTATCTATCTATCTATCTATCTATCTATCTATCTATCATCTATCTACCTATCATCTATCTATCTATCTATCTATCTATCTATCTATCTATCATCTATCTATCTATCTATCTATCTATCTATCTATCTATCTATCTATCAAGTTAGGCCTTATGTTATGCTGAGATGGGTGGAGATGTCCATTCATTCTCTGCTCTTCCTCTCTTTTTGTCTTGCGTTTCATTCATTCATTTCCCCTTTACTCCCTGCTAAGCAACAGATATCAAGGAAAGGAACAGATCTCTGCCTAGAAATGTCAAAGTTCGGACAAAAAACCCTGTGATTTTATCAGCCAAACACTGCATATAGTCCTTAACTCACAGGGTACCCAGAGTAAGTTAAGGAATCATTTCCAAGTTATCATTGAGCAAGCTGGCACTGTATCATTCTTTAATAAAATTAAAAATTGAACACATGAACTAATTGTTCCCATATTCGAGACTGAAAAGACAATTAGCATTGTTGAACACTCGGAAATGGGAGGGCAGCCAAGAAATGCAGCTTATTTCTGGAAAATGTCAAAAACCCAGGGCTACATCTTTTTACTGAGCTTGCTCAGCACTAGAAATCAAAAATTTCTCAAATTTGCCCTTTCTGCTCAGGCTAGAATAAAAAACAAAACAAAATTTTAAAAGGCCAGGTCTCACAACATTTACTAGTACCATTCAGTCCAAAAAGGAAATATTAAAAATCATTTGTAGGCACAAATGAGGAAGGAAGGAAGGAAGGAAGGAAGGAAGGAAGGAAGGAAGGAAGGAAGGAAGGAAGGAAGGAAGGAAGGAAGGAAGGAAGGAAGGAAGGAAGGAAGGAAGGAGAGGGAGGTGGAAAGAGGGGAAGTATGGAGGGAGGGAGGAAGGAAGGAAGGGGGGGAAGGTCCACACTCGTTTCAGGGTGGTGGTAATAATAGTGACCACATAAAGGTTACTTTTCCCTGACTTCCTATTCTACAACTGATTCTGCTACCCCATAGGAAACTTTTTAGATTTTGCCATGATTTTCAAATACTGCCTTGCTCCAATGACAATAAAACCATAATTTAGAAAAAGGGGAGAGGTTGCAAATATTGATAGCATTTTTTTCAAAATGTGCTTAAAAAAAAGCTCACAAGTTGCCATCTATTGTAAATTGTAAATCCAGGCTAAATAGTTAAATTGGCTACTATCAATAATAGCAACTGTTTACCCAAGCACTTTTAATCTTATAATCCTAATACTTATTTAAGAGAGCAGCATTCTGTTTCTTTTATCTAAGAAGCCATTGACAAATACCAGCTGTTCAGCTTATCATATCCTAATATTCAGTGTAATATCCAAATGCCTATTTTTTCAAATTACAGGAGACTAAAACTAAGTAACAAAAACACAGAGAATATATGATATTCCTTCCCTACACATGACAATGAATGTTTCCTACAACAACATTACAGAACAAAATCACTCTCAAAGTTTCAGAAATCAAACACAATTTTTATTCCTCTTTCTCAACCACAGTAATGGGGGGGAAAAGCAAGCTGTAATACACACATTTTTTAAAAAAAATTGTCCAGCATATAGTTAATGGTGTTGGCTTCCTAAGACTTACAAGTTAATAAAATTGATCTCGCTGTAGTCTTGTAATGAAGAACAGTAGGATAAGGCTACATTTGAACCATGGAAAATTGTATATTGTTACCTTCTTGTGACCTCCCAGAGCTGTGGCTATTTCTTCTCTCTGTCCAAGCTGTCATTTGTATGATGCCGACAGCAGATGGGAGAGGAGTAGAAAGTAAGGAAGGCTAATATTCTCTTGATCAGATAGATCTGCTCAAACATTACGAATACAAATTATGAATATTGAAAGGACAAGAGGGAAACTTACCAAGGAGAGAAGCAACCTAGAACTAAGGAGAAATTTCCTGACAGTTAGAACAGTTAATCAGTGGAACGACTTGCCTCCAGAAGTGGTGGATGTTCCAACACTGGAAGTTTTTAAGGAGAGATTGGACAGACATTTGTCTGAAATGGTATAGTACTTCCTGCCTGAACAGGGGGTTGGGACTAGAAGACTTCCATCACATCATCCTCTGCCATCTCCTTCTGCCTTTTGTCTTCAATCTTTCCCAACAGTCCTTAGGATTTTTCCAAGGAGTCCTCTCTTCTCCTTTGGTGGCCAAAGTATTTGAGCTTCAGTTTCAGTATCTGCCCTTCCAAAAAACTGTCAGGGTTGATTTGCTTTAGGAAGTTAGGGCTCTACTAAAAACATTACAAGAGCAGGCACGATATTTCAGATGCCAAGAATCAAGAAGAGGAACCTACAACGTGCTGATGAAATTACACATGAATGGAGAATGGAGAAGAACCCGGGTTCAGTTCTTTATCTGAAGTCGTTGATTGTGCTGAGATCTCAAGGTGGGCATCTAATACCACTTTCTGCCATTGTTTCTCCATAAAAATTTTCACAGGCGGATTGGGGTGAAAGACCATGACTAGTTGAAACTCATCTAGTGAGTTTCCAGGGAAAAGCGTACATCTCAGTTTGGATTTTCTCAGTTTAAGTTCTAAAACTGAGAATTAGCAACTCGAATTAACAACATTTCTATGGCTCCTGGAAGCCTAGGGGAAATCCAAGGACTTCCAATAGGTTCTAGACAGTAGCTGTGTACTTCCTTTTTATGGTATTTTGCTGATCTCTACCACTGATTTTACCAAGGGTCATCAGACACCTTGTTCTTCAGGCACACTCTGTTAGTTTCCACTGAAAGCTGAGGAATCTTCCATACAGTTTCTCGGGATTGCATCAGAGGAAAATCAAGAATGGCTGAAGCACCACAAAAGACTACGCATGTTTCTCAAGCAGTCAGGGTTATTGTCCATTGCAACTTCAACTCGTGTTGACTTCAACGTCCGGAATTCTCAACTGCATTGACAGATCTGGAAGAGGGATAATTAGTGGATGGATTTTCACCTTTCTGCTCCATTCCTGGGGAACACTCGGATAGGGGTCAACTGGACCAAAACTTCATTGAAACCAAACAGTTTTAACCTGTTTCCAGAACAGCAGCAAGATATGGGCTATTTCTGGAGGAGAGTATTTACCATGGGGTATTTAGCATCAGTTATGGGGCTGGCTGGCAGCTTGGCTGACTTCAAATCAGATTGTACCAGTCCGTGGGAGTCATGAGGATCAATGGCTATTAGCTCTGACAGCAATGTCATTGCCACTGAAGCCATCTGCCAAGAAATCAGTGGACTTCCTTATGCAGTTGATGGCCACTGTGGGAACAGACTTTTGGATTGGATGGACTGGGGGTTTGATCCTGCAGGACACTGCTTAAGTTCTTATGTTCTTGTTCCAGGTAAATCTTGCCATCTCCTCTGTATCTCACAGACCTCACCAAGGAGGGGAACTTTCATTAGAAGTAAAGGTAAAGGTTCCCCCGCACATGCATGCTAGTTGTTTCCGACTCTAGGGGCCGGTGCTCATCTCCGTTTCAAAGCCAAAGAGGACGTCCGAGGACGTCCGCTTGTCCGAGGACGTCTCCATGGTCATGTGGCCGGCATGACTAGATGCCAAAGGCACACAGAACGCTGTTACCTTCCCACCGGAGTGGTCCCTATTTTTCTACTTGCATTTTTACATTCTTTCAAACTGCTAGGTTGGCAGAAGCTGGGACGAGTAACAGGCGCTCACTCTGTTACGCGGCACTCGGGATTCGACCCGCCAAACTGCCAACCTTCTGATCGACAAGCTCAGCGTCCTAACCCACTGAGCCACCGCGTCCCTTTTCATTAGAAGTAGACACATTCAATTCTAGTAAGTCATTGCCTGAAGTCTCCCATGGGTGGCTTAACCACAACCTGTTATTCTTCACAATCCTAGGTTCATACAATGTTCTAAGCCATTAACTAAGCAACCCACATTTTGCCCTACAGCAACGTGGGAAAACAATCTGCAGGGTTTAGGAAGTTTACTTCTGGAATATATATTTTCTTTGAATTAGATTGTATCTGTACTCCTTTTCTCCGGAGGCACACACACCTATTCTTCCTTCAACTCTGCTGTCTTCCAGTTCTGAGAATACTTAGTTTAACAAGTAAGTAGAAAGCCTTATTAAAGCCCGCTAATTTTTATACGTCACTCAAACCACGAGTCACTTTATTTTCCATTACTGCTGAAATCTCCTACAGGAACCCTCATATTAAGTTTCTTTATTTTCACCACCAGTAACATGTCATTTTTAATCAGCTGTTTCTTCTGCTTTCCTTTATTGCTTCAGAATTAGAGAGCGGTTTTCTGTTGTATCTTTATTGCTACCTCTTCCCTTTTCACAAGGTTATTGCAACACAAAATCATCCGGATATATAAGCCTCAAGTAAATTTCACATCAGCTCTAAGCAACTTTAAAAGCGTTGGCTTTTAACATGTTTTACATATATATATATATATATATATTTCTGGAAGAAAGAAGGATGGGGGGGAAAGGAGGAGAACCTGCTTGCAATTATTACTTTTACTCTCCCTAAACACTTATATTACTAAAGCGAAATGCCTTCTAAACACAAAGACAGATCTGGGAAGTAATTACAGAAATGCATTCAGGGGCAATAATTCTATATTAACTGTCAGCAGTATACATCTTCTGGAAAAGCACTTGTTATGAAGGAATTATGTATGTCACAGACAGAGGTATTAAAGGCAACTGAAAATTGCAAGGATATATTAAACTTAACTCCAAGTCCCTCATCGGGGTTCAATTTATGTTTAATTTGTTACCTTGAAGTTGAGCCAAGACATATAAGAACATCTGTTAAGCGATGCAAATATGCAGACAATTCCACCTATTTCTATTTGAGAGACTTATATTAAATCTTTTTTTAAGAACACAATAGAACACACCACTAGCGGCATTCACACTTGCAATATTCAGTTTGGCTAGGGGGACAAATTGAAGAGAAAGGAGTTTTGGGGCAGGAGACGGCAGTTCTGGGAAGGAAGGAAGGAAGGAAGGAAGGAAGGAAGGAAGGAAGGAAGGAAGGAAGGAAGGAAGGAAGGAAGGAAGGAAGGAAGGAAGGAAGGAAGGAAGGAAGGAAGGAAGGAGGCATCA
Organism: Vipera berus; assembly: GCF_964194415.1. NCBI lineage: Eukaryota > Metazoa > Chordata > Lepidosauria > Squamata > Viperidae > Vipera > Vipera berus. Next base: position 5,875,568 of record NC_138213.1, on the reverse strand, counting down.
CCAGAAGATTCCTATGATTGTAGTACCTTATTAAGAATCACTTGACACATTCAGTCTAGGTTTGTCTACACATCACGTCAAGCAACAGATTGGGGTTTTGAAACCATGTAGCCAATTTAGTGTAGTGATTAAGGTATCAGGCTAGAAACCAGGCGTTGTGAGTTCTAGTGCTGCCTTTGGCCAAAAGCCAGTGGTTGACCTTGGGCCAGTCATTCTCTCTCAGCCCTAGGAAGGAGGCAATGGCAAACCACTTCCAAAATCGTACCAAGAAAACTCAGGCAGTTGCCAGGAGTCAGTGCTGACTCAAAAGAACAGATTATCTACCTACTTACCTACCTACCTATGTCTGTCTGTCTGTCTGTCTGTCTGTCTGTCTGTATCTATCATTTCCACAGTATTGGCCCCTGATTTTTTTTTAATGATTCTATTTTATCTCAACCCCCAAATTAAATCAGCCTGATTTTTCAAGTTTTCAGGCCAATATTAGCCTCCTTTCTTTACCAGTGGTGGAGGCTGAGATGGGAAGCCATTCGCCTCTCCCACACCCATCCCAGTTAAGCACGCCAGAACTGGAGCAAACATGGTCATTGACATCATTACGTCATCACAGGTTTTACTGCCGTTTCTTAGAAAAAGGTGACCTGGAGTTTCAGCCTGAATTCATCAAAACTAGCTCGCCTCTAAACTATTATGGGAAGTCAGACCCAGGGCAATTTGCTTGCCTTCAGCTTCCCATCTTGCATAAAGCTACCCATTATGGCTCAGCATTGTGTTGGAATCCGGCCACTGAAGTCTTTTGAAATTAAAATAAACTTGTCCTCAGACTGCCCCCAAGTTGGGGTGGGGAGCAAATTCTCCTAAGCATCTATCTACACATTTATAATTGCAGGTTTTCTTTGGTCTCTAAAATTACAATTCCTTCTTCTCTCAATGCCCAGTGTGCAGAAAGCACGCATTTAATCGCCATTGTACAGGGTTTGCCGTTAGACCTGGCTAAACATATCTTCCTCCTTACTGGCCGTGCTGGCTAGTCCTGCTGGGAATTGTAGTTCAACAAGATCTGGGTGCGCCAGTCCTAGGTTAGATGCTCCCATTAGCTGGGCCAAGGCCGTGAAGGGAGAAGCCAGCCAAGTGTTAACTGAGCAACGCTCAGTCAAACACAGAGAGACCCAAAAGGAAAACACTTAAAACAATTAACAGGGATCTCGCCAGAATTTTCATTAGTGATGTTTTTATTTGCCTGGGTGCTCCCTGCTTCTCATATTTCTTCCAAAGATCCTTAATTGGGCCTCTGGTCTATGAAGTAAAGTTCCTGGAGTTTTCTCGTTCTCAGAGGAGACCCAGCCAAGGTGGGGAGAAAGGACTGCTCATAATATTGTTTTCCAGACAGAGGTAATAACCACCATCTTCCACTAATGAAAATATGTTGGGGAGAAGAGAAAAGGCTGCTGTTGTAATTAAACTTGAGAAGAATTCAATTGGTGGGGGAAGAGAAATTAAATTTATTTACATGCTGTTCTGCTGCTGATGAAGCATTAGCTATTTGGGAGGCCTCCTAATTAACCTTCATTTACTTCACATCCTCTTTTTTTTTGAGATCCGTCTCCTTCTACAATCGGGAAAATGATTGTTATTAATTATTACCTACTTACTCAATTTATATCCCACTTTCCCACGGAGACTACACACTCAAGACGGTCAACATTTTGAAGCAACCCAAAAGGTCTATCAATCAAGGGGTCGCGAGCCTCATCAATCATGAGCCTCGTCATCCTCATCTGGAATAAGAAAAACAAACAAGCCAACACATTTTTTTTCAGGCCCCAAATTTGTGCCTTGAAACTTAAGTCCTTGAAGTTGGGCATTGGAGATGCTGGAAATTCAAGGAAGAAAAAGCCACTTTTGAGAACTTGATTCTGAAAAGAAACATGGCAGAAAGCTTGGCCGTTAGGAAGATGAAATTATGCAAAGATAAGTCTTGACTTTCACCCACTAAATGCATTTTCTTGTTGATGTTCACATTTCACACCCTGAATGCCTCTTTTTTTCCAGAGATCTGATGCCAGGAAGGACCATTTCCCTCTAGACTTCTTCATCTACAGAGAAATGTTCAAAGCAGGCAATGGAAGTGAGCGAATTCCACAGTGAACTCCTTAAGTAAACTCACTGAAGGGAAGAAAAACCTTACATCTCATGATGATACATTCTTTTTTCCACTGTCTACCTTGGCTGTCTAGATCAAGGGTAGGCAACGTTGGATTTTTATGACTCGTGGACTTCAACTCCCAGAATTCCTGAGTCAGCCATGCTGGGAGTTGAAGTCCACGAGTCATAAAAGAGCCAAGGGTGCCTACCCCTGGTCTAGAACAATATTTCTCAACCTTAATGACTTTAAGATATGTGGACTTCAACTTGCAGAATTCCCCAGCTAGCTATGCTACACATCTTAAAGTCATCAAGGTTGAGAAACATTCATGTTTTTTTTCCCCTCCTTTGTAATTATTTATATACTTTTACATTACACATCTTCGTATAGAACACACATGTATCTGGTTGAACAGAAATATTTCTGTTGTTTTTTTCCAAGGCACCATTTCATCACCTCCATTAACTTTCTGTTATTAAGATGGATTTTTTTTACGAATGTGTTTGGAGTTTCAGGAACTGCTCCCAATGTTATCTTCTCCTCCACCGTTCAATGCTTTGGTCTATCTAAGTTGCCACTTCTAATTTGTGCACATCAACTGCCTTACAAGAGGAGGCTCCAGACTTTCAGAAAGGAAGCTACATCTGACATCATTGCTTCCTATTTTCTCAGCTCCAAACACGCTCCCTTAACTTAAATCTAACAATTGAATGATGACATTGTCACCAGCTCATAGTCACAGACACAAAGACACACAATATTTATATATTGTTGCTTTTGAATTAAATTGTCCTAAAGAATAGAGAAAGTATTAATACACAATAATAAAGTTGGAAGGGACCTTGGAGGTCATCTAGTCCAACCCCCTGCTCAGGCAGGAAACCCTATACCATTTCAGACAAATGGCTGTCCAGTCTCTTCTTAAAAACCTTCCAGAAGCAAGTTGTTCCACTGGTTAATTGTTCTAACTGTCAGGAAATTTCTCCTTAGTTCTAGGTTGCTTCTCTCCTTGATTAGTCTCCATTCATTGATCAGACCATGATGATCAGACCTTCTTGGTTGCTTCCGCATACCAACTAAGCTGTGGTATGTAATTCTGACGTGTTGAATAAGCCATTGTGTCTAAGTTATGCAAAAACCAATCCATACATCATAGGTTTGAACCCACAGTCAAAGGGTTTGTGCCTTACACTAAGCCAAAACCAGCAAAACCACAGTGTGAACCTTACCAACTCTAACTTCAGGAATGAAACTAATTTAAGTAAACCATAGTTTAGCCTAACATTTGCTCCTGTAATTGGAAAAACTCAACTCTTTCACTAACATTCGGGTTAATGCTGCTGTAATTTCGTACACTCTGGATTTTTGAAACTGCATTTCTGAAATAAATGAATGTATAAGGTGAAAATGTGTAACGTTGTTCTAAACACAGTAGGTCTGTCCAGAAGACCTCTCCTTCATTTCCTGCAAAGGGATACCTTTAGCACATGTCTGTCCTGAGAAAAAGAAGACTCGCTGGTGAACAGTTTGGAAAGAAAGCAAGTGCCAGGAAAGAAATCGTATATCACAGCCTGCTTTATTTCTGTCCCTTCTCAAAAACTAAGGCTGAAAAGTGCACCTGGCAATTGCAGAAAAGTTCCACTACAATACTAATTTCCCAGTATTTCTGTGCATGTCAAGAGGATGAGCAAAAGAAGGTTTACCATCACTGTGGAATGAAACTAGCTCATTTCATAGCCAGAAGTACCAATTTGCAAAAATTTGTGCTTGCGTGACTCATGTTTTAGGAGCCTTGGTGGAGCAGTGGGCTAATGCCTCCTTAAGTAACACCAGCTGCCTGCAATTAGTGCAGGTTCGAGTCCCACCAGGCTCAAGGTTGACTCAGCCTTCCATCCTTCCGAGGTAGGTAAAATGAGGACCCAGATTGTTGGGGGCAATTAAGCTGACTTTGTAATAATGCCGCTTGGGGGGGGGTGTGAAAGCCCTAATAAGCAGGCATATACATAGAATGAAGGCTACTGCTAAGCTTGTAAGCCGCCCTGAGTCTTCGGAGAAGGGCGGGATATAAATGGAATAAAAATAATAATAAAATAAAAATAAAATATTTCTTTGACCAATTACTCATAGCCTTCCATTCAGGGCTTCCCCACTTTTCCCCAAATGACTCTTGCAATTATTATTTCAGGAACTCAGCAGTCCCCAAACCTAACAGGATCATCGGAAGGGGATGGCGGGGGGGGAGGAGAACATTTGGTGATATGAAACATCTTTTCTCCTTTGGAAAAATACAGATTGGATCCTTTCCCAATTCCTGGATGATTATGAACTGCAATATCTCAATGGCTCACAAGCACATTTACAAGCATTGGTGACAATTGATAACCCTGAACACAATTTCTTCATGATTGGCTACTTAGATTTATAAACCATGAATTAGTGTTACGTGGATCCTGTGATTTATGGCTAATTCAGCAAATGATAAGTCAGTGCAATGCTTGAATTCAGCCAAGAAAGAGTTTAAAAAAAACAAAAAACAAAAGATTGTTACATAAGAATTCTTGTTAAAAGTATTCCAGGAAGTTATCAAGAACTGGCAGTGAAGAAAGTCCATAAAATAAAATTGGCTAAAATTATACCATATAAATTGATTCCTTCCTAGAGTGCATCGACGGAGTTATAAACAATTTATGGTAAGACACAATTACTCTGTCCTTTGGATGCAAAGTTTTCAGGAAAGTGGGAAATTGGAAATTGGGAAATTTCAAATGCTTGAATAATGATCTTAGCCACTGCAGGGATTTCTGGTCCAGAAGATCAAGATGTTGGCTATGATAATGCAAAGCTCACATCTTTTTTACATCCATTGCACACAAACTGCAAGTACCACATTGGCTTTTTGTACACCAGGTGTGAATCTGACTGGGGTTTTGGTTTATTGCCCAGAAAAACTTCCAACATTTATAATAAACAGATTTGCTTCATTTTACTAATTGACAGGCTTGCTTTAACAAAACACTGAAAAATTATAATTAAAAATTAAAAATTTTCCTTAGGTTAAGGATATCTGAAAATGTAGAAAATTAGCCTGGCAGCAAATTTAACAAGCCATTTTGAAAAGAATGCTGCAATGAAAGATGCATGCATTTAAAGAGGGCTACAGTTGTTTACATATTGCAAAAGGTTTTTATTCCTTTAAATTTCCTTCATCGCTATAAATAGCCCCCTGAATAATATGGAATACGGATGTTCAAAATGTTTTTACTTCTCTTTAAAACCCTGCCTCTATTTCAATCTGGATGCATTTCGAAGTGTTTTTTTCCCTGTTATTCTTTTATTTCTTTTTTTAGGTTTGAAATTTTATTAGTTCAATTTAAAAAAAAAACCTGTAGTCAGTGTTTATTTTGGCCAATGACCAGCTACAATCAAGAGAAGTCAAGCTAACAAATACAAAATAAAAAACACTGTTTCAGGGGACTTCCTAATATGAATATAAAATATTGTGACAAAGTCCCAAATTGAGTTCCTAGTATGATTTAAAACTAAAACCGTCTTCACTCTTTCCACCCAAATCTGGTTCACTTCCAGATCCCCAAATCATATTATAGGGTGTTAACCAGCAGCCAACTTCACACATTGCATACAGCCACAATTTGCTAAATAAGACACAATGTATTGACGTCACTTTAGCGAGTTAAGCATTGCTTCTTCAGTTCTGGTCCAGGGTGATGCGCACCAATCCATTTTTATGATCTGTCGTCTACATTTTACAGGGAGGACAGACAACTTCACAATTTAACCTTTGCACCTCTGGTTCAGCCAGAGGAAACCACCAGGTGGTGTCACTAAAATGGCTAAAAGTTTGTATCCTATTTGGAGGGGGTGAGATTTAGGTGAATGGAGGCATGCTGGCTGAGGAATTCTGGGAGTTGAAGTCCACAAGTCATAAAAGGGCCATGTTTGAAGACCCCTGATCTAAATGTAGATTTCTAGATGGGTCCTCATCTTCAGTGTCCTAGTTTACATAGGAGACCTGCAAATAACTGAGCCCTGAAATCTACTTAAGACACCATTGCATAGAACATAAAATAATAGAGCTGGAAGGGATTTCAGAGGTCTTCTAGAATCTAGTCCAGCCCACTGCTCAAGCAGGAGACCCTATACCATTTCAGACAAGTATCTCTTCAGTCTCTTCTTAAAATCCTCCAGTGATGGAGCACCCACAACTTCTGGAGGCAAGCCGTTCCCCTGGTTAATTGTCCTCACTGTTAGGAAGTTTATCCTTAGTTCCAGGTTGCTTCTCTCCTTGATTAGTTTCCATCTCTTGTTTCTTGTCCTGCCTTCAGGTGCTTTGGAGACTAGCTTGACTCCCTCTTCTTTGTGGCAACCCCTTAGATATTGGAACACGGCTATCATGTCATCCCTCACCCTTCTCTTCATTAAACTAGATGTACCCAATTCCAGCAACCGTTCCTTATATATTTTATCCTCCAGTCCCCTAGTTATCTTTGCTGCTCTTCTCTGCACTCTTTCCAAAATCTCTTGCAATACCGTCTCATTTTGCTGCAGAATGGCAAAGTCTATGGATAACTCCATGCTTGAATTATTACAGTACCACCCCCGTAACCGCCTTTTTGAGAAATAATTTTCTGGCGATACAGCCTGCGGTTGTGCGTTGCATTGTCCATGACTCTCCGAACAAAAGCAGTGGAATCCATGGAAGGATTCAAGGAAAGACACCATATGCTTGCTCCTTTGGAAGAGAAGCTTTGTTCCCGCAACAGGTGGCACACACCTCTAAAACCACATCATCTGGGATGTTAAAATCGATTTACGCAATGTCCGTTTCTGTGACAGATGCAAATGTGCTTAAAGCACCACCATACGGAATACAGCAGTGGGCTCTGAAAGAAACCCACCTCTGAAAGAACTTAATTTGGGGGGGGGGGAGTTCTCCATGTCCTTAAGGTGAGGCAGCCATGGGATGTCAGCCTCTAACAGAATCCTGAATCCCAGGAGATCCCCTGTCACTTCAGCTAGCAGCTTAACCGTTCGAAAGAAAAGCATTCCGGTTTCTATTGGGTTTGCCCAGATATGAACTAAAATTCAGTCAGAGGAAGTAATCTCCTACAGGCAAAAGACAATGTCCCTCCGGGCTCTTTGGAAGATGAGATGAAAAGCAAAGCTTAACTCTGTCTTTGACTACGCAAGGTTTGTGGTGGATGTTGTTGTTTTTTTTAAAGGCAAAATAAAAAGGCCATTCTTTTCATAGTTGTTCGCAGCTGTTTCATTTCTTAAAACGGAGCTAGGGGTAGCTGAAGTTCTAAAATCTACACGGGGGACCGTGGAGATTGTGAGAATCCCTGCTAAGAATTGAGGACTTTGAGATATCCTCAAGATGTGTCACCAGAGGAGGAGACGAAACCAAATCAAGACGAGGAAAGAAAATGACCTCCAACAAAAAGAGGACGCAGAGAGTCCTTGACTTAGAACCATTTGTTTACACACTGTTCAAAGTTATAACGGCACTGAAAAAAGTGATGGGTGACCAGGTTTCACACTGACGACCATTGCGGCATCCCCACGGCCACGTGATCACAATTCAGACGCTTGGCAACTGGCTCATATTTATGACGGTTGCAGCGTCCCGGGGTCGCGTGATCCTCTTTTGCGACCTTCTGACAAGCCAAGTCAAAGGGGAAGGCGGATTCGCTTAACAACCATGTTGCTATCTTAACAACTGCGGCAATTCCCTTAACCTCCGTGGCAAGAAAGTTCTTCAAATGGGGGCACAACTCACTTGTCAACAGAAATTTTGGACTCCCTTGCGTTCGTAAGTCAAGGCCTACTTGTATGCATTTCACAGCTAGCCAAGACTCAAAGTCAAAGTTCTGGATAGACAACAATAAACATTAAAAAAAATCAAGTATTTAACTTGAAGGATTTCTCTGCTCTTCTCTTGTTTTTTTTTTTTCTTGTTGGATACAATTTCATTATTTTATAAACCGACTGGAGTGATAGAATGTCACTTTCTAAACAAGGACGTTAAGCACGTATTCTCCCCGAGCAGAAAGTAAAACACCGTACCCGAGACTTTTGAGTAGAATAAGATGGGAAGCTGGAGGACGAAGGATGAAACCATTAAAAAGCCATCACATACAACTGGGTATATGATGGGCGGAATGCTTCCAGGGAAATGTATAGTCCCCAAAACAGTCCTGGAGTTCCCCTTGGGCTGAACTTTCATTACGTTACTTTGTGACCTTCCTGTTTGCATTAGAACCAGCCAAGTGATGTAGAGCTTCAATAAAAGATGGAATAACCACGTTTTGCTTTTCATTTCGTGCCCTGGTTCAAACCAACATCATCCCTCTTGCCCTTCTCTGTTGACTCCTGTGTGTTTGTGTGTGTGGGGGGGGGGGACTTCTGCCTGCTAAACCAGATCATTCTGTGGGATATTCTGAATTCTCAAAATTCCTCACATGTTGTTAGTCCATTCAAAACTGGAACCCCCTAGGAAGGATTCTCCTTTTGTACTTAATGGATTGTGGCTTAGCATGTTACGGGAATCTAGTTAAGTGGGTTTCATTGAAAGCATGGTTAGGTAAAAATTAGCTTAAGGTGGTTTGGGAATTCAACCATTCTAAGGGGAAAAAGGAGAGGGAGGGAGGGAGGAGGGGAGGGAGAGGAAAAGGAAAAGGGAGAGGAAGGGGAAGGGGAGGAGGAAAGGGAAGGGAAGGGAAGGGAAGGGAAGGGAAGGGAAGGGAAGGAAAGGAAAGGAAAGGAAAGGAAAGGAAAGGAAAGGAAAGGAAAGGAAAGGAAAGGAAAGGAAAGGAAAGGAAAGGAAAGGAAAGGAAAGGAAAGGAAAGGAAAGGAAAGGAAAGGAAAGGAAAGGAAAGGCAAGGCCCAATGCAGTGGGATAACACAAAATACTACAGCATCGAATTCACATTTTATTAAAGAGAAGGGGAAATTCCATTCACACCCGTTACTGTATAATTACATCAGAATGAAAGTGCCATGATACCATTGCAAAAAACTTTGTAGCTACTCTGTGTGAAAAAGTCATGGCTAGCCACGGTGCACTAGTTCCCCAGAGAATGGAGCAATATTAGTCTTTGGGTTTTATTAGCCATATGGAACCAATCTAGTCCCCGCCTTGCAATGGCTGGGTTGAGAGTAAAGACCAATTTATTTCGTGCTGAACAATTTATTGTGTTTACCTGATTGGGTTACGGTGGAGTCCCAGTTCAATGTAAAGTCTGGTGTTTCACCCTCTTCGACTGAAAGAAAGCAGAAAAGCGACAGTGAGGTTCAAGGGAAGAATAAGCAGATTTTTCAAAAGAATCATCCCAAACCACTTAACTGTGTTTTTATGTGTGTGTGTGTGTGTGTCTGTGTGTGTGTGTAATCACGTCAACAAATAAAAGAGGTCGCTTGCCCCACCCACCCCCATTAATGAATCATTCATAAAACTGATCTACAATGCTCTCAGAATACAGGCAGTTCTCAGCAGTTCTCGGCTTACGACCATAATGGAGCGCACAATTTCTGCTGCTAAGCGAGACACTTATTAAGGGAGTTTTGCCCCATCTTAGTTGTTAACATATATATGTTAACGTATATATGTTAAGTTAGTAACGCAATTGTTCAAGTGAGGACGGTTTCCCCCACTGACTGCTCGGCAGGAGATCGCAAAAAGGGGATGAAAAAGAAGGATGAAAAAGGATGGGTGAAAATGAGCACTGAAATTCTTGTTTAGAATTGTGGTGAGCTTTAAAAAAGGGGGGGAACGTTCCTGTGATAAAACTGAAAATGAGATGACTTAGTTCTTCCATCCAGCTGCTTCGCCATTCTATTTCAACATCTGGTCCGGCTTAAAACACAGACACAACAATAGAATTGTGCACGAACGTTAATTTTGGTAGGACCAGGTCACAACATCCCAGTTCCTCTGGATGTAAACAATCTTGCTTTCATTATCTTCAGTGGTCTTTGTAAACTTACTATTAGTCACAAAACGTTACTATTATATCTGAAACATCTTCAGATATTTATGATTAGACAAAGTCAGATGATCAGAAACTCAAAGGAGAACACTTAAAATCCAACAGCATATTAAGAAGACAGAGGGGAAAAAAATAGGGGGATACTCATACTTTACTCGTTATTCACCTTTTGCTAAACAAGAAACTCCTGAAAATAATATTGCTGGTTTTTTACCAGATTTTTGATCCATTAAAACAAACTGTGAATCTCTCCTTTGCAATGTATGATACGCTGGGAATCTAATGATGAGGATCATTAAAAAGAAGAGCTACCATCTTTTGCCCAATGAACTTGATAGATTGCAAAACCATACTAGTTGTACTGCACTTTGCTGAAAAGTTGTGAAGCAGTTACCCAGGAGAGAGTTACTAACTCATATTATTCTAGAAATGGAAGCATGACAACATCCTCAACCGCTCTCAGGCTAAATCACACCGTAGGACCTGCTCTCTCAAGTTCCAAGGCAAGCCTTGCTCATCACCGGCTCTTTCATGCTCAACAGGAAATGCACAGATAACCCACAGTATGTGTGGCACGGGTTCCACCAATGAGGTATCCCCTCTCACCCCAAAGCTATGACGAAGACAAGTCCTCCCAACTCATATCACCTTCCAAACTGGCCAATGGGGTCATTGAGGGTCAACAGTTGGCCAACAAAAACACCTGCTTGACCTGCAAGCTAGGATGATGCACGCCTCCAACTATTTTCCAGGTTCTTAAATCTTCATCAGACAGGTCTCCTCCCAAGCTCAACTGTGGTCACTTTTTTTGAGGAGAGGAAAAGAACAGCAAGCTGGCATCTTCCAAAATTTCATTGCAAGGCTGGGTGGGAGCCAAGGCCTCCAGCCAGAGTGCTGTCTTTTAATAGGGCTATTATACATTACCCCTTTCATCACTGGACTGTCCTATGAAAGAAATGGGAGTGGGTAGGGTTAGGGTTCCACAGCTTTTTTTTCCAGCTTGTACTACACAGGCTAAATTCACACAGATTCTTGAGCTGATTTTTTTTTCTTCCTCCAAAGTCCTAAAGGTAAAGGTAAAGGTTCCCCCGCACATGCGTGCTAGTCGTTTCCGACTCTAGGGGCCAGTGCTCATCTCCGTTTCAAAGCCGAAGAGCCAGCGCTTGTCCAAGGACGTCTCCGTGGTCATGTGGCCGGCATGACTAGACGCCAAAGGCGCACGGAACGCTGTTACCTTCCCACCGTACTGGTCCCTATTTTTCTACTTGCATTTTTACGTGCTTTCAAACTGCTAGGTTGGCAGAAGCTGGGACGAGTAACAGGCGCTCACTCTGCTACGCGGCACTCGGGATTCGACCCGCCAAACTGCCGACCTTCTGATCGACAAGCTCAGCGTCCTAACCCACTGAGCCACCGCGTCCCTCCCAAAGTCCTAACGAGACCCTTATTGTTCTGCTGGCAACAAGGAAAGCGAGTAAGGATGAAACAGCAGGGAACAGGAGGGGGACATGGAAACAGGGAAGCGAATGTACTATTAATTTAGGTTAAATGAAGGAGGGAGAAGCACAGGAAGAGAGAAACACAACGAGGAAGCAACTGCCATCGCTGAGAGTGGGTTTACACACCACTTCCCCATAATCTGGCATGGCTTGCTGGCGCTCTAGAAAACAGGCTTTCTGATTTTGTATAAGGTGAAACCAATCGTTGTGGTGGTTCCAAGAAGCAATTTCTTGGACCAGGCTAGAAACTGGGAGATTGGGAGTTCTAGTCCTGCCTTAGGCATAAAAGTCAGCTGGGAGACATTGGGCCAGTCACCAGGAGATGGTGAATTCTAGTCCTGCCTTAGCCATGAAAGCCAGCTGCGTGACTTTGGGCCAGTCGTTCTCCCTCACTTCACTGTTATTGTGGGGAAAAATTAATAATTAGTATTAGATATGCTCGCTGCCTTGAATTGTTTATTAAATAATAATAATAATAATAATAATAATAATAATAATAATAATAATAATAATAATAATAATAATAATAAAGGTGGAATAGAAATAATGAATAAATATCCAGCTTAGCATACAGCAATTTATTCAACCAGCACAATTCCGCATTTTGCAAGACACCCAGAGTTGCTTTACCGGTGAGATGGGCGGCATATAACTATAAATACATAAATCAATAAATGAGTCTTAAAAGAATCCAAGAGATGCCTCGGTCAAGTCAGGTTCAAGGTTTTGATATCAATTTTTACAGCTCTAAGTAATTTTCAGCCAAGGTATTAAGATCTTCTTCCCTATGGATGCTGTTTAGGACCTTCAGCGGTGATCTTTCTGATCATACCACATTTCTGTAGCCTAGAAGCTGACTGTACTCTAGTTATCATGGATTTTAAATCCTACAATCTGGCTTTAAGTGCAACAAGATCCCAAGGAGATGAAGGAGTGTCCTTTAAGTGAGAAAACCCAACCCACAAAAATCTATGAACGAGAACAAAGACAAGGAATAAGAAGTTGGAGGTTCTCTCTCTCTCTCTCTAGATGCTGTCCAAGTCCCCTTCCCCCCAAGCTTCTATTAAAAGAATTCTTTTAACTAAAACAATTCAAAAGAAAATTGAGCTGGAAGCAAAGCACCAGCCTTCAGCACTATCTATGTCCAACATATCTTAAAACCCCATCAGGAGCCAGAAGCAATTGTAGGGAAATGAACGGAGACGGTTACAATTCTGGGCTTGCTTTGGAAAAAGGTCCATCTCTAAAGTGGGGGGGAAGAAAAAAGAGAGTGACAGAGAGCATCCCAGCCAGAGGACATGGAGGATATTACCTTTTACCACTTTGCCTTCTGGTAATTGGATTTGTAATTGTGCACGCACACACACAAACCATCATCAGCTCCTTGTATCAGTCTCCCATGGTGCTTATTTTGCAAGACTTCCTACAACTTCTCAGGGTGCCGCTGGTAAAAGATTGCCGGCGGATAACACCCAGGGATAGGGCCTTCTCAGTGGGTGCGCCTGCCCTCTGGAACCAGCCGCCCGTGGAGCTCAGGACTGCCCCCGACCTCCGTTCATTCCGCCGGGACCTGAAGACCTGGCTCTTCGAGCTCTCTGGCCCAGGCTGAGAATCTTAATTTTAATTTTAATTGGGGTTTTTATTTTTTTCAGGGATTGATGTAATTTTTTAATTGTTTTTAACTTTTGTATTTCTTGTTTTAAATACCCTGTAAACCGCCCTGAGTCCTTCGGGAAAGGGCGGTATATAAATCCAATAAAATAAAATAAATAAATAAATAAACTTGCCCAAATTTGGCCCACTGGCTTAAAAACAACTGGTGCTTACGAAATCTAAACTCTAATGCCATCTAAGTGCCATCAATTTGAAATCTACCTTAAGAGAATAACAGAGTAATAGAGTGGGAAGGGACCTCAGAGGTCCTCCAGCCCAACCCTCCACTCAAGAAGGAGAACCGATACCAGGGGTAGGCAACCTCGGCTCTTTTATGACTCATGGACTTCAATTCCCAAAATTGCTGAGCCAGCTATGCTGGCTCAGGAATTCTGGGAGTTGAAGTCCATGAGTCATAAAAGAGCCGAGGTTGCCTACCCCTGACCTATACCATTTCAGATAAATGGCTGTCCAGTTTCTTCTTAAAAGCCTCTAGTGATGACGCACCCACAACTTCTGAAGGCCGGCCGTTCCATTGGTCAATTGTTCTTACTGTCAGGAAGTTTCTCCTTAGTTCCAGGTTGCTTCTCTCCTTGATTAATTTCCATCCACTGTTTCTTGTCCTGCCCTCTGGTGCTTTGTAGAATAGGCTGAATAGAATAGAATAGGCTGAATAGGCTGAATAGAATAGAATAGGCTTTTTTCTTTGTGGCAGCCCCTTAGAACCAGGTCACACATCTCATTAGATGTACACAAACTCAACTTAGATGTGTCCTGCAATGATTTTGACAAGACAGCTGGACACAAAGATCTTCGCTTGTTGACAAAGGAGGACTATACGCATAATGTGTGTGTATTTCTTTATCTGCACTTTGGTATATCAGTGCAAAAAAGAAGCGTTCGTTAATTATTACTTTCCCCAAAAAAAATTCCTTCAATTTTCCAAGCCAGTTTATTTCAATTGAACATCCACTGGTGCCACGAGAAGAATCTGGGCTGACAAAGAGCATAGCATGCTTATGCACACAGACACATACACAAGCCACAGCGCTAATATTCCCTCTGCTATCCTAATTTTATGCTACCATCTCCCAAGATAAAAATATACATATTCTTGTTAAAGGGGGAAAACATTGCATAATATGCATTTGCATTGACGATGTCTTTTGCTTCCTAACTCTCATTTTTAAATAAGAACAACAGCTGCCAAAAAAAAATTAATAATAATCAACTTAGCATTTAATACAGGCTTTTAAGTAATAGGAAAGGAAGAGAAAATAGGCATGTATGCGGCTTACATAAATACCGATATACTCTAAGGCTTCTGAGCCGTACAATTAAAAAGCACCAAAACGTATCTACATAATGGGAGAGTTGACCACAGCAATGAGGGAATAAAAAGAAAAGGACGGATGAATTAAAAGTTAAAAGTGGTTTCTGGACAGCAGCCTATTTCAGGAGAGTGTCTATGAGGTCTTCTGGACCATTCATGATGGTCAGCTAGGGAATTGTGGTCTAAGCCCAGACTGCAGTTTTGAGACTCAAAGAGTGTGCCAACGGATGACGCCCATGTCTTAAAATGGCACACGGGAACTGTTAACATGCCCAGGGAGCTACATCAGGAATGGGTGGGTCCCGCCGGCTCAGAGGGCACCTGGGGTTATCCAGAAGGTTGAGATGGGGCTCAATTTAGAGGGGATCCCTGCTTTTGAAAGCAAAACTACCATCTCCCAAGATAAAAAGGTACATATTCTTGTTAAAGGGGGGAGAAAACATTGCATAATATGTGCAATGCATAATATGTGCAATGCATAATATGTACAAATTATGTGATATCTCTCTCTCTCTCTCTCTCTCTCTCTCTCTCTCTCTCTCTCTCTCTCTCTCTCTCTCTCTCTCTCTCTCACCATCCATTGCTGCTTGTCCTGCCTTCTGGAGAACAGCTTGACCCCCTCTTCTTTGTGGCAACTCCTGAGTCCTTCTCTTCATCTCTTCGTATGGTATTGTGGTTTGGTATGCTGGTCTGACAGCCGCGGACAGGAAAGCATTACAGAGGGTGGTGAGCACAGCACAAGACATTGTGGGCTGTTCCCTGACACCACTGGATGACCTCGCCAGGGCTCATTGCCTTGGAAGAGTGAGGAAGATTCTCAGGGACGACTCACACCCTGGACGGTATCTCTTTACTCTCCTACCATCCGGTAGGAGATATAGGAATATAGCCAGCCGTACCAACAGGCTGAAAAATAGCTTTTATCCGTGGGCTGTTAGGCTTTTAAATGGGACATAATCGTATGCAGAATTGACTTGGGAGGCCGGTGTGTGGTGTAGTTGGTACACATAGTGTGGTGGGATGGAGGGTTTGTTGTCACTGTGTGTTGGGGGGAGAGAGCACGGGGGGGAGGCTGGAACCAGAAGAAAACTAGAAACTATTCTGGATTTCTTTTTCATCTGCAGGTTCTAGCATGATCCACAATCAAAGTAAATCTTTCCTCTTCCAGTTTCTCTTTCGTCCACCTAATTTGGTTCCATCCAGCCCAGACTTTGGGCAGCTCTTTGGAATGGTGGATAGATGGGATGGACAAACGGACAGCCCAAGAGGATCTCAAGCCTCCACCGGTAGTTCCTTTCCTAGGTTCCTTTGGGTTCGAAGGAAGGAAAAAAAAGAGATTCCCAAATGTTTTATCGTTCTAAATGGATTTCCCCAGCGTCACAGTCATAATATTTTTACAGTTAAAAGATCGACTGCCTTAATAAAGTGTGATTTGTGTATTTAGAAAAATTCATTAGAGCAGACATTATGAATTTGTTTTATTTATTTATTTTGTGAGCTAATTTGGGTACACTACTTCAAAAGAACACTTCCCGGCTCCTTAGTCATGCACTAATAACATCCAATAATTAATAAAGACATGTAAATTCTTAACTCCCAGAACTGTTTCCAACTTACAGTCTTTATGCTTTGCCTCTTGTGTCTGATGTCTGCATTGCTTTCTTCTGCAAAATACTAAAGAGACCCATCCTTGTTGCCTTGCTGGGTGGGTGAATATTCAGACTGCTGAGCAGAGGGTTGGACTAGACCACCTCCAAGGTCCTGTCTGGTCCTGTCCTGTCCTGTCCTGTCCTATTCTACTCTACTCTACTCTACTCTACTCTACTCTACTCTACTCTACTCTACTCTACTCTATTCCCATTCCATTCCATTCCCTATTCTACTCTACTCTACTCTACTCTACTCTACTCTACTCTACTCTACTCCCATTCCATTCCATTCCCTATTCTACTCTACTCTACTCTACTCTACTCTACTCTACTCTACTCTACTCTACTCTACTCTATTCCACTCCATTCCTATTCTATTCTATTCTATTCTATTCTATTCTATTCTATTCTATTCTATTCTATTCTATTCTATTCTATTCTATTCTATTCTATTCTATTCTATTCTATTCTATAGAGATGAAGACACAATTCAACATGCCTTACAGGAAAAGAACTGTAGTGCTGTCAAAGACGGAGGGGGAAAAAATCCGAACAACATTTCCCATACATCTTCTTTAATACCTTCAGTTTGAAAAGCTGGCAAATTAACTCAGTAGAGAAGCCAAGCCCTCTTATCCATCTTCATTAAGTATGACTAGAAAATAATAAGAGACAGGCGTAAATCACCCCCCACTGTTATGGGCAAGGTTAAATTAATTTCACATAATTCTTTTTCGTTTATTAGGAAAGACAGAGGATTCAGGCATGCAGTTCAGGTAGGATGAAGTGGTAGGAGGACTTCCTGAGCTCATACATAAATATGACAAAAGAAGGCGAGAAGAACTTAATGGCTTTATGTAAAGTAAGGGAGCCTTTTTATGTGTTACTTTCTATTTGTTCCTGCATTCAGGAAGATGCCGCTGAGTTATCAACAAATGCTAAGAGATTCTGCATCACAACCAGCAACTCCAAAGCGGCTTTGGTTTCTGGCTTCAACCTGCTGGACCTCTACTTTCCCTGTGTCTCTAAAGTAATAACAGAATAAGAGAATTGGAAGGGACCTTGGAGGTCTTCTAGTCCAACCCCCTATTCAAGCAGGAAACCCTATATCATTTCAGACAAATGGTTGTCCAATCTCTTCTTAAAAACCTCCAGTGTTTGAGCTTCCACAGGAGCAAGCCATTCCACTGGTTAATTGTTCTCACTGTCAGGAAATTTCTTCCTTAGATCTAGGTTGTTTCTCTCCTTGATGAGTTTCCATCCATTGCTTCTTGTCCTTCTTTCAGGTGCTTTGGAAAATAGGTTGACCCTCCCTCTGGTTTATGACAGTCCCTAGATATTGGAAGACTGCTATCATGTCACCCCTAGTCCTTCTTTTCATTAAACTAGACATACCCAATTCCTGCAACCGTTCTTCTTATGTTTTAGCCTCCAGGCCCCTAATTATCTTTGTTGTTCTTCTCTGCACTCTTTCTAGAGTCTGAACATCTTTTTTTTATATCATGGTGACAAAAGATGGATGCAATATTCCAAGTGTGGTCTTATTAAGGAGCCCAGAAAGAATTCAAACGTTCCTTAAGATAGCACGGAATAAAGCATGAGTGAAAAATCTGATTCTTGCAAAGTTGCTAAACTGTACTGTAATTCTTAGAAGAAAAGAATAGTCAGGAGCAAGGAAAGTTGGATCCTGAGTTATTTTCCACATGCAGAAAGAATACAGGAAGGAAAAGAAATACTGTACACCATCCAGTGCATGCCCCCAGGTGCTTGAATAAGTGTGCACCTAAAGTGTTATCTCAAGATTGATTCAGTTCAAATTCTGTCCCCTGGTATAGTCAAGCAGAGAAGGGGTGAAAAATGGCATCATTCCTTCTCTATATTACTTCTTTCAAAAGGGAACTTGCTTTTGTTTTGAACATCTTTCCCAAAGTTTTGTGGCTGACCTTACCCCTTGCACAAAATCCTAAAGCTGATTGGTTTGGATTTAAGATAACCTATTGGGTGAACTGAAGCATTCAGCTTGCAAACTGTGGTTTCTGCCTTAGCAAGAGGTGACGTAGGAAAAGAAGAAGTAGAAATGTCATTGCCTTTTTCCTAGGGCTGAAAGAAGGTGACTGGCACAAGGCCACCCTTAGCTTTGTGCGTTAAGGCAGGACTAGAACTCACTGTCTCCGGATGACTGGACCAAAGTCACCCAGCCGGCTTTTATTCCCAAGGGAGGACTAGAACTCACAGACTCCTGGTGATTGGTGTAAAGTCACCCAGCCGGTGTTCATGCCTAAGGTGGAACTATAACACATCATCTCCTGGTGATTGGCCCAAAGTCACCCATTTGGCTTTCCCATCTAAGGTGGAACTAGAACTCATCATCTTCCAGTTTCTAGCCTGGTGCCTTACCCAGTAGACCAGGGGTAGGCAACCTTAGCTCTTTTATAACTCGTGGACTTCAACTCCCAGAATTCCTGAGCCGGCCATGCTGAGGGGAAAGGGAGGTTTCCAAGCTGAGCCATGCTGGCTCAGGAATTCTGGGTATTGAAGTCCACAAGTCATAAAGGAGCCAAGGTGTCCTACCCCTGACTTAGATTTATATACCACCTCATAGTGCTTTACAGCCCTCTCTAAGTGGTTTACAAAGTCAGCCTCTTACCACCAACAATCTGGGTCCTCATTTTATCGACCTTGGAAGGATGGAAAGCTGAGTCAACCTGGAGGCCCATCAGGATCAAACTGTTCTGTGTGGGCAGAGTTAGCCTGCAATATTGCATTCTAACCACTAGGTCCCCCCAGGTCCAGGCATGTTTGTAATCAGCTGTTTCCAATCCATTTCAGGGCTACCAAACTTCTTCAGGGACTTCATATACTGTCCCTTGCCTCTTTGCTGCAAAATAAGCTTCTCTTAGGAGGCCCACTCCCTACAAAGACTAGGCCAGGGGTAGGCAACCTTGGCTCTTTTATGAATCGTGGACTTCAACTCCCAGAATTCCTGAGCCAGCATGGCTCAGCTTGGAAACCTCTCTCTTTTCCCTCAGCATGGCTGGCTCAGGAATTCTGGGAGTTGAAGTCCACGAGCCATAAAAGAGCCAAGGTTGCCTACCCCTGCACTAGACCAATCTGGCTCTCCTAGCTTTGATCTTCAGCCAATAACAGCAATCTGATTCAATTAATATTAGTAGCTGCTTTCATCCCATCTGCAGTAAGTGGAAAGTTGGAACACAGCATTGTTCTAACCAAAATAAATATACCCACTGCACAGAAAAACCGAGCATTGAGGCCAAGGAATACTGTGTTTTTGCCCACGGCTTCCCGCTTCCAACGTGGAAGGAGTTGGCCTGCAAGCAGAAAACTTCAAGATTCATTATTACACCTCATGCAAAGCTCATTGCTGAAAAGAAAAGAGACCGTTACACATTCTTGTTACAAAAAAAACCAACTCAACCAAAGACTTTGGTTAATAAAAGATGCCAGTCTGTTAGCTTGACGTGAACCAAAATGACAGCTATTAGCCCTTCTATAGAATTCAAACTCAGTTCAGCCGACTGCTCACCCTTGATCGTAGCTCCTAAGTTGATGAAATTCACTTGTACACAATTTTCACTGGGCAAGGCACTTTTTTTTAATTAACAAGTATGGGATTCCATTCTCTCGGCTGGGAATCTGAAACTAAACAAGGTTACCATGGTATTCAGGATACGGGCCATTTCCTTTGGTCTTTCAGCGACTATTTATTTTCCTGGCAAAATATAACCAAGTGGGGGAAGGGACCAGGAGCCGGGGGGGGGGGAGACTCAAGTTATAGGGTTTTGTCAGCATCCTCCCTGTGAAACGTGAACAACGTAGAATCTGCAGAAGGAAATGTCCTCTAAATGGCATTTCTGCTAAAGATAAGAATCATAGAATCTAGCCCTGGAAGGGACCTCTGAGGTCTTCTAGTCCAACCCCCTGCTCAGAGCAGAAGCCTTATACCATCCCAGTCAAATGGTCGTGCAGTCTATTTTGAAAAACCTCCAGTGATGGAGCACCCTCAACTCCAAGAGGCGAGCTATTCCATCGATTAATTGCTCTCACTGTCAGGTTGGAACCTAGTTCCTCTAGGTTGGAACTCTCTTTAAGAAGTTTCCACCCATCGCTTCTTGTCCTGCTCTCTGGTGCCTTAGAGAATCGATCAATCCTTACAGAGAAAGGTCAAACTGCTCCAGGTGACCATCTCTGTCTTCTCCATCGTCTGAAAGGATCAGCCAAGTGCAGCTGCCTGCCTGCACTTTGAACGGTCGCTAAATGATAAGCCGAGGACTATCTACAGGGGATGTCCAAATAGGCAGGCGTTTTCAAACTGATTTTTAAAAAGTTACGAAACCCCCCAAAAGACAAGATTTGCCTCATATCCGTTAAAACTGTTACTATCCAGAGCAGGTTGATGACATAATCACAAATTTATATTCATGGGAATTGAAGAGAAAATGTGATCCTCAGCAGGAAAAAAAAAATACAGAAGCAGGGCACAAAGTGGGAAAGGAGATTTCTCTGAAGAGAAGCAAACTGAAAGATCTCTGGAAGCATTTGATTTTTAGAGCAAAACTATGTAAACTACGTTACCGCCGTTTAACGGAAGGTCTTGTAAAGAACGAGCAAAATACGACATTTCTGCCACTGATTTTTTTTTCCCCCAGCAGAATTCTCTGGTTTTTCTAGAACCACGATGCATTTAAAAAGAGGAGGTTTTGTTAAAACACACCGGCCTCTGATTTCCTTCCTGGTTTCCTGTAGGCTTTTGCCGACATTTTTCTGTCACGCTGGACTGCAACCCGAAAACATCACCAGCCCAATAAAGGCATCAAAGCTGCACAATTTTGTTCACAATCAAAACACACAGGAGTGATGGATTTCCTCTTTGGCTGAGATGCTAGAAAAAGTGCCCTGAATATTTTTAACACAAATCACTGTCGGCTGCCAACACCAGTCCAGGTTCAAGAACAAATGCTGGTTTTCAGCCTGAACAAGGTCAACAATAAACGTATGCTCTTCCCCCCTCAAAAAAACACCACATTTTCCACAGAAAGCCTTCGTTCCAAGGATACTCCCACCCTCAAATTCTCCACAAAAAAATTCCAGAAAGGCCTGGTTTGGTAGGCCTCAACTATGTATCACAATGGTTGACTTTGTACCTCACGCTTCAAACGTGGCTTAATGTTGGTAATAGGTTGAAACCACCGGCCATTATGGTTATAAATCAGGTTTAGGGTTTAGTGTGTCCTGCAAATTATAGTTTAAAAACCATGAACCATGACTTAGCGTGTCTTGTGAAGCTAGTCAACCAACCTTGGTTAGGGTATTCCTTGAGCACTGAGGGGAAATCTTAAATTAATTTCCATTTCATTATTTACTTTGATTTTTTTTTGGGTCTATCCCCAAAAAACTAGCAAGAAAGGTCATTTTTTAAAAAGCCTTATTCAAAAAAAAATCAGAAAAAAATAGGGTTCAGTTGTTACATTGGCATCTTCAGCTTCAGAGCGGCTTTCTTTGCTTGTCACAGGAACTTTATCAATTTCGTATTTTATTTAAAGCCTGTCTGCTCCACAAAACAAAACATAAATGTATAATACACAATATATAAAAATAGCTTGTTTTGATAAAAAAAAGGTTTCAGATGATTAAAGAGAGTATCCCATCCACTTTTTTGAGGCAGGGTTTAAAACAAACTTAACAGAATAAGAGAGTTGGAAGGGGCCTTGGAGATCTTCTAGTCCAACCCCCTGCTCAGGCAGGAAAACCTACGTCATTTCGGACAAATAGTTGTCCAATCTCTTCTTTAAAACGTCCAGTGCTGGAGCATTCAGAACTTCTAGAGGCAGGTTGTTCCACTGATTAATTGTTCTAAATGTCAAGAAATTTCTCCTTAGTTCTAGGTTGCTTCTCTCCTTGATTAGTGTCCATCCATTGTTCTTCAGGTGCTTTGGAAACTCTTCTTTGTGGCAGCCCCTCAAATATTGGAATGCTGCTATCATGTCACCCCTGGCTCTTCTTTTCATTGCACTAGACGTACCCAATTCCCACAACCATTCTTCAGATGTTTTAACGTAGATTATCACAAGGGTGGAGAACTTTATAAGGCAGCTTATTATTTATTTGTTTGTAAAATTTATTAGCTACCCATCTTACCACATGGCAACTCTGGGCTTAAGAGGCTCATATCTCTTACAACCCCAAAACATACTTATCCCTGACTCTCTTCTGTTTGTCTTGGTAGAACTCTGCTTGAATAACCTACTTGTTGGGCCAACATAATATTTTCCTTGGCCCGCCATGAAGTAGATTAGTAGACTTGTGTTTCCCGGTTCACTTTTGCCTTTGTGGACTTTCACAGGCACATAAGTACCCCCTCAACAGCAGAGGGCTCTGCTTTAAGTTTAAACTCTGGAGGAAAATACACTGCTCTATTTTATTGTATTCAAACATGTAAGTCTGCCTAAAAATGCTTAAATGCTGAGTAGGAAAATACCAGAGGCAATGAAGAGTTAGTTTCAGTGGAAATGAATATTTGTAGCTGAGAGTTGAATTCTGGGAACCACACAGACTACCTCCTCTTCCTCCTCCCCCCTCCTCCTTCTCCACTTCACAAACCCCATTCCCTTCTAGCACTGATGATGTTGCCTAGTTTTGTAATGAAATGTCTGCAAGAAACAACCAGAGATCTCCAAGGATCCAACTGTCCTCCTCCTCCTCTTTGCAACCCCCCCTGCCTTCTAGCACTGATGATGTTACCTAGTTGGGTAATGAAACGTCTGCAAGAAAACAGCCAGGCTCAGAGAGCAGCAAGGACCCCTTCTCCTGCAAGCCGACATAATAACACAGGAAAGGAGAGAAGCTCAAGTATTTGTCAGTGACTGATGAGAAAAAAGACACAGGAGAAATGCACCAAACCACGGTTTTGTTTATTCATTATTTATTGGACAAACTTGAATTCACTGGGCTGGTTGACTTTTAGCTAATCACTTCCTCATAGTCCAACCAACCTCACAGGAATGTTGCAGGAAGGTGGGAGTATTAGGTATGTACAGATGCTGCCTTGAGATGATCAAAAATAAAGGCGGGACAAAAAAAGGAATAAAGGAAGGATTTCCAAACACAACGGCTGGGTTCAAACCACCCTCTCAGCCCAAACGAAACAAACCAGATTATGGCTTAGAGCGAAGTGGGAGCCGTCTGTCTCTAAGAGGAAGCAGCAGAGAAATTCGTATTTCTGTAGATAACCATTTAAGTTCCTCTACAGGGACCTGCCTCATCTCTTCAAGGCGGGAGGCTAACAGAAAATGCCATTTTTCAATTTTTCTTGTTTATTAGAAATGTGGTGTCCCACTTCTGGTATAATGCTCTAACACCATCTAAGGGAAATTCATCATCCTTTAAGTCAAGCTTCAAGTTGTCCTCTTGGAAATCTTGACCACATCGTAGGGGGAAAAAATGCTTTTTCCCTCTTAGGCCACAGAAGAGGACACAACACAATCAGTGAAACCCCTTGTGTGAATCTGGTTACGTCAAGTGGAGAACTCTCAGAAGAGTTTGCGTCCAAGGGGAAAACCCACAAATAGACACAGAGTGTGCCCTAAGTGCTAAGGATTCAGTTACACGCTCACATATTCCATGGTGAAGCAATAGTACCAAGCTACTCATGCTAGCTTCTGATTTCCTTCCTTTCAGAGTAAATATTTTGTTCACGTACGCGTTTTTGTTCCTATATTATGTTCATTTTGGAAAAATGCAATGGAATTGTGGTCCCAATTATGATTGCAACTTGAGGTCTACCTGTAACATGCCCATCTCTGTCAAGATACAAAAAACAAGTTAAGGTGTGGTTCCCACTCACTTATGTGCTAAAGAAGAGAAAGGATTTTCTTGCTATTATAATATTTGGTGATCGGCCACAATATTCCCAGCCAGGCAATGAAAATACTTGGGATAGATTAGCACTGCGTGTGAACAAACAATCCAAGATACAAAAAGCCGTGATACAGCTACTTTGCTTCTGGCTTCACATATACGCTGAACTGAGTTCCTAAATCAAACTTTATGGGCTTATAAGAAGGATAGGATACATGAATCAAGATAACCGTGGTCTGTTTAATAAGCCAGGGTGAAACAAACCCAGATTGGTGTGATGCTCAAACATTCCATATATACTCGTCCACTGTTCCGTGATAAAATTGGAGGTGAAGCTTTCCTAAAAGTAAGAATGAAATGACTACTTTTTAAAAGCAAAGCAGAAAAAAGAGTTAGGAAATGGGGGTGGGGAAAAATAATATTATCTGTGAAAAGACAGCAAATATGTTTCTAGTGAGGCAGATATCAAGATCTCTTTCCTGGTGTGTAGTTCCAGTCTGTCTCATACCCAAATACACTCATTCACTCACCCAGTGTGCAAATTCTACAGCCCCCCCCCCGCACCCCCCAAAGCCATCATCTTCACGCAGTTAATCCAGTGCAGCTCCTAAATTCAGGCTGTATATATTCTGCTCCTTAGTATATTGCAGATCCTCAAACCACCCCCCCCACCTCCCCATCCATCCATCCATCCACCCACCCACCCATCCACCCAACTTGGGCCACAAATTGCAAAACTGTTGCTGCCCCCCCCTCCCGAAATTCTCAGCCACCTGTTTAAACGAATGAGAGAAAGAGGAAGAAAAAAGAAAGAAAGAAAGAAAGAAAGGGAGGGAGGGAGGAGGAGGGGGGAGGTAGAGAAGAAATCAATCCAGCAAATTCCCTCTCTGGTCAGGAGAGAAAAAGCTTTCTTGAAAACTGGGGGAGCCAATCAGAGAGACAGGCAGGGGGGCAGGCTGAATGTCAGCTGGGGCACAAAATAGAACCGAAGGAGCAAATGCAGCACGCAGTTGGGGAGAATCTAATCCTCCAGCTTAAGGGAGCCCAACGGTCAAGCCAGGAAACAAGCACGCCAGAGACGTGTTAGAAACAACCCCCATGAAGAACAAAGGCAGAGCGGAGTCCGTGGGTCCCACAGCATGGGTGTCCCTGACTCTCCCGCTGGGCCTGGAAGACAGATGCTCAGAGGACCAAAACGCTCATGGGGACAGGAAGGGAAGGGAAGGAAGCCGGGGGAGGGGGGAGGGCTTAGGCGTTGGGAGGGGAGGGGGAAGACTTTAGGGCTGGGTGCCAGTGGTCTCCACTAAACCCATGGAGAAGAGACCTCCTGGCCCCCACTGCAAGTGGAGAAAAAGAGAGATTCTTTCAGGATCTTGATAAAAGGTCTTGATCTTTGATGACATACCTCCCAAAGGGGGAAGGGCTACGAGAGGTAAACTTATTGATAACCAAATAAGATGCAGAAAGAAAAGGAACTGCTGTTCCTTGGTTGAGAAGCCCATCTGGGCCAGGAGCCAGCTTCCTGCAGGGAATCAGACTCTTCTGAGAAGACTAGCCTAGGACAGCTTGACCATTGCAGGCTTCTTCTGTGTTTGATTTTCCCCCTCGTTGTCCGGCATTGAGCAAACTTCTCAACATAGAGGTTTGTCTGATGGTGGTAGAGGCTTCATTAATTTGGGCTGGGAGGGAAAGCAAAGGGTGGAAACAGTGGAACGTAGCATCCATGACCTTTGGAAGGAGGAATGGCATTCCAGAAGTTGCTCAAGGACCACTCCCAATGATCCTGGGGACCACGATAGAAAAGGAGGGATGCTGGGAGTCATAGCTGAAGAACCTGTAGTCTAGAGGACCATTCCTGTTGTAAAGGAAAGATAGAGGCTAACCTGAGCCTCAAGAATGTAGCAGCTTGGGAGTCTAATGGTTGGACATGACACAGTAAGGTTAAGGAGGTCCTGAATGAAATTCCTACTCACCTGGAGCTCAACCCATCTGACACAATTGTTATGAAGCTAACCTGAAGAGTGAAAAAATCATATAAGCAACCTTGCCTGAAGTAAAGGCAGGATCTCAACCCAATGAGCATTTGGTAAACCATAAATGTGAGATGAGAGACGGGCAGCCAATCAGGGTAGTAAAACTCTTTATCCAAGGCCCTTGAGGGTCATGAGAACATGGTTACAATTAGGCTACCATCTCACATCTTCCCATGGTTTTTGGAGTTAATCATCCTTGATTGGTTTGTACTCTTAAGCTGCGCATAAATCATGGTTAACAGGTTGGAAATCCTTACCCCCGCATTCTGGTTGAATGAATCCAGCTATTTTCTGGCTCTTTCCATTATCTTTATCTTTTAATCAGTTTGACAAAGAGGCAGTCTATGGTTGTTTAAGAAACTTTCTCCCTGGAGTGAATTTTCCAGAGCTGAATGAATTCCCTGCTGAAATGTTCCACAACTCCAGGAGGGTTTGTGACTGCAAAATAATGGCTCGGCTCCTAGACGCATAAACCCACATGCGGCTTGCTTTGTTGGGAAGCTGTGCACAGACAAACCTAGCCAAGGTGGCTTGTAAACCAGGGCTAGTATCTTATATGGACCTTTTGAGACAAGCAAACTGTGGCTTAAGAACAACCTTCTCCCTCCAAAGCAGTGTGTCTCAATCTTGGGCAGCCCTAAAATAGAGGATTTTCAACTCCCAGAATTCCTCAGCCAGGTATGCTGGGAGCTGAAGGGCCCTGTCTTAAAAGCTGCCAAAGTTGAGAGACATTGCTCTGAAATTTTGGACTTCAGTTCTCCACATTCAGTTCTCCTCCATTGACTTGGGAATTGCATTGAACAGGCCTGTAAGGGACGCTGAGCTTGTCGATCAGAAGGTCGGCAGTTTGGCGGGTCGAATCCCGAGTGCCGCGTAACAGAGTGAGCGCCTGTTACTCGTCCCAGCTTCTGCCAACCTAGCAGTTTGAAAGCACGTAAAAATGCAAGTAGAAAAATAGGGACCACTACGGTGGGAGGGTAACAGCGTTCTGTGTGCCTTTGGCGTCTAGTCATGCCGGCCACATGACCACGGAGACGTCCTCGGACAAGTGCTGGCTCTTCGGCTTTGAAACGGAGATGAGCACCGGCCCCTAGAGTTGGAAACGACTAGCATGCATGTGCGGGGGAACCTTTACCTTTACCTAAGGGGTGCAGAATAGAGAATGCCAGCCCGTCTGTCCAAAAACAGACAAAAAAACAATCACAAATGTCTTTATAAAGAGGTTTGGGATTGTGGGCCCAACACTATAGTTACACCGATAAGGGGTCACCCAAGAAAAATGAAAGCACTCTATCCCAAAGCAGGATTTGGCATGCATAGGCCTGTTGTCCATCATATGAAGAAGGAAAGTTCTCACAACTTTGCCTCCTCCTTCCTTTCCATCTCAAGCCCTGCCAGTGCCAGCCGAGGGGATGGATCACCCAAAGAGAATTGGGTGACCCTCACCTTCCCAAACTATCAGTCGGGTCCTCGGCGTAATTTGGAAACTGTCACAAAGACAATCCAGCGGGGCCAAGCCACGGAAACCCTGCCAGCTCATTTTAAAACAGCGAGGGGAATTCTGGCATCACAGGCCTGGCCCGCTAGGTGTTACCTAAGCAGATGGTGAGGCCTTAAAAATCAAAAGACTTGCAAGCAGCCGGGAGAAAGTTGGAAGTCGGAAAACAGGTCAGAGGGAAGAGACGCGTGCAACGGGGCACCCACAATGGAAGACGTTGCTAGTTGGAGAAGGAGCCAGCCAGGACGATTGTCCTTAGCATAGCCAGATGACCATCTGCCCAATTTCCTGGGCTGTTGTTGTTGCCAGCTCAGTGGGGAATAAACCCAGAACAGACAAGACTCTGCTGTTGGAAGAAAGCCATCTGCCTGCCCGCTTCCCCGGGCTGTCTCTTCTGGCAGGCCTGGCAGGGGTGAATTCCTCAAGGACCAGGGAGAAAGGATTGATGAGATGGCAGTAGGGTGGGGGCAAAGTTTGGGAAGGAAAGGACAGGGGGAAGGGAAAGACAGGGGGAAGGGGAAGGGGAAGGAGGAGAGGAGAGGCGACAGAATAATTTGCCCAAATAATACTTTAGCTGTTCAACACAATATTCCCTGTCTGTCTATCTAGGAAGGCTGACCATTTTGCACAAGTCTTGCAGAAGGAAAATCCTAGAGAATCGCCCGTGCTTAAGAGACAGACAGAGAACAAAGTAGCAAACATGAGCATAATTCCTAAAATTAATTCAAATGGAAAAAAATCCTAGATAATTGCAAATGGATACATGCAAATGGGCTGAGAGAAAAACACTTATAAAAAAAAAATAATCAAACTTTTGCTGCCTTTTGGAACTGGAATAAAAAATGGAAATCATAGTTCTCCCCGGGGTGTTCTTTTCACTGAAAGAACAACATAGCAATAATAAGCATTTATATATGCTTTACATTTTCAAAGCAAGGCAGAAATCACTATTAATGGGAAAATGCAGGCATACATAATGCTAAAATTAATTCACACACTGAATTGCATTCTCTGTAGAAAGTCAGTGTAACAGTTTTCAGAATTAGATTCTGCTGTTGTGCATAACAGATTCTAAGTGGGAAAATTAACACACACACACAAACAATAACAACAACAACCGTCATTTTGCATCCCGGAGCCAACTTACCACCACAACCCCACCCGACGAGAGCAATTCGATATAAATTCATAAAAAGCAAGCTCTTATTTGGTTCCTTTTTTAAAAAAGAAAAGATAATGCAGATTTTAACCCTCGAGAAATTATTATGTAGGCAGCTGCTAAAATGCATATACAAATAAACATTAAATGCTTGTTTTCCATTTCTCTGAAAGGGGCCACGTTGCTCCTTTGAATAGAAAGCAATGAAAAGCACTTAATCAAACAAAACATTTAAAGTAAGCAAATTAGCAAATGAAAGTTGCATTTGGGAAGGCAAGAATACTGGTTTAATTGAAAAGAAGTCTCCAGCTGAATACGGGGAAAAATATTTCCGGAGACGAAAATGAATTGATTTCTCCTGTTCACTCAATGAAACTGACTCAGTTCAGACACACCACAGATCAAGCAGTTGTTAATCATTTCAGTTGTTGAGTTAGTGACATAGTTGTTAAGTGAATCTGGCTTCCCCATTGACTGTGTTGGCAGAAGGTCGCAAAAGGGGATCGCATGACTCCAGGAACTGCAACAGTCATAAGTACATGCCAGTTTCCAGGTGTCTGAATTTTGATCACATGACGCGGGGAGGTTTCAACAAGTTCAGAGGCACCACAGACCAGGCAGGAATGGAAGCTGTGCCTTGAGCTAGAACGGTGTTCGACTGCTAAGTGAGGCAGTTGCTAAGTGGGTTTTGCCCTCTTTTGTGACTTTTCTTGCCAAAGTTGTTAAGTGAATCATTGCAGGTGTTAAGTTAGTAGCACAGTTGTTAAGCGAAACTGGCTTCCCCCTTGACTTGGCTTGTCAGAAGGTCCCATAAGGAGACCAGTGTGACCGTCATAAACACAACTCAGTTGCCAAGCATCTGAATTTTGAACACGTGATTGTGGGGATGCCGCAACGGCCTTAAGCGTGAAAAACAGCCATCTCAATTTTTCAGTGCTGTTGTAACTCTGAATGGTCACTAAGTAAATTGTTCTAAGTCGAGGACTATCTGCATTCGCTCTGGTGGGACTCCTCTTGAGCAAGGGTGAAAAGTGGATCTGGGCTTGTTAGACAGTATTTCCTCAGCTCTTTTTCCCCCTGGAGTTTTAATGGCCAGAGAGTTAGGGTTTTAAAGGTTAACTACACCCATAAAGCTGAGTATTTGTGTGTAGGTCAGCCTCCAAATTGAAAGATGCTTATATGCTTATTCGTGGCAATTGTAAACAGAGAGGAGTCCAGGACTGTTGTACAGGAACAATCATACAATCTTTTTTTTTAATGCCTGCTACTAATTTCATATACTGAACTCAAAAGACATTAACGTTATCCTGGCAGATTTTGCAACAAACCACCATTCTACTGAAACGAAACGAAACGAAACGAAACGAAACGAAACGAAACGAATAGAATAGAATAGAATAGAATAGAATAGAATAGAATAGAATAGAATATGCAAATGGGAATAGAATAGAATAGAATATGTAAATGAGAATAGAATAGAATAGAATAGAATAGAATAGAATAGAATAGAATAGAATAGAATAGAATAGAATAGAATAGAATAGAATAGAATAGAATAGAATAGAATAGAATAGAATAGAATAGAATAGAATAGAATAGAATCCCTCATTAGTGCAATCACAGTAAACAGAGCAAAAAAATCCATGTCAGGATCTATCTCCACTCTCACCTCTTAATTTTTAATAAATATCTAAATAAATTAGAACTAGGCTGTATTAACACAACTGATGCCAGCATGCATCACAGAGCAACTTAAGGAGTAAATGTTTCTTTAAAGTCACAATTTGTTTCATGTCTGTAACTAAAAAGGATTTCATTTTGACTAAGATGAGAGAGCCAAGAAAATTGGTACCCATTAGAGTCTCTTTGATGCAGCCTAGAAGCCAAAGAAAAAAATATTAGTCAGATCATACAAAAGATAAAGCTGGATCTGGAACTTTGAAGAAAGTTCAAAGCAACTGTCAAAATCTATGATCTTTCAACTAGGGGTTCCTGCATTACTTACTGGCACTACTTTAGCACTTGCGGTATCATCAATATGCCAACTGTATATCAAACCCCCAGGTTGTGCTGCAATAGTAACATTCTGTCATGGGAGAAGATGGAATATAGACTAAAATTGAACCCTACCGAGATAGGATTGCTGCCTA
Source organism: Vipera berus (assembly GCF_964194415.1). Classification (NCBI taxonomy): domain Eukaryota; kingdom Metazoa; phylum Chordata; class Lepidosauria; order Squamata; family Viperidae; genus Vipera; species Vipera berus. Next base: position 5,844,567 of record NC_138213.1, on the reverse strand, counting down.
TCAGCTCCAGTGATGACTTTGATGGGGTGCGTGATGGGAAGGTAGCCTCCCTGCGGGAGCAACTCATGGTTGCTGTTGAGAAGTAGATGAGAAGGTGGCCGTGGGGGCTTTTGGTTGCCCTTGTGGTCAGACCTGGGGTGAGAGGACCTTGCTTCAAGAACTCATGCCCTCATCCCTAATGTCTTGGTTCCAACAGATGAAACTCTTCGAAAGAACTTGGAGGCATTGTTTACCTTAAAGAATCTTTTACTCGAGAAACAAAGTATTGGTGCTACATAGTCAAAACCAAACACTAAATTCCCCTCCCCTGGTTACAAAGTATCGAAGCACAATTCCCTCCTCCAATAAACAGTCATAAATCACATTCCCCAATTAGCTTGAAGCACGGGCTTTCTCCCCAGCTCTCCAGCCCAAACCCCGGCTCTCCAGCCCACCAAAACTCTATCAACTCTGGGCCCAATGACCTTGGATTCCCACAGCTGAGTTATTATTGTTATGACTAGCTGGACTCTCATCCACATCCCCCCTCCCAGCATCAACTAACTCTAAAAGCAATAGAGAAAAATGGCTACATTTCCATCTGACCTGGACTGACGATAGGGATTTTTAAAATGTGTTTAAATTTTAACTTATTAATTTTAATTATTTTATTGGGGCAGTTATTTTAATTCTTTTTAACTTTTGCATTGCTGTATTTTTATTGTTGTTAGCCGCCCTGAGTCCTTCGGGAGATAGGACGGCATATAAGTCCCAAAAATAAAAATAAAAATAAAATAAATAGATAAATAAATCTGTCGTCAAAGCAAGAACATCCGATGTTAGCAGGGTTGACACCTACTTGACTACTGCAACATGCTCTACATGGGGCTGCCTTCAAAACCCACCAGGAAGGTTCTTAGAGAGGATGCAATACCTGCCTCAGTTTCTTTATTAGCATCCAGGTATAATTTAAAGGCCCTTTATGGCTTGGCTCTTGGTTTCCTCCAAAATTGCATCTCACCCAAAAATTGCAACTGTACTGAGAGAAGAAGCACCATTTGGGGGAGGTGGGGTGTGTGTGTGTGTGTGTGTGTGTGTGTGTGATGCTCAGAGGCATTGTTCCTCATTAGCAGCCCCAGCCCTTTGGAATGTCCTCCAACTTGCAGTTACATGACCCCAAATCCTGGCCACCCTTCTCAAAGAAGATGAACCCTGAGGTCCGCTCTAGAACCCTGATCTCCAACCTTGCCAACTTTATGACTCATGGACTTCAACTTCCAGAATTTCTCAGCCAGCCATGCTAGACAAGAAACAACAGACGGAAACTAATCAAGCAGAGAAGCAGCCTGGAATTAAGGAGAAACTTCTTAACAGTCAGGACAACTACCCAGTGGAACAGGTTGCCTTCAGACCATGGTGGCGAACCTATGGCACATGTGCCACAGGTGGCACACAGAGCCCTCTCTGTGGGCACGTGCGCCGTCGCCCCAGTCCTCGGCCTTCAGCTGGGTTTTATAAAACCAGTGCTTTTTTGGAAAAGCAAAAGGTGCCGGAACTCACATGTTATACAACCCACCTTGCCTACCCTACAAGGTTCCATCCCAAAAAGGTGCCGGAACTCCGTTCTGAGCGTTCTATGAGAAAAAAAACCCTTTTGCTTTAGGCCTCTGCCGCCGTGTGCAAAAAAAAAAAGTTCAATCAATCAATTTCAACTTCTCGCGTGGGGGGGAAAGATCTTGCAAAGTTGGAATTGATTGATTGAACTTTTTAGTCCCACCCAGTCTGCCGTTACCACTGCAGCCACGCCCACCCAATTGGCCATGCCCACCCAATAGGCCACACCCACCTGGCACCCGACGATACATAAGTGGGTTTTGGGTTGCAGTTTGGGCACTCGGATCTCTAAATGGTTCGCCATCACTGCCTTCGGAAGTTGTGGGTGCTCCATCACTGGAGGTTTTTACGAAGAGACTGGAGAGTCACTTGTCTCAAATTGTAGAGGGTCTCCTGCTTGAGCAGGGGGTTGGACTAGAAGACCTCCGAGGTCCCTTCCAGCTCTATTCTGATTGATTGACTGTTGGTCTATACTGAAGACTGAGGGATGCCAAAAGAACAAGACACTTAAGAAGAATCACACAGCATTTGACTTTACTAGCACGCCTGAAGCTAATCCTGGACTCCTTTCTCTTTACAAGATAGAGATCTATCCTAATTAATGGGGTTAATTCCATGATTTCTTTAACAAATGTTTAAAAAAAACCCTCAAAATTTAAGAACTTCATGAAAAGGTAATCCTTGACTTACTATCATTCAGTGACTTATAACTGTTCACTTAATGACAGCTCAAAGTTAGAATGGCTTTAAAAGCAGTGCTCTACAACAGAGGCCCCGAACCTTTTGGGCACCAGGGACCGGTTCCGTGGAGAGAGGTTTTCCACAGACCGGAAAGTGTGTGGTTTTGTGTGCTGCCTGCATCCCACAGATGGGACTTTGCTTGTTTGTGCGGCCCGGTTGCTGGCATGCCGTGGCCCGCTACCAGTCCACAGAGCGGGGGTTGGGGACCCCTGCTCTACAACCTGTACTTGCACTTAAGACCGTGGTGACGTGATTGCAATTCAGTCACTTTTTCCTTTTACATCCAGTTGTAGCATTCTGAGGTCCCGTCATTGTGATTTGCAACCCTTTTTTTTTTTGCAAGTTTCCAGAAAAGAAAAAAAAAAGGCAAAAAAATTCGATTGGGGAAGCAGGAATTTGCTTAATGTCCATATCATTTACTTTACAACTTCTGTAAAAATGGTTGTAAAATCAAATTTGGTCACATGGTGATTCGACTTAGGACTGCACCAACTTACAACCAAAATCCCAATAACAATTGTAATCATAAACTGAGGACTGTTTATATCAGGGGTCTTCAAACTTGGCCCTTTTATGACTTGTGGACTTCAACTCCCAGAATTCCTGCCTGGCTGAGGAATTCTGGGAGTTGAAGTCCACAAGTCATAAAAGGGCCAAGTTTGAAGACCCCTGGTTTATATTCTTCTGTTGGCTTTCCCAAGCTGAAATTACGTTAACATTAAGCCCTTGTTTTGACATAGGTCTCCAAAACCTCAATAAAATGTTTGCCATTTCAGCTATCCCCAATTTCAACCTATCACTTTGAAAATAAAAATCTGAACATAAATGGTTAACAGGATCCTGTCCACCCCTCTAGGCAGAAAGAGAGAGACCCCCCACTTCACAGCCATTGGTAAGCATAAAAGCAGGGAAATCAGTTCAATATGGAGTTGGAGAACAACAGTATGTTTTATTTAATTAGGATCAACAGAAGAGATAAACCTCACAGCAGGATGAATAACAACAACATTTCAAAAATAATTCATGCCCAGGTAACAAAAGACAAAATTTAAATTACTTTCTTCTTTTTTTCCTTTTCCATTTTTAAGGAGTTTACACATTGAGGTAGAACAATCATTTCATGGGTGGGAAGAAATATCTTAACACATAATATACAATTAATTGAAGGCACTTAAGAAGACTCACGCACCATTCAATTGTTGCGCTGTTTAGCTGCCACACTTGATTTTCTAAGCAAATTGCACCCAAAAAATGCTCAGCTGGATTTGCAGGCTGCAATCACTTACAGTTTGCTAAATTTGGCACAAATGTTTAGCTAACAAGCAAGCTGCAATTGGCTGGGTTCACACAATGTATTAAGCTATAAGCCATGATTTGCACACAGCTCTTGAACTGCTACATTGCGTAAATTTCCATGAAGAAAGAGAGAGAGAGAGAGAGAGAGAGAGAGAGAGAGAGAGAGAGAGAGAGAGAGAGAGAGAAGAAGAAAGAAAGAAAGAAAGAAAGAAAGAAAGAAAGAAAGAAAGAAAGAAAGAAAGAAAGAAAGAAAGCCACATTCACTCTCAAACATCAAATCATGGAGCACAACAGCATCTACACATCACCACCACGTCATATCAACAAGCAGGATACATACACATTAAGACAAATATTATAAGCACAGAAGAAGTGGAGGACGAGAAGGAAGAGCATTATTCTTACTCTTTTCAGGCTCCCTTTAATTCAGAATAACAGAATAACAGACTTGGAAGGAAGTCTTCTGACCTTGGAAATCTTCTAGTCCAGGGGTCTTCAAACTTGGCCCTTTTATGACTTGTGGACTTCAACTCCCAGAATTCCTCAGCCAGTATGTCTGGCTGAGGAATTCTGGAAGTTGAAGTCCACAAGTCATAAAAGCGCCAAGTTTGAAGACCCCTTTCTAGTCCAACCCTCCTGCTCAGGCAGGAAACCCTATACCAGACATGTCAAACTTGCGATGTCGCGAGACGTATTGGGACTGTTTGGCCATTGCTGGTAATGGGGTGGGCGTGGCTTCCGGATGTCACATCCGGCCCACGGGCCAGCAGTTTGACATCCCTGCCCTATACTATTTCAGACAAATGGTTGTCCAATCTCTTTAAAAAAAAACAGTGTTGGAGCACCCACAACTTCTGGAGGCAGGTTGTTCCATTGGTTGATTGTTCTCACAGTTAAATAAATTTCTCCCTAGTTCTAGGTTGCTTCTCTCTTTGATTAGCTTCCATCCACTGCTTCCTGACCTGCCTTCTGATGCTGTGGAGAACAGGTTGACCCCATCTTGTTTTCATCTCTTCCATGCGTTGTTCTCCAAAATATCACAGCTAAAGATACATTATTTGGAATCTAAAGGTTCCATGTTTTTACTATGATGAATTTGTCACCAGTTCTACCTTCCCATTAATTGGTTTAATCCACTCTTAGGCCAAGTGCGGTGCTAACTGGGAATTGTGGGAGTTCAAATCCCAACAAATTGTTTTGTTGTTAGCCACCCTGAGTCCTTCGGGAGATAGGGCGGGATATAAATCCCATCAATAAATAAATAAATAAAATAAATTGGCAAGACAACGGGTCAACCAACCGAACCAGGAAAAGCTAACACTCTTCCACCAGTCAAACAGGCAGAAGTTTCTGACAAACTGGGATAACTCTACATTAGCCAGTCGAGTCTTGTTTGTGTTGAGTCGTGTTGAGGCAACACCGTACAAAGGCTGGCCTCCCACACTATATTAAGCGATGGTTTAAAATAAAATTTGGTTGCTGAAGAAACTATTATCACTGGGTTCACACTAAGCCAATCAAGCAGATGTAACAATTGTAGCGGTTGAATGGACGACACAACAGTGCCCAAAGCAAACAAGGAACATGAAATCTTAGCCCCATGTGATTTCTCCCCCCCCCTCATGTTTGGCAAGTAAAAGCCATTTTCAAACGGAGGGCCTTTATTTTTTAATTATATAAATGAAACAAGAATTACCGCGCGCACAATAAAACGATGCAATTTATGTTCCCCTGAGATTATTCATTTTACTTATAGGTTAATTAAGTTTATATTCTATCCATCAGTCGGGTGAGACCAGAAGCTTCATTAGCTTCACATCAACTCAGTAACTAACCCAGGAAGACCCGTATATAAAGCCATCTTCGGGTTGTTGGGTTTTTTTTTCTTTTAGTTTTTTGTGTGTTTTTTGCCTCTACCCAACTGAAATGTGGCGTGAACATCTGTTTTCACTTCAAGACATTAATTTCCAATTATTGAAGAGAAACAAAATAAATCCTGACAAATTACTGGGAACTCTGGAATCTTTTTGTCTATTAGCTTAGAATAGTAATTTAGAAATACCACAATTAGGGTTCCCAATGAGGGGATTGTTCCACCAGATACTTGTTATTTAAGGCAATTTGGTGGTGAGTGATGCTTTCTCTGCTACCGTCATTACACACAATTTTATTTTTTTTTTAGAACAGAGGCAAGATTAGGGGGGGAAGGAGAGGGGGGGGAAAGCATCTTCTGCTTGCAATTCCTTGCAAGATCTCCCCCCACCCCCGCTCTCTCTCTCAGCAAAGGAGGAGGGGAATAAGAAGCATCTTGAATTGTATACGGTTTGATTTATAAATCTATGCCCACTTCACCAATCTGTGCCCTTGGCAATTCCCTTCTTTTAACCCTGCACGTTTTTCAATAACATGCACTGCTTAAAAAAAACAACCAAGAGGAATTATCTCAGGCAAAGGAAAATTAAAAGCATGCCACCCACAAATCACAAATTCCAGTTAATGAGCAAGGAAGCTGCAGACTCTCTCCTGCCAAAAAACCCCAAAGGAAAACTTCTCACAACTCTGACTGATAGCAAAAAAAAAACAACCAAAACAAACAAACAAATAAGACAAAGGGAACCTACAAATCTGGAATTTCTTACCTCGCTTGTCAACAGTCACCCTCTGCACCCAAAATGAAACCCGGGTGGCTCATTTTCCAATTGCAAATTTAATCTATGATATTCAGAAAGGAGAGGGTGGTCATTTCAATCGCTGATAAACACACACACACACTTATGTATATCTATAAAAGCAGGCAGATAGAGAAGTGGATCATTTTTCTAGTAGCTTCAATATTCTTAGCCATCAATTGCTAAGAGGATAGCCAGCTGAGGCAGGAAAACAAGAAGGGAAAATTATATATATGGAAGAAGAAGAAGAAGAAGAAGAAGAAGAAGAAGAAGAAGAAGAAGAAGAAGAAGAAGAAGAAGAAGAAGAAGAAGAAGAAGAAGAAGAAGAAGAAGAAGAAGAGGAAGAGGAAGAAGAGGAAGAAGAAGAAGAAGAAGAAGAAGAAGAAGAAGAAGAAGAAGAAGAAGAAGAAGAAGAAGAAGAAGAAGAAGAAGAAGAAGAAGAAGAAGAAGAAGAAGAAGAAGAAGGGAAAAGATAAAAGACACTGTTACTTCCAGCGTCAACTCAGCCACTGAGCTTCGACATTGTATAATTGACTTTGCGAGCCGAACAACAGCAGTCTAACAAAGAAAATGTCAGTATTTCTACAGGGCTAATCTATACCACTAGGAGGGCCTCCCGCTGTCAGTTAGAGCTGACAATACAATAGCTTTCAAAAGGATATTACGATCATGCTTTCATACTTGACATCAATCAAGACAAAAAGGAACTCTTTCCAGAAGACATTAAAAAAAAATCAAGCTCGGCTCGAAGAGATAGACAAAACACTGTTTTCTTTACACGCGATCCTTCTGAGCAATCCGTTAATTGGAAAAGAGCATCCGATGACGTTTTGAGCATCATCATCATTACTGTGGTTGTGTTGCGTTTGTTGAAGCAGGAAACCACCTAGGTTGACAGTTTTCAGAAGCTAAGGGCAACTCTTGTTGGGATGGGTTTTTTTTGTTTTTTGAGAAGGATAAGCTGTAAATCAAGCTTTCTATCAGCATATTTTGCCAAGCCTGCCCACCTCCAAAATTAAAAACCTGAAGTGACAGCTCTGTTTCAAGCACAGTGCCAAATCTGAGCTTTATCCTTTATGTCTGTTCCTTCCTTCCTTCTTTCCCTTTCTCCTTGCTCTTCTGTTCTCTTCCCTTTCCTTCTTTTCATTTAATTCCTTCCTTCCTTCCTTTCCTGCTTTCCTTCCTTCCTTCGCTGTAAAATAGTTGGGTTCCCAACATGTTACTTCGTCCACATCAAACAATACTGGAACCTGAGACAAATATGTAACGCTATATCTTGGATTTAAAACCAATTGACTCTATTTGATTTCTCTCTAACTCTACATATGGAAGTATTTCAATGTTTGGGAGGGGGGAATCACCAGCAACATTCAATAAAATGGTTTTAATTGACTTTCATATTTAAGTAAGCTGCAACAGCCTCAAGCAATCAAGGATATGAATTCGGAAAAAGCTGCTGGGAATAATATCAATGGCCTACAACACAAAATTGGGAAGATAATGCAAACTCCAAAATGTTTTTTTTTCCCAGTGAAGACTCTGTTGGGAGACATTTTGAGGTCTCAATTCATCCAATAACTAGTTGGATTCAAAATTGCAACTGATTTTAATTACACCTTCCTTCAAGATATTTAAACTTTTGGTGTTGGTTTAGAAGACAATTCTTAACATCCTCAACAATTTATCATACCGTGGCTTGCAATCCAAAAAAGACAAAACTACCAAATAATGTAATAGTTATGCTGATAGCTATACAATACTACAAATCTGCATAATGATTAAATGGTGTTGACCAAGGTTGGATATACGCTTGCAAGTAAAAATGAATGAAAAGTCTTTTTTTTCAAAATACATATGTATTAATACATTAACAATATACATCAGCTTTATGTATGGAGGGAAAAATTCTACAAATAAATATACAAATTAGGCAGCGTTAGTGTACGTCAACCTATTCAATTCAATTTCAAAACTTTTAAGGAAATATTTCCACAACTATCCATCCAAGTGAATGGATACTGATACTATAATTCTTGCATCTGTCAGCCTGAATGAGTATTTTGGAAGAAAATAGGATCCTAGTTGTGAACAGTTAATGGACAACATCAATTGGGCACTGAGAGTCATTTCACACAATTTTTAAAAAGAGAATTACCAGCATTTTAAAACTCTTAGCTTCTTTGCTGTTTCCCTGATGCAGGTAACCGGCATTTTTAACTTTAACAATGTCATTTATAACAGACAGGAAGGGGAAAACACAGGAAGATATGAAGAAACTCCCTCTTATTATGCTGATACCCAACCTGTAAAATTGACCAAAGAAAAATATTTTTTAAGCAAAGCGAGAAGCCAGAGGTGTGCATCTGAAGCAATGATTTTAATTTCAAGTCATTTTCTCCCTATCTTAGGTCAGTGTACCTGCGACCTTAAATCTCATTTATTGCTTCTCAATTATTTCCATGGAAACGTGGACTATGGCAACCAATTAAGCTGCCAGCTGCCAAGTCTCCACATCACCTGATAGGAGTATTTTTAAAATAAATAAATAAATAAACAAGTTCTGAATATTTCTTTTCCTAACCATGTATAGCCTGCCTTCCATGGAGGACCTGTATACTGCATGAGCCAGAAAGAGGGCTGAGAAAATATCTACAGATCCCTCACATCCTGGACATAAACTATGATCAAAGATCAAAGGCCTGGAGACTAAAACGTATAAAGAACGGCTGCAGGACTTGGGTTAGTCTAAAGGAAAGAAGAAACAGGGGCGACATGATAGCAGTATTCCAGTATTTGAGGGGCTGCCACAAAAAAGAGGGGGTCAAGCTATTCTCCAAAGCACCTGAAGGTAGGAGAAAAAGCAATGGATGGAAACTAATCAAGGAGAGAAACAACCTGGAACTAAGGAGAAACTCCCTAACAGTGAGGACAATTAACCAGTGGAACAGCTTGCCTCAAGACATTGTGGGTGCTCAATCACTGGAGGATTTTAAGAAGAGACTGGACAGTCACTTGTCTGAAATGGGGGGGATGAACTAGAAGACCTCCAAGGTCCCTTCTAAGCACTATTCTATTCTATTCTATTCTATTCTATTCCATTCCATTCCATTCCATTCCATTCCATTCCATATTCTATTCTGTTCTATTCTATTCTATTCTATTCTATTCTATTCTATTCTATTCTATTCTATTCTATTCTATTCCATTCCATTCCATATTCTATTCTATTCTATTCTATTCTATTCTATTCTATTCTATTCTATTCTATTCTATTCTATTCTATTCTATTCTATTCTATTCTCAGGGTGCCACCGGTCAAAGAATGTCGTCTGGTGGCCCCCAGGGGGAGGTCCTTCTCTGTGGGCGCCCTGGATTTATGGAATCGGTTGCCAGTCGAGCTCCGGATGGTGCCCGACCTTCGCTCCTTCCGACGCGATCTGAAGACGCACTTATTCGAACAAGCCGGCCTGGCCTGATGGGGGATGGGTTTGGGATTTTATTGTTGTTTTTTAATATATGTATTTACTGTTTTAGCTTGGGCATTGTATTTAATTCTTTTTAACTTTTGTATTTTTGTATTTTTATATATTTGCCCTGTTCACCGCCCTGAGTCCTTCGGGAGAAGGGCGGTATATAAATAAAATTATTATTATTATTCTATTCTATTCTTCTATTCTATTCTATTCTATTCTATTCTATTCTATTCTATTCTATTCTATTCTATTCTATTCTATTCTATTCCATTCCATTCCATATTCTATTCCATTCCATTCCATATTCCATTCCATTCCATATTCTATTCTATTCTATTCTATTCTATTCTATTCTATTCTATTCTATTCTATTCTATTCTATTCTATTCTATTCCATTCTATTCCATTCCATATTCTATTCTATTTTATTCCATTCCATTCCATTCTATTCCATTCCATTCCATTCCATTCTACATTGTATAGTATGATCTATCATTTTGTTGTTTGTATGTACAATACATTGAGAGTTTATGCACTGGAGACAAATTCCTTGTGTGTCCAACCACACTTGGCCAATAAAGAAGTCTATTCTATACTATCAATCCATCAAAACAGGACCCATGCTTTCATTATTTTTCTCCAGTCACATTTCAAGACCAATTTTAGCAAGTTGACAGTGGCCATCCAGCAATTTACCTTCGCTGGAAGAAGCTCCGTTACCACTGTGAGTTTCAATTACCAAATAATGGTCAAAACTCAATCCTGGGTGTTGAAAAAAAAGGAACAAGAGAATGGAACACCAACTGATCCAAGCTTGAAAGACAATCAAAAGAAAGAAATCACAATCACAATCAAAAGGAAGAAAAACAAGCATTTTATTTGGCTTTGCTGACCCATTAGTGATTGTATGAGAAAAAATATGGACTTATAAAGGAGAATATTTGTAGCTCAGGCTTGACATGAAGAGGTCCTTGGTGCTCTCTGACCTTGGATATTTTATTACAGACATTTCATCACCCAAACTAGGTAACATCAGTGCTAGAAGGGAGAAGGGTTCAAGCACTGATGAGGTTACCTAGTTTGGGTCATGAAATGTCTGCAGGAAAACAACCAAGCTCAAAGAGAGCCGAGGACTCCTCAAATATGGACTCATATTGAGGATGCATTTTTGAAAAGTCAAAGGTCCCATCCCCTAAAGGTGGAATCCTTATTCTTAATAAAGCTGTCCAATTCCAATACTTTTACCACTGGCTTCAGGTGAGATTGCTACCCCTAAAAAGATCCAAGTGAAATTATTGTTGTTCACTTCTTCCCTTACCTCCTCCTCCACTCTCAGGGACTGTTATATTCCTTCTGTTAATTCCTTTCATTACTTCTTCCTTAGCAAACTTAACTGGATTGCAAAGGTCCATAATAAAACCATCCTGTTAAGCTGACACACAGTTAAGAAGTTAAAACATGCTGCGTAAGACATAACTTCATACCTCTGTTTCACGTGAAGGTCTCATTTTTATAATATCTGCCATGCACATTTTATATCAAAAGTCCTGAACTTCCTAGGGCAGGGGTAGGCAACCTTGGCTCTTTTCTGACTCGTGGACTTCAACTCCCAGAATTCCTGAGCCAGCTGGCTCAGGAATTCTGGGAGTTGAAGTCCACGAGTCAGAAAAGAGCCAAGGTTGCCTACCCCTGTCCTAGGGGAAAATGCAAGGAACTTTCTATTTTCCATATAACTTTTCAAAATCCAGATCCTCCTCCTTATTCCTAGAATTGCAACTCCTACAATTCTTAACTTTATTCATTCAAATGAAGTTGTAAAAAATAAATTTTTCTTTAGTTTTTTCCAAGAAAAACCCTTTATTTCTAATAACTTGTTAGGTTTTGTTTCATTAACAAATAAATTGAGAAAAAGTTTAGAAATGGTTATTACGCTATCGTGGACAGCAAACCACTAAATGGATGGATGCAATTCATACAATCGTAGTATGAACCACCTGGAAAGTGGTGTTCATTTTGTACGTTATTTTCTTCTTTTGTGGGGGGGGAGGAGGAGCAATCCACGAACAAACTTTTTTGTTCAATTTGGAAAATGATTATGTAGTAGACAAAAAGAAGGGGAGAAAAAGGAAAGCTTTAAACAGGATATTTTGCCATTGTACTTCAGTTTCCACATATTACACACTTCCATCCTCCAAATATAGATATTTTTTCAACGTTTAATAATGTAGCAAAGCTATTCTGCAACAGTAAAAACAGAGGTTATACACACAGAACCATGTTTAATTATTGTAACGGTTATTATATTTGTTTGCCAACCAACTCTCAATGGCTCTGGGCAGCATCTAAACCATTTCTCCCACCTCCAAAAAAATTCCACTCAAAATATAATGCCCAAGGCACATCACAGAAGAGACAACATAGTCTACATTTAATTATTGAGGTCCAACAAGATTTACTGTCTAATATTTCTGTTTTCTGCCTCGTGCACTGCAAAATATAAATCTATTATCTCAGAGTTGCTGCATCCAACATAAAGACGTACAAAGTTCAGTGAGTCTTATTCCAACTCAATGTATGTAGTACCAAGTTGCAACTCTGTACGTACTTGTGTACCTATGCACTGATGATGCTACCTAGTTGGGTAATGGAATGTCTGCAAGAAAATCACCAAGCTCAGAGAGCAAGGAGAACCGTACAGTTCAACCCTGAGCTACAAGTATTCCCTTCTACTGGTACTATAACTACTTAGAAGCTAAAGTGTACATGAGCTTTTTGAACCATTATTCTGAACTGAATAGAATCAACTCCCCAGTCCTAAGCATCACTCGGTTGCAAACTTTAGCAACACCACTAATAAAGGTAACTGCAAACTTTAGCAATACCACACTACAAAGGTAACAACACACCTGGTGGCCAAATCCCTTTACACCACTCAAGGAAGACAGAACACAGGTTCCAAATCACCGATGGACATTCAGCTGTGTTAAATATGCAAAGTTGCTGAGCAATCTTCAACAGCAACTTTTTTAATGTTTGGATTTGAACTCTGGAACTAAACTGGATCTGGGCTCGGGTTGATTGGGATGGAGAACTACGGGCCAATGAGCAGTCATTATACCACAGTCCGCCATCTAGGTCTGTTAACGTGAGTGTTCTTGGGATTGGATGCCAACACTCTTGAAATACCTTCAAATCATTAGCCACAGAGGGAGATGTCAGGTAGCCTGGCAAATAGCCAAACATAATTATTCTTTCTTCCTAAAGTTTCCTAAAGCTTCCTATGAGTGCAACTCAGTTGCTAGTTTAGTTATTCAATACGATGTCTATCTTTACAGGCCAACTCATAGTCTGGTGCAATTACAAGACTTGTAATAAAAAGACCTCATGTTCCTTAGACGTCTTAAGTTTTCACAGTTTGGTCCAGTTATTTGATCCCCGAGGGCTACAATCCTATACATTTAGCAGACAGCTCTGCCTTCCCCCACACACACCCAAAAAAAGAGGTAAGGGAATAAAATAAGGAAAATGAACAAATGTGGGTCACAGACATTCATTTTCAACTTGCCACTGTTCACAGAGCTATTCTATAACCAGCTTCCTTTTTTCCCCTTGTCCATCTCTCTTTTTTAAATTCCACAAACTTTTCATGTCTTAGTTCAGGGTGTTTTAAAAAAAATTAAAATAAAAATGTAGCACAGGACAGCAGATCTCCACAAGCTGAAATCACAAACCCCATCCTCTTTGAATGGGGGATGAAAAAAGTCCCAAGACACTCACCATATAGTACACTTAAGGCCAAGAGCTGCAGCGTTGTGAAGGATGCCCAAACTAGCCACATTTGTTATGATTCTTCCTACTCCATTAAGCAGGGACAAATACACACACACAGAGTTACTTTTGCCAAGGAGGCTCAAGTCCCTAAACTGGATGATGGGGAAAATGCAGACAAGAGCCTTCCTTATTTATGGAACAAGAAGGTAGATTTCCAGACAAGACTACACCATATACAGGCACCTACATCCTAAATACAAACACAATACTTCCATTTTTAGAAGACTGTTCAGCTGAAAACCCACTTAATAATCTCTAAAGAAAGTTGGGAAGCAATTCTTTTTCATTGTCTACTAAGAAAGCATGAAAAAGAGGGGAGGAAGAAGAGAAGGGAAGTTTCCAGAATATGTGTGTGTGTGTGTGTGTGTGTGTGTGTGTGTGTGTGTGTGTGAGAGAGAGAGAGAGAGAGAGAGAGAGAGAGAGAGAGAGAGAGAGAGATCACATTCTTATAAGGGAAAAAAATCAAATTAACCTGCTCACAAAGAGGAATTTTAAAGGGGAAAAGTTGGAGAATAAGCCATTATCTTATTCTCCTGGCTACATGGAAACCATTAGCTGCCAATAGCCTGTCCCCAGGCTGCCCTGGGGAGCAATGGGGTTCTCTTGGTCTGCAATTTACTATAATGCTGCTTTTGTTAAAAGAAGACGTAACTTTCCTTTAGGGGTTAAGAGGAGAGGGAACACAGAAACCTGGGGCCAATTCCACAGAGGAGAGATTTGGGAATTTAGCAGACGGCTTTGGTTTCCACATCTGGCAAACCTAGGATGGAGAACCACAAGGTTCTGCTTGCTGCAGAGGTTTGTTGAGGAATCTCTCTCAGTCGAGGTGGGATGATGAGGTCCCGGGAAATCCCCATCAAAAATTCTTGAGTGTGGTCCAAACTAGAAGAAGGGGATTCTTGGAACCAATTCACAAGAAGCCAAGAAACTCTAGAGTACACTAGAGAACATCCAAGTTCAACCATGGAAGCATTGCCACTTTCTGTGGGGTCTCTGGTGCTCCTTGAACTTGGTGGCTTTCTTGCAGGCATCAAAGCAGGGATGATGTTACCTAGTTTGGTTAAAAAAAAACAACACAACATCTGCAAGGAAACCACCAAGCTCAGAGAGCAACAAGCACCCCACAGTTCAACGCTGAACTACAAATATTGATGCCATTTCCACTTTCCACCAGGAAACCGACTCTGGAGTGAGCAAATGTATGAAAAGTCCTGCTCCTCCCCCCCCCAAATTATAATACTGAGCAGTAGTATTATAGTATTATAGCTATAGTATTATAACTCCCAATGGGTTTTTCTCTGGAACGTATTGTGTTACAACTACTGGGTGGACCACATACTTGAGATTGGTGAAACTTCATCGCCATCTTAAAAATCTACCCCACTCCTCCTAGCCTTCCTCCAGTAAAGGTTGGCCCTATCTGTTTCTGAAATATTTTGGATGAAGACCTCTTCTACAACTAGACCTTAATGCTCGGTGTCTGCTATTCCATTCCACCACAAAAGGTAGCTGGCTAGGAGGCACCCAAACAGGCCTCTGGAGAGAGACAAACGGAATTGGTCTGGAGTAAGATACGCTTACCCCTATCAGAAGCCATCTCCAGTTCTTTTTTCTTTTCTTTTCTTTTTTTAAATCCCTTGAAAGTTTGCAGCACTCTCAGGAATCAAGATGGTCTGTTCCTTGCAACCAGGTTTGCCCGTGAGTAAAGCCCCCAGTTTCACCATAAATCAGGGAAGGGAAGGGAAGGGAAGGGAAGGGAAGGGAAGGGAAGGAAAGGAAAGGAAAGGAAAGGAAAGGAAAGGAAAGGAAAGGAAAGGAAAGGAAAGGAAAGGAAAGGAAAGGAAAGGAAAGGATCTACTCCCTGTCAAACCCAAGTCTGAAATCTATAGGGCGGTAAATATTTGGGGCAGAGGATTGACAGACCTTTTTTCAACATCAATAGGCAAAGCTTTTCAATGGTGAGCAGCAGTAAGGCGGGTCAAGAAGTCGCCTCCACAGAGGGACTTTGTATCAAAAGCCCGCCTGCTTTATTTATTTACCTATTTGGCAATTATTTACTCGCTCGGGAACCCTCCCCATCCTGCCTCCAACCCAGGAGATGCTGAACAGTGAGCCCCGAGGTCCCTTGGAAGTTTTCTTAGCCACCCCACCCCACACCCCCGTTCCCAGCGCGCTCCCTCTGATTCACAGCTGGTGCAGGCAACCTGGCTCTCTCTCCAGATGTTCGGGCCATCTCCCACAATCCCTTGCTATCATCCACGCTGGCAGATGCTGCTAGGAGTCGCGGTCCAGAAACCACCCAGCAGCGCTGGATGGCACCGGATTATTCCGAGCAGGGAACGGCTAAGCTTGGGACTCGCGCCGCCCTGCCTTCCAGCAGCGCTCAGTCCGAAAGGAAAGCCACGGGTCACGCCCGGATGGGCGCAAGCAGGGCCAGCCCTACTCTCCTCGGCCGGCCACCCACCCCTTCGCTCCAAACGCGGCGCTCCCCTTTCCTGGAACTCCGGCGGCGGCCCCAGGAGCAGCAGACCCAGAAAGGAGGCGGGTGGAGGGGAAGAGAGAGGCTGGAGAAAGCGGTGCCAAGCTCGCCGTCCCCCGTCGCGGTGACCCCAACCCCCGCTTGGTCACGAGGCAGGGGCGGGCGGACGGGGGCTTACGAGGCCGCTGCCTGAAGCCGAGTCCCGGCTCGGAGCTGATTCAGTCGCGCGGAGCAACCGACTTACCCTTCACCGAGCGAGGCTTGGCTTGCTTCCTGCGGGACATTTCCACTCCGGCTCTTGCGCTTTACTCTCTTCTCTTTTTTCTCTCTCTCTCTTTCACTTCTTTTCTTCCTCCTCCTCCTCCTCCTCTTCTTTCTTCTCCTCTTGCTTCTCTTTCTCTCCCCTCCTCTTTCGCTTCCTGCGCCTCTCCGGGTGTCTCTGCCTGCTTCCCCCCCCCCCTTTCCTTCTTTTCCCACTTGGAAACTTTTGTCTACCGGCGGCTCTCCAGCAGAGGCGAAGCAGCGGCGGCGGCGGCCGGATCGATTCTTTGATTTCTCACTTCTTTGCCTGTTGCAATGCGGCAACTTGCAACTCTCTTTTTTTGTCCCCTCTCCTGGGCTTTTTTTTAATGTTTTTGTTTTAAACAAAACACCTAGTTGGGGCGCTCGGAGGTTTCGACCCGGCTCGGTTGAAAAGATTCTCCCTCTTGCTTCCGCTCCCCCCCCCCCGCCAGCCCGCTATCAATTGCGATTTAATAATTAAGAGCACACAGACATTCCCGAGCGCGCCTTTTCAATTAAGCAAATCAGTCAAGGCGACCTCAAGTCCCCCCCCCTCCACTCCCCATCGCGGGCTTCTTCCTGGGCGCCCGAGCTTGGGTTTTTCTCTCCTCCCCCCACCCCCAACCCCTTCTTTTCTTTCTTGGAGGAAGATGTTTTCATTTAAAGCCCCCCCCCCTTTTTAAAAAAAAATCCTTTGGGGAATGGGAACCCTTTAGATTTTCAGGAGAAAAAAAAACAAAAAAGCAAAAAAAAAAAAACAAAGGCACCCCAACCTCTTTGCAAAACGCAAAAGCTCCGGAGTAGGAGGGGGGCACAGAGGCGCGGGAGGGGAGGGGAGAGGGGGGGTGTCGCTGCCTAATTCCCTAGTTGCATTTATTAAAAAACACGCACACACCCTCTCCTCTTTTGCCCCCCTCCCCGGGACGTTCCTTCCTCCCGCGGGTTGCAAACCTGTCCCGGGTCTCCCCCAAGGAGGGATTGGGTGGGGGGGGGGTAGGGGGCAAGACACAGTATTTGGGGAAGGGGCACCCTCCCTCCCTCTCTCTCTCCCTGTCTGTCTTCGAAAGCCCAAGAGCTCCAAAGGGCGCGGGGCAAGCCTCCCTGGATGGTTCTCTCCCCCCCCACCGCCGCCGCCTTTGATTTCGCTGGGGTTATTATTATTATTATTATTATTTTTAGGGGGGGAAACAAGAGAGACAGGATTTCACAAGCTCAGCGCGGCTGGCCAGCGGCGTCCAGCTCTCCCTGCCTTGGGCCAGCGGACCGGACCGCCGCCGCCTCCTCCGCCGCCGCCGCTTCCTCCGCCACCGCCTCCCGCCCCGACCCGCTTCGGGAAGCCCGCGAAGCGCTGCCGCTGCCTCCGCCGCCGCTGCTTCGCCGCCGCCGCCGCCGCCGCCGCTGCTTCTGCCTGCCCGCCGGGCTCGCTAGCTGCCTCCATGGGTTAGTGGCGGCGAGCCGGGCCGAGGGTGCCCGCCTCCATAGCCGCCGTTGCCGCCGCCGCCGTGGCTCTCGCTCCGCTTCGGCTCTGGCCAGCCTCCTCCTCCTCCTCCTCCTCCTGCTCGCCTCTTCTTTGTCCTGGTTCTCTTTCCTCCTCCCGGTCTGGCTGCTGGGGCTGCAGTGCAGACACACATAATAAAGCCAGGCTTGGCTGGAACTGTAGCTGAGTCCCAGCAGGAGGATGTGAGGAGTGGAGTCCCGGCGGGGGAGCGCTCTGATCCCGTAGGGAGCCCCGCGCAGCCTGGGCTGATCAGACGGAGAGAGAGCCAACAGCACCGAGCCATGGACAGCCTTGGAAATACAGCTCGGGTCGGACGCAAAACGCGGAGCCGCGGCCGAGGGCGGAGGAGGAGGAGGAGGAGGAAGGGAGGGAGGAAGGGAGGGAGGGAAGGAAGGGAAGGGAGGAAGGAAGGAGCGAGCGAGCGAGCTAAGCGAGAGCCGCCGGATTGGAGTCGGGAAAAGAGGCGAGGAAGGCAGGAAAGAGAGAGAGAGAGGGGAGGGGGAGAGGAGGAAGAGAAAAAAAGGAGAAAAGGGGGGGGAGAGGAGGAAGAGAGGGAAAGAGGTGAGAGGAGGAAGAGAAAGAGAGGGAAGGGGGGAGAGGAGGAAGAGAAAGAGAGGGAGAGGAGAAAGAGAAAGAAGGGAGAAAGAGGGAAAGAGAGGAGGAAGAAGAAGAAGAAAGAGGGAAAGAGGTGAGAGGAAGAAGAGAAAGAGAGGGAAGGGGGGAGGAGGAAGAGAAAGAAGAAGGAGAGAGGGAGAGGAGAAAGAGAAAGAAGGGAGAAGGAGGGAAAGAGAAGGAGGGAGAGAAAGGAGAGGGAAAGAGGAGGAAGAAGAAAGAGAGGGAAAGTGAGGGAGAGAGAGGAAAAGAGAAAGAGAGAGAAAGAAAGAGAGAGAGAGAGAGAGAAGTAGGAAGGGTTCCGTTCCCAGAAAATCGACCCTTCCCCCCCAACCTTGTGAGTCCCTGATCCAGTTTAATCTGCAGAGTTCACACAACCCTGGGAACCTGGGTCAGATGCAGCCCAGCAACGTTGGATCGCCCGGATTCAGGTCCAGGATTGGAAGGGGTGTATGTGAAGGGGCATTAACCAGCCCAGTGGGGTCCAGTTTAACTTGCATTCTCCCTCTGATCAGCCAGGAGTGTCCTAAACCCTGAAAATGGGTGGATTCCAGAGCCAGGAACTGTGTTGTGTGAAACAAAGTGCCTTAAAGAGAATTTCCCTCCCTTGGAATCCCCCCACCCTTCGGAGGCCCAAAAGGGAAGGAGAGGATTTCCCCCCTCCCAATAAAATAACTTATGTTTTTCCTGCCTCAGATGAGATTTTTCCTACCTTGGATGCAAAGCACTTGGGCCCTTTTCAAGACTAGCAACCGCAAAACAGGAGGCCTGTCCAGGCCTTAATTTCTGCGCCTATTCCCAAGACCCCAGGCATTTGTTCCTTTCCTTAAGTTTAAATTCTTGGTTTTTTGTTTTTAAGGAAAAAAAAACAAGGCATTTAACTTGTTTGGTTCTTTCAAGAATAATTTAGGGGCTGCCAGACGCTGGGCAGTTGACACAAAGCAATTAAGACAGGAACAATAGTCAATCCTCAACAACAACAATAACAACAATAGGCAACCTGGCTCATATTCAGGTCCTCTCCCAGTGGGGGCCTATGCACCCAATAAATAAATAACATACATGCATACATACATACATACATACATACATACATTCCAGTTCCAATGTTTTTTTGAGGCCTTTCGCTGCTCCTGGCCCAGCGTCTTTAACTACTACACCAATCTGCCATCCCACTTTCTTTACTTTTTCTTCCGTTCACTGGTGCTCCGATTTTCAGAGACCGCCTGGAGAAATCCCCGCAGTTTCCTTTTTTCTTTCTTCCTTCAGAAGTGGTTTGCCATTGCCTCCTTCCTCGGGCTGAGAGAAACCGACTGGCCCAAGGTCACCTTGCTGTCTTTCAACCCTAAGCCAGAACTAGAACTTTCTAGTTCTCCTGCTTTTCCCCGGTTGCTAGGCTGGAGCCTTCCCCGCTAGACCAAATTGACTCTCATTCGACTTTTCTATTGATGCCCCTTAAAATTTGGGGATGCCAATTCGCTGGAAAATCGGGTTTTTGGTTTGTGTTTGTTTTTCCTTGATGTGGAATCAAATCCTCAGAACGAGTCTCCGGAGCTGGATAATTAGACATTAATTCCTTGGTATCCCTTCCAGCAAAGTCCATCGCCACTTTTTGGCTCCCCTTTCTCCTTTTTTTTGGGGGGAGGCGGGGGTAAACCCGTCAAGGAAGCCTTGCATCCTTTCCATGCTACTGCAAGCAGTTTACACTTTGGGTGAAAATGTTATTCTTTTCGTGATCAATACATTCCATCTTCAAAACAGCAAGAGAAGAAATTCATTCCCTAGATTACTAGTTATCCAGGGCAACCGGAAACCGTTACAAATCATGGCACGAAAGAAAGAACCAATACAGGCTGTATTCCACCGAGATAAATTACATAATTGTCTGCTGGTGGGAACAAGAAAACAGGTAAATACTCCTTGCTCCATTATCAGAGACAATCAGAAGCACCTTGTTATATCTTTCAATTAGAGGCACGGGAAGAAAAAAACACAATAATGTTTCAATTATCTGCCCTGGAATAGGAGCTCTGATGATACTTATCCATGCTCCAGTGTCAAATTAATAGAAAAAGTTATCCATTGCTATTATTATTTATCGCGTGGCACCTTCGCATCTCATTTCAATTTAAAAAAACCGAGATAAAAATAATATGAAATATAAGATCTGAAATATTATAAACATATCTCTAGATTACAGGTATCTTTTTTTTTCTTCACTTCATTTGTGACAGCCAGGAATTCGGCAGAGTCCCCGTTATAAGCTCTATTTCGGCGCTCCGACTCTTTATCTTGGATAGTTTGTTTTTCAGCCCCACAGTTACAATTTGGTGATGGAATTTTGCCCCACTTATAGGAGGGTGTGTGTACATCTACCAGGACCAGTGTAAATTAGATTCAGAATTGTCCGTATCAGACAGAGCTGGACAAATCCAGGTGATTTTTCCAAACTTTAAGGCAACTTCAACATTGTGTGTGGGGGGGCAATTTTCTATTCAATGTTGTTTCCACATATTGAATAGATAAGTGTGTGTTACACAATACACAGATAAGATACACAATATAAAGATAATATTGCGTGTTATCTTCATTTATTTATATATCATGGTGAAAAACCACCCACCTCTCTCATACTGTAGTGAGACTCTAGAGGTGTAGAGAGATATAAAAAGCTGGATATAAATATTGTCTATGGAGATTCTCAGACATCTACGTAGGTCATGGTTGTCCCAAAGGTGCTTTTTCAAAACGCAACTGGACCTTCTTGTTTTTCTTTGAAGACGTTTCCCTTCTCATCCAAAAGAAGCTTCTTCAGCTCTGAGCTAGAAGAAGCTTCTTGGATGAGAAGCAAAACGTCTTCAGAGAAACAAGAAAGTCCATCTGCCTCTTGAAAAAACACCTCTGGGACATATAGATATAATAAAAATAATTAAAAGTTGGAATAATATATAAAGGGAACACTTAAACAACACAATGTACTGTATTATCCCGAGTGCCGCGTAACAGAGTGTGCGCCTGTTACTCATCCCAGCTTCTGCCAACCTAGCAGTTCGAAAGCACGTAAAAATGATAGTAGAAAAATAGGGACCACTACGGTGGGAAGGTAACAGCGTTCCGTGCGCCTTTGGCGTCTAGTCATGCTGGCCACGTGACCACGGAGACGTCCTCGGACAAGCGCTGGCTCTTCAGCTATGAAACGGAGATGAGCACTGGCCCCTAGAGTTGGAAATGACTAGCACGCATGTGTGGGGGAACCTTTACCTTTATAAACACACACACACACACACACACACACACACACACACACACACACACACACTCCTTCTTTCTAAAAGGTAGAAGGGATCATTCCTTCTCAGGCATAAGTATCTAAAACAGGTTTGAAATTATCCAGGGGAAATAGTTGGAGAGCTGAATATTTCAATTAAGGCTTTGCTATGTATATCTATGAGTTAAGAGTCTTCCAGTTGAAAAGTCAGTTTATGTGGTCCAGTTGAGCAATTGGGTTTTGGATTCTCTGGATTTTGAGACCTCCCAGGGTCAGATCACTTAATGTATGAGCGTTTTACAGTGCTTGGAAGGAAGCAGAACAACAAAAGCTAGGTGTGATCAGAAGCTGCGCATTTTTCAACAAGCTCTACTTCTTTTTTTTAAACAGTGCAACTCCTCTTTTCTACCTTTCTTTCATTTCTCCTCTGCTCCTTGATAGACGTATTTTCTGGACAGCTTTCACAGTCGGAACAAAACTGTCATTAAATTCAGCAGATGGACAGAAAGCAACATTTTATTTTAAAAAAAACACAAAAAAAACATGGAATTCACTTGGTCCAGAAGGAATCTGGCACCAAATGGGACTCTCCAGGGAGAGGATTTGAAAAGGAGAGTGCACCAATTCTGTGCCCTGGTTGTTGTTTTTTGTTTCGATTTAATAGGGACACCGAGCTTCTTTCTGAGAATAGAGACTTCAAGCAAACTCACAGGGACAAAAACTGAACGTAGCCTTTGCAGGAAAACGATAGAGTTTAAATCTGATTCCTTGAAATTTGATGTAGGGGGTAAAAAAACCACTCATGCGGTAAAGAACTACCACAATCCTTTCCCATCAGTTGCTTTTTTTTTTAACCACAATCTGACATCCAAGGAAAGTAGGGTAGTTCTGGACTGCAGCTCTCTAGATAACCTTTAGGAGGCAGCACAGAGTCCCTCAAAGGGTTAGCTCTTTGTTGCCTTCTGGTGGGAATCTGGAATTTGCAGACCTGATATGATGTGTCAAGGACAAAAGTGATTGGTTGGATTCAAGATACAAGGATTTGCAAGCTCTGGTTAATATAGCCTTACAATAAAGTAGAATTAGATTGTCTGATTGTGTTTCCTGTCTGATCTACCTGGTAAGGCTGGCATCCATCAACCATAATTTATTCATCATGTTTACACAACAAGTTAAGCTAAAGCCTAATCCACATTTTGATTTAGGGTAGTGTTTCTCTATTGTAGTGCTTCTCGGAAAGAGGTTGATGTTGTTGTTAGCTGCGAAGTCGTGTCCAACCCATCGTGACCCCATGGACAACGTTCCTCCAGGCCTTCCTGTCCTCTACCATCTTCTGGAGTCCATTTAAGCTCACGCCTACTGCTTCAGTGACTCCATCCAGCCACCTCGTTCTCTGTCGTCCCCTTCTTCTCTTGCTCTCACCCTTTCCCAGCATTAGGCTCTTCTCCAGCGAGTCCTTCCTTCTCATTAGGTGGCCAAAGGATTTGAGTTTCGACTTCAGGATCTGGCCTTCTAAAGAGCAGTCAGGGTTGATCTCCTCTAGGACTGACCGGTTTGATTGCCTTGCAGTCCAAGGGACTTGCAGGAGTCTTCTCCAGCACCAGAGTTCAAAGGCCTCCATTCTTTGGCACTTAGCCTTTCTTATGGTCCAACTTTCACAGCCATACATTGCAACTGGGAAAACCATAGCCTTGACTATACGCACTTTTGTTGACAGAAAGGGGCTGATACATTGCACTAAATCAGTGTTCCTCACCCTTGGTGACTTTAAGACCTGTGGGCTTCAACTCCCAGAAGTCCACAGGTCTTAAAGTCACCAAGGGTGAGGAACACTGACTTAGTGCAGTTATATCAACCCCTTTCCGAGAAGCTTTATTTGGTTTTGACTCAAGGTATTGTTTTGAACCCAACAGATCCTGGATTGCTCGGCAACAAATGATGGCTTAGCTTAACCTAGCCCCTTTCTCCATCTCTGCTTAGCTATTGCTAATCCCCAGGAACACTGGATTTGGAACTAGAATAGAAGAGACCTTGAAAGTCTTCTAGTCCAAACCCCTCAAGCAAGAAATCCCATACCATTTCAGACAAACGGTTGTCCGATATTTTCTTCCTACGTTTCTTCTTTCCCTCCAGGACTGGCTGTAAAGGAGCAGAACGTCTCTTATCTACAAAGCCGAATGGTGTCTTCTCTGGCTTCTTCTTCAAATTGGGAGAATCCAGCCATAGCCTTTTAGGAATCGAAAGGAGGCTCGGTGGACAGAATAAGGGGAGAAGAGAAACAGACAATTCACAGAACAATTCAGGTCCCAGCAGCACACTGGGAACAGCCCAGATGGCTAACTCCAATTAATCGAGACTATTTTTAAAATGTGATCAAGCCATTAATCAGCTAATTGTACCAATTAATCACTCTACACGTTCTGTCCTGAAGAAAGACTGTTAAACAGAACGCAAGGCAGCTACCAAAAGATACTTTTGCCATTATCGATAGCTTTCCTTCCTTCCTTCTTCTCTTTTCTTTCCTTCCTCCCCCACTTTCTTTGTTTAATTTCTTTGATTTATATCTCACCCGTTCCTCCGAGAGAGCACAGAGGCCTCCGTGGGGATTTCTGTGCATTTTATCCCGCACAGCAGCAGCTCTGGAAAATATTCGAGCTGGGAAAGAAAGACCAGAAGTCACCCAGGGAAGCCAGTGGTTGAACGGAGGGGGGGGGAGAAGGGGGGAGAAGGGGGGAAGGGATGAGTAGCTGGATCTTCTTGTTCCTAGTTCAGTGCTTTCATTGCTACACCAGCATGTTTTCTGGAAATCTCTACAAAATCAGATGGGAAGCAATGGAGGCACAGCCGCCCAGGGTGAGGCAGTAAACATAGTTGCGACATTGCTTAAATCTGCCCCAAAAGAGTTCGGTTTAATTCTATGATTAGTTTTAGTGGGTTAATTTGCTCAGCAGCGAAAAACGTGCACGAGGAATTCCATTTCAGTCCCCTTGCCATCGTGTTTCCAAGCAATGGGTGGAAACTAGTCAAGAAGAGGACCAACTTAGAACTAAGGAGAAATTTCTTGACAATGAGAGCAATTAATCCATATATTGCCCCCAGATGTTGTGGGCACTCTATCACTGGAGGCTTTCAAGAACAGACTGGACAGCCCCTTGTCTGGAATCATATAGGGTTTCCTGACTAAGCAGGAGGGGGTTGGTCTAGAAGACCTCCAGGGTCCCTTCCCACTCTGTTATTCGGTGAAGTTTCTCTTTTCTGCAAAGAGGATTCCTAGGTCACGTGAATCAGATCGTTGAAGAAGATCCCAATCAATCCATCGCATACTCGTTAAAGGAAGAATCTTTTTTACCAGGCATCCCGATTCTCCGATGATGCTCCAGACGGAACACAAAGATGCTTTTCAGCCCTCCTTTGAAACAACCTTCCTTGCTTAGCACGAGGTGGGTGTCTAGAAAAGAGAATGTCCAGTTCCTAAACCAAATTTCTTCTTTTTCTCTGTATCTAATGCCTCGTCTCCAAGAGCATAATGGAACCCGTTCTCAGCTTCCAGAAAGTTTTATTCTCAGACAGAACAGCATCTGTTTATCTCCCTGGTTTTCAAGTGGCTTCCCTTTATTTAACACCCACACACTTTTTTTTTATTTTTTACCTATTTAGGGAAATCGCTCACATGAGGACCAAGCCGGCACAAAGGCAGGAGACCTTTCAGAGCTGACCGAATCAGCTGCGATGCTGTTTGTTTCTATGGCATCCGTGCTTCGTGCCTCTGGACATTTCGCGTCGACAGATCATCGGCATCCTCCCCATTTCAAATCAAAAACCTAGGTGGGTGAAAGTCAGGGCTGGGAGCAAGGAAATCAAAAGACCCTACGAAAATGCAAAGCTCTCCAAAGGAGAGATCCATGCAAGATCTGGCTTCTTTCTGGCTTCCACGGGAGAAAAATGCATCCTTTTGCAGTGGGGGATGTTGGCTGGCCGCCTCCTGCATCTTTAATGTCTCTGAAGAAATGAGACACAATGTTTTCAGCCTGCTTTTCCATCAGAGGTCAGCATGTAGCTCGCAGCCCTTCTTCCTATTTTATTCCTGCAACGATTTTCCCTCCTGCACTTCCCTACGAGTTGCTTTCCAGTTGCTGGGAAAATGCTTGCTACGGGGAAGCAGTCCCCGGGGTCACGTGACTGTCTTTTGTGACCTTCTGACAAGCCACGCTGGTGGGGAAAGCCAGACTCGCTTAGCAACGGTGCTCCTAACTTAACAAACGCAGTGATTCACTTAGCAACCGTGGCAAGAAAGGTCGTAAATGGGGGCAGAGTTGACTCTACAAATGTCTCGCTTAATAAATGGGGCTCAGTTGCGGTCGTAAGCCGAGGACTTCCGTGGTAACGTAGACCTGAGGCTTCTTGGTAAGCCGTTGCATGAAAGAACCAGCCCCGTTACCCAACGTGGGGGAAAACAAAAACAAAGCACCACTAAAGCTTTCTTGAAACCGTTTTTTTTCCTATTTGAGAACTTTAACCTTAATTGCTTTAACCACAGGCAGTCGGCCACAAGCGAGGTCAGAATTTCAGTTGTTAAGCGAGGCAGTCATTAAGTGAGTCACACCCCATTTTAGAACCTTTTTTTGCCATGGTGGCAAAGCAGATCGCTGCCATTAAGTGAATCATGGGGTCGTTTAAGCGAATCTTGCTCCTCCCACTGACTTTGCTCATTGGAAGCCCAGCTGACTTCCGGGATGGATGCCACAACCTCGGATCACGTGATAGTGAGGACGCTGTGACAGTTGTGGGCCCAAGGAAGAGTGGCGAGCCACTTGAGTGCTGTTGTAACTTTGGCCATGGAACGAATAGTTGTAAATCAACGGCTGCTTGTGTTTTTACAGTCCCTTTCATTGAGGTTATTGTAGCTTCCGAGGTAAAAAAAATGAAAGAAACACGCCATGGAGAATCACAGAATCGGAAGAGACTGGAAGATGTAATGGATGAAGGTTTGAGGTTTCTCCCAAGATGGCTGGACGAAGCTTCTGGGATTCCCCATCAGCATAAAAATCCTAAGAGCAAAAATCCAAACCTATCTGGAAAGCAAGTTTGGGGAAATTAGCACTTCAGTGGGAGAATCTTCACTGGGCTGAAATGAGAGAGCTAGCACATACCCCATGCTAAGTCATGTCCAGGATGGCTTGATTCTGGCTTACTGTATTGCATGAATCCAACCCCATAAACCAGGTGTGTGTATGTGTGTGTGTGTGTCTTCAATCTTGGCAACCTTCCCCAGTCAGCAGCTGGGTGAAGAATTCTGGGAGTTGAAATCCACAAGTCTTAAAACACGCCAAGCTTGGAGAGTCCTGCCTTAAACTGTAAACTAGAGTTAATGTGTTGGGTGAAGCCAACCCATTGCGGCTTATTGCATAAACTGTGATTACAGAACTTATGGCTTAGCGCTGGGGCGGGGGTGGGGGGGGCAGGTAGCGTGGAACATAAAGGGAAAAAGAACGGCAAGCCGGAGAGACGACTGAGGGCTGCGAAAAGGGAAGCCGAAACATGAATCGAAAAGTGTTCTGCAAAATTAACAATTTCCACTCACTCTTCTTTGTGCAGCCTTCTTTCCCTTCGTAATTAAGCAATAAGACAAGGCCTGCTGTGAGCTGCCACCGATTAATACACCCCTTAGGAATGCAACGAGGCACAAGGCAATTGTAAAACAGGTATTTTGAAAGTTGGTTAATTTTTTTCCCTCCGTTTTTGCAAGATTAAGATATTCGTGGTGATGTGCCCCCCCTCCCCACACACACACCAAAGTTCTAACTGGCAATAACTTCAGTGGAGCAAGTAAAACTGGAGGAGAAGTGCCTTCCTTTGAAGGCAAGGTGTATGGATGGTCCTGTTCCTTAATACCCTCCGTTCCAACAGAAATGCAATGGATAAGATGGGTTTGGGCAAGCTAGACGGAGGCTAAGCTAAACTGTGATTGGCTCATTTGTGGTCAGTGTGTTTCACAAACCCAGTCACTGTGACCGGTTTATTATTTTCTGTAGGAATCCCAAACATTGACTTTGTTTGTACTTGTACAGCATGTTATCCAGAGGTGCAGAGCAAGAGACCGGCCCTAATAACCTTGTTGAAGGAAAAGTCTTCATTGGGGTCCAGTCCAGGCCGGGAATAAACAACATGGCGACTGCTTTAGAAAGAAAGCTGTAGTTTATTTGAGAGGAGAGCCAGACAGAAAGATGGCTTTGGAAGAAAAGAGAGCGAGCACATGTAGTAGGGAATGGGTTTTTTATACCCTCTTGGGCTTTTGTTTGGAGCTGTTTCCAAACAACAAGATTTATTTGTGTCCTCAGGGTCACCTGCGTAGTGCAAATGGGTCTGGAGGCTTCTTGGATCTGCTGAAAGGACTCTGTTGTAGACAGGAGATAGATGATGTCATATCCCTCCAACACAGACAAACCTCCAAGTGGCTTCAACGACTCTGTAAAAGAAGGCAAATGACCAGCTGACTGCAAGGAGTTTAAATCCTTCCATTTCCCACCATCCAGTCAGAGTTGAAGAAGCTTCTGGGATGAGAAGCGAAACGTCTTCAAAGGAAAAAACAAGAAAGTCCGGTTGTCTCCTGGAAAAGCACCTTTGGGACAATCTATCCAGATGTTGTCAGCCCAGATCTGGTAGCCTTGTTCATAGAGCCATGAGAAGCAGCACCATTCACACCGAGCTTTATTCCTTCCTGGCCCTCACCCGCTCCCTACCTCATGATCCCACACAAAGACATTTTCTTCTGTCGACTCCAAATAGAACAACTTTGGAGAGACCACAAGACTGGTTAATATATATACCAAAAAAACCTAGGGAAGATAGGATGTGCAAATGCCTCACAGCTTGGTTTATCTTTGGAGTCCTTTACAAGGCTGTTCTGGAGAACACCACCACATACATTATTTATTATAAAGTCTTTGCAAGCCTCAGTCAAAACTGTGAGCCTCTGGCTTTCATGGGAGAAAGAGAGAGAGAGAGAGAGAGAGAGCACAAGTAGCCGAAATTAAATAAATAAAAATGCTGCAAGTGCTTGATTTCCGCATCGATAGGAGAGACAGAAAGAGAGTAGGGAAACAACTTTTAACCACGTGTGCATTTCTCCTTACCAGCCTGGCACTTCGGAACCGCAGGGATCCTGGAGAGGTGAAAAGAGCAAGAGGAAAGCAGACAGAATCAGGAGTGGATGGGGGAAAGAGATCAAACAGCTGGGGCTTCTGCTGAGTGGGAAGCAGCAGCAGAGGCTGAAACGGGAGAAAAGGCTGAAGGAGATGGAGCAAAAGAGAAGAGCCGGAATATCCAAGGAGAACAGAAAGGAGGAAGAAGCCAAAAGACGAAGGGGGGGGGAGATCAGAAGGCAGGTCCCCCATTCACTTTGCTCATCAGAAATGATCAGGTGACCCCGGGACACTGCAGCTGTTGTAAATACGAGTTGTGTTTAGTTCTGATAGACGAGGACTCAGAGTGGTTTAACAAGGAATGAGTTTATTGAATACACAAAGTCAACTGCCAACTGTCAAATGTTGCAACCCTTTTATAGGGAAAGCGTTTGAACTGTAACCAATACAACAGTCTCTTTTCCCGCTCCTTGGTTGTGGCGTCCAATGAATGCACCTTATTTTCCCGCTTAAAACCTTGCAAAGCTGCACTGTGTTTGCAATCTCTTCCAAGGCCTATTGCTAACTATTTACATACATAACACCCCTTACCCCCCAGTTGATGTCATTTTCTTACAAAATCCCTTAGGTATTTTGGTGGCCTATGTATTCTGGACGGGTATCTGTTGCTTTGGCTATTAGGGACCCTTCTTTCTGGTTGACTGCTAGGCTGCTGGTTACTACTGGACCTGGGCTCTGGGTTACTGTCTACAGATGTACTGTCTTGAATAATAGGATGTGTTTGGAATTCAGTGGTCACTGGCCTACTTCGCAGGGGTATTTCCCAATCAATTGGACTGAATTGTTGTTGTTGGGCATCAGGGAATGTGTTATCATGCCCAACCCCCACAACGCTTTCAGGCCTAATGTTGTCTGTACTGTTTCCCCTTACTAATCCTTGGTCCCCCTCAGCAGGCACACACCCCCTCGATCTTTTCCTCAGTTGGTCTACGTGTCTTTTACAAATCCTATTCCCTTCCCCCTCAATGATGTAAGATAGGGGACCCAAGATTTCAGTTACCACCCCTGGAATCCATTTGTCCCCTTGGGCGTAGTTCCTGGCCCAAATCAAGTCCCCCACTGCAAATGTTCTGTTAGGAATGTCAAATTCAATGTTTGGTTGGAGTCTGTCAGGATGTAATCTGTCCAACTTGGTCAATATTTTCCTGCCCCACCTCATTTCAGCTGGGCTTTTCCCCGTAGCCGAACAGGGGGTTGTGTGTTGAGCCAACAAGAACTCAGCTAGTCTCTGATGCCAGTCACCTCGAATGATCCTTTTAAGCGCGTCCTTCGTGGTCCTCACGTTCCTTTCAGCCAATCCGTTGGTGGAGGGGTGGAAGGGTGCAGAAGTCTTGTGCTTAATCGAGTTGGCCTTGAGGAAATCCTGAAATTCAATAGATGTGAATTGTGGCCCATTATCTGACACTATTAAATCTGGCAACCCATGAGTGGCAAAGAGGCCCCTTAATGCCTGTATTGTTCTGCCTGCCGTTACTGAACTGACCGGTATTACTTCTAGCCATCTAGAGTAACTGTCGACCACTACAAGGAACGTTAACCCCTGGAAAGGTCCCGCGAAATCAATATGAATCCTGGACCAAGGATTCCTAGCTAGCTCCCATTTATGTGTGCGGATGTGTTGTTGTTCAGGCCTGGAGCGTTGGCACAGATGGCAATTGGCAACGCATTCCTCAATGTCGTGGTCCAATCCTGGCCACCACAAGTGACTCCTAGCCAGGGCCTTCATCCTTACTATTCCAGGGTGTCCCTCATGCAATTCAACTAGGATAGCTGATTTGTGGATTTCCGGAATGACTACACGAGTTCCCCAGAGTAAGCACCCCATATGAACTGATAGTTCATCTTTCCTTCTGAAAAATGGACTGTATTTTACGTCCGGGTTGGCGTTGGGCCAACCACTCATGGCCCAGGCCATTACTCTCCTTAAGATGAGGTCCTTATTGGTTGCCTCAGCAATGTCTTTTGCTGTTAATGGCAAATCAGGAATATCCTGTAGGGACATTATTTGTCCCACTGGGGCAGGGTCCTCCTCTGTTGTGCTTAGAGGCAATCTGCTAAGAGCGTCTGCATGACCCATGTCCTTACCTGGCCTGTATTGGAGGGAAAATGAGTATGCTGAGAGGAAAATGGACCA
Source organism: Vipera berus (assembly GCF_964194415.1). Taxonomy (NCBI): domain Eukaryota; kingdom Metazoa; phylum Chordata; class Lepidosauria; order Squamata; family Viperidae; genus Vipera; species Vipera berus. The sequence continues at coordinate 5,813,489 of NC_138213.1, read as the reverse complement.
CCTCAGCATCCTGGGTGACATAATCTGAGGAGTCTGTTTATCTGTGGTAAACAGTCCCCAGCAAGGGTTTGTGGTCAGTCAGTATAGTAAAGTTCCTACCATACAGGTAATCGTGGAACTTCTTAACTCCTGCCACAATAGCTAATGCCTCCCTGTCTATTTGCGCATAGTTCCGCTCTGCCTTGGTTAGTGTGCGGGAGTAGTATGCAATGGGTCTTTGTATTCCTTGGTTGTCTAAGTGGCTGATCACCGCCCCTACGCCATAAGGCGAAGCATCGCATGCCAGGAAGATTGGTTTGTTTTCAATAAAGTGAGTCACAGTTGAATTACTGGAAAGGATGTCTTTTAGAGTTTGGAAACTCTCTTTGTGCTTGTTCTGCCATTGCCAAGGGGTCTTCTTATCTAGGAGTCTGTGCAGAGGTTCTGCAATGGCAGCCTTATGTGGTACAAAAGTGTGATAAAAATTTACCAAGCCTAGGAAGGCCTGTAGTTCTGCCTTGTTCCTTGGTTCAGGAGCCCCTTTTATTGCTTTGATTTTTTCAGGGGTAGGATGGACTCCACTTTTGTCAATCCTGAACCCCAAAAAATCAGTGGATTTAACCCCAATGCTACATTTTTCCTTTTTTAATTTTAACCCAGCCTTCCTAAATCTGCCCAGTACCTGTTCCAGCCGCTCTACTAACATTCCTTCATCTTTCCCAGCTATTAGGACATCATCAAAGTAAGGGCATACTCCAGGTATGCCCTTTAAGGTCCTCTCCATCACTTCTTGGAAGATGCCTGGAGCTGCTGCAATTCCAAATTGCAGCCTGTGGACTCGGAACGCCCCCTTGTGGGTAACAATTGTTTGTGCCTCTGCAGCCTCCTTGGAAACAGTTAACTGTAAGTACGCATGCGCCAAGTCGAGCTTGGCGAAGATGGCGGCGTCCTGGATCGTGGCGAGGACCTGCTTCACCGTCGGGACCGGGTAAGCATGTTTTTTCATCCCAATGTTGAGGGTGGCTTTATAGTCGGCGCAGATTCTCACATCCCCATTGGGTTTGAGGGGTGTGACAATCGGCGTCTCCCACAAACCGCCCTCAACAGGTTCTAGAACTCCGAGGCCTACAAGCCGGTCGAGCTCGGCCTCAATTTTTTCTTTTAAGGCAAAAGGCACTCTCCGGGCCTTTAGCCTGATCGGGTTTACTGAGGGGTCTAGGTTAAAGTTAATGGGGGGCCCTTTGTACTTGCCTAGAGATCCATCGAATACGTCTGCAAATTCTTTGCAGACGGATTCGAGGGTCTTATTTCTAATCACTGAATTTATTCCCCCTATCCAAATTCCTAGGGCTGGAAACCAATTAAGCCCTATTAAGCTGGTCCTATTCCCCTCCGTAACTACCAAATCTAAGACCCCCTTAAACCCCTTAAAATTTACTTTAAGGCTGGTCTTCCCTTTTACGATTATTGGACTTTTTTGGAAGTCCATTAATTGAATAGTTGTTGGTTTAAGTGGAATTCTTTTTCCACTTAGTTGTTCAATTTTCTCAAGGGTTTCAGTGGAAATTATCGACACTGAAGCCCCTGAGTCGATTTCCATTCTGCAAGGGACCCCTTGCAGAAGGACTGTAATTTTTAATTTTCCGTCCGGAAAATTGTGCCCCCTTCCCCGCCGTCTCCGATTGACGCGGGCCACCTCCCTTAGAGTTGGACTTTCCACCCGGGGTTTAGGGGTCTCCTTGCCACTAGCATTAGGGGTTACCTTACCCTCTGGCCACACATCGACTTCGTTCAGACGGGTGTCCCGACCGCGACTTCTGCAGATGGCCTGGATGTGGCCAGTCTTGCCGCAAGCCCTGCACTTGGCGGTACGAAATCGGCAGGAAGCGCGGGAATGGTTGCCGCCGCAGCTGCCGCATCGGTTCTGCGTTTCGTTGTCGCGCGGTCTGGTTGCTGTGTCCCGCCACGGTCGTTGTGCCCCGGTCGGTGGTCTTTGCGGTGTTGCGGTTGTTGCCGGCGGCCAGGGTCAGGCCCCTCGCTTCTGAGTTGTTTTGGTGCCATCTTTCCGAATCGCCTGGAGACTTCTGCGATCTCTTCCTCCCACTGCTGATCCACCTCCCCGCAGTCCACATAGCCCTCTTGGTTAATTTCGGGTGCTGACGCCATGCTACTGCGGGGGGGGTCGCGGTACCCGGTTGACTCATACGTGAGGAGTTCGTCTAACACTTCCTGTAAATCGCCGGTAGGTTTGGCGATTATTCTATTCTGTAATTGTTCATCGCGTAAGCCCAGCACGACTCTGTCCCTAATTCTAATCTCTAAATTGTCGTATTTGCAACGAACTGCTGCTTCCCGGACGGCAGCGACGAATTTCTGTATGGACTCCCCCGGTCTCTGATTCCGCTTCTCGAAGATGCGCCGCCAAAAGAGTTCGGACCTTCGGGGAGTAAAGTGAACTTTTAATTTTGCGAGGAGGTCGGCATAGGGCACGCTGGAGACTGGTTGAGGCTGGCACAGCCCGACAGCAACTCTGTAGACCGGTGTGCCGCAGATTGTCAAGAGTGCCGCCGCTTTTTTCCGGTCGTCGGTGATTCCGTTCACCAACAGGAATCCCTCGACCTGCCCGATGTATTCTTCCCAATCCTCGGGGAAGTTAGGGTCAAATTCCTTCAGTGACCCAATCTGCGCCATTCGGAGAATTTTTTTTTTATTCTGCCGCGGCCGCTGAGTTGACTTGACACGTATTCGAATTCCGCCGCCTTTGCGCGACAATTCTGCCGATTCTCTGGTCTTCTGTCTATCCCACCCTCGTCGCCAGTTGTTTAGTTCTGATAGACGAGGACTCAGAGTGGTTTAACAAGGAATGAGTTTATTGAATACACAAAGTCAACTGCCAACTGTCAAATGTTGCAACCCTTTTATAGGGAAAGCGTTTGAACTGTAACCAATACAACAGTCTCTTTTCCCGCTCCTTGGTTGTGGCGTCCAATGAATGCACCTTATTTTCCCGCTTAAAACCTTGCAAAGCTGCACTGTGTTTGCAATCTCTTCCAAGGCCTATTGCTAACTATTTACATACATAACAAGTTGGTTGCCAGGGGTCTGAATTGGGATGATGACTTGATCGCCCCCCTCCCCCCCATGGGGATGCTGCCCAAGTCTTAAGTGTGAAAGACGGTCAAAAGTCGCTTTTTTCAGTGCTGTTCAAGAGTTTCAAGAGGGACCCCTCCCCCAAGCAAACGGTTGTAAGGCGAGGATTACCTGTGTAACGATTCAACTCTATTTGGGCCACCCCTGGCGCTTCTTTTGTGGTGCCTCGACAGAACGAAATGCCCCTTTTGTCTCCAAACGTGACACCACCCAATTCTCAAACGTCAACTCCAAGCCGCCACGGCCTCTTCCGTTATTCCGTGTGGCTGAAGGGTATGTTCCACCTTCTGGATGATGGATTTGTTCCTCGGCATATTTGTCACCAACGGGAACATTCCCAGCTCAGGATTGCAGACCTAGCAACTGGAGGCTCCTCCAAGTTCTTGGGGAATGGAAGAAGATGACCGGATATGATGAATGACCAATCTTCCAGGAAATATGTTCCACAAAATGTGTTCACTCCAAACAAGCACGCCTGAAATGCACATTTTTTTGACATGCTAGAGAATGGAAGTAGAAGCTCCTGATACCACCCAATGGCTGGCATCATAAATCACCCCAAGCTGGTGTTTGCTTTAATCACAGTTTGTCGAACAAGCCAGAGTGGCTCAGTTCACAGTTCAAACAGCCATAAATTGTGATTTATAAACGATGAAGGCCAAGCTTATATGTCACTTGTGTGTGACCTGGAGTAAATGAAGCATAATTTTTTTTCTCAAGCCAAAAGATGCATTTGGCTTTTGAGTGGCAAGTGAAAGATTGAAAAAAACAAAAAAAACCCAGATAAACCAGCATGTTGTATTCAGTAAATGCGATCTGTAGAGCACTGATGATGTTACCTAGTTGGGTAATGAAATGTCTGCAGGAAAACCACCATGATCAGAAAGCACCAAGGACCTCTCATTTCAACCCTGAGCTACAAATATCAGTTAAAGTAATTCCTTCTCATTTATTAAAATTCCCCTTTTTCATAAGTCAAAAATTAGAGAAGTCCACAGTGCATGAATGTAACTAACATTTCTTCTTTATCTACGCAGAACAAGCATTAGCTCTCTATCTCAAGCAATTCCTAGCAACCTAATGCTACATTTACCCAAGATACTTAATCTGCTTGCTAACTGAATATGCTGGGTTCATTCAACAAGTGAAAGCACTCAAATTCATTAGCTAAATTAAAGGTAAAAAGTTTTCCTGTCCGGTCATACCTGACTCTAGAGGGTGGTGCTCGTCTCCATTTCTTAGCTGAAGAGTCCAACATTGCCCAAAGACATTTTCCAAGGTCACGTGGCCAGCATGACTATACACCGAGGCCCACAGAATTGTATTACTTTCCCACTGAAGTGGTAGCTATTCATCTACTCGCATTTGCCTGCTTTCAAACTGCTAGGTGGGCAGGAGCTGGAGCAAGGAACAGGAGCTCACCCCGTTGCGCAATGCTCGGGTCTTGAACCTAGACTGTCAGCTTTCCTGCTGACAAGCTCAACATCTTTAACAGCTGAGCCGTTGCGCTCCCTATTAAGCAAAAACAATCGGTCAACATTAAATAAGGTTTGCTTGCGGTGATAATTTCTCCGTTCTGCCCGGTGTATTTCGAAGGAACCTCTGATTGTAGTCAACCTTGCACCTTCCTGTGCCTTTTTGGAAAGAACCGTTTTATTCCTAGCCTGGAATTGATAAGGAGAAAGGGGGCCAGAGATCCCCCCCCCCCCGTTTGCTACATCCCTTTTGTAGGAGAGACTGCCTGTTGGACAGGTGAGACTTATTACTCGGAGTAAGAAAAGCTTCACCTGTGGAAATGGTCTCCTTTGGAAGCATCTGTTCCCCCCGCTCCCCCAAGGCAGCTTTTCGGAGTCCTTTATCCCCAGGCTGGCAGAGAGATGTCTTCAAATCTCTGCAGTCAACATTATTGCTTTAGGATAGCCATTAAAATTCCATTTGGAGACACCCAAGGTGAGCAGCCTCTCTGGCTTCAACTCTTTTTCAAGGTCCTCTGGCTGGAGAGCAAACTTTCTTTGAATAAGAATGCTCAACCCCCTGGATAAAACATGAGAGTTGGACTAAGCAAGAAAAAGCCCTGAACCACGGGGTTGGACGATGTTGGCTGGAAGAAGGAGAAGGAGGAGAAATACAGGATCCGCGATCCACATTCGTTCCTTGCTGAAGCCGCCCCCCCCCCAAGCAAAAACAGAAGAAGAGTAACTTTCTACAGACTGAGCTGGCCGCATTACCTACACAGAAAAAAACAACAACACATAGAAGGGATTGGGGGGTGGGGGGAAGAGGAAGCCATTCCCCCCAAAAAACCACTACAGCTTTCAATACGGTATCCTGAACAATGCAGCATGTAAGGGCGATCACGGTTTTCCTCCTTTAAACTCTGATTTTCATCCAAGACGATCAAAACCGCAAACAGGCCCAGCCTGAAATTACCATCTCCCAAAAGATTATCTGCTGGTATTCTAGCCATCATTCAGACTACTGTTTTTTTTGGGGGGGGAGGGAGAGGGGGGGTTTAAGGGAGAAGAAGACGCGGGTGTCAGTTGGCATCAACTGTTCAGAATGGTGTGAAATAAGATGATGCGCTAAGCCGCTAAGCCCCAAGCAAGTGACAAATTTATCAGCATCCCACCTATTTGAAACCGGCTTCCGAACTTCCTCCTTTGTTATTCCTGCCTTTTCAGTCACCAGTTTTGCCCTGCTTTATGACCTTTCCTCGCCGCAGTTGTTAAATAATAATAATAATAATAATAATAATAATAATAATAATAATAATAATAATAATAATAATAATAATAATAATAATTTGGAAGGGACCTTGGAGGTCATCTAGTCCAACCCCCTGCTCAGGGAGGAAACCCTATACCATTTCAGGCAAATGGCTGTCCAGTCTCTTCTTAAAAACTTCCAGTGTTGGAGCATTCACAGCTTCTGGAGGCAGGTTGTTCCACTGATTAATTGTTCTCACTGTCAGGAAATTTCTCCTTAGTTCTAGGCTGCTTCTCTCCTTGACTAGTTTCCATCTGTTGCTTCTTGTCCTGCTTTCGGGTGCTTTGGAGAATAGCTTGACTCCCTCTTCTTTGGGGCAGCCCCTGAGAAGCATTGGAGTGAAGCATTGGAGATGATAAATCAGTAAGGGGGTTGTTAGGCGAATCTGGGTCGCCCCCATTGATTTTGCTTGTCAACAGGTCACAAAAAGGGAGAAATCACGTGATCTTGGGACACCTCAAGTATGAACCAGTTGCCCAGCCTCTGAATTTTGATCACGTGAGTCTGGGGAGGCTACTAAGCTCGTAAGTCTGGTGGTAAGTCACTTTTTTTTTCAGTGTGGTTGTAACTTTGAAGGGTCACTAAATAATTTATTGTAAGTCGAGGACTGCCTCTACAGCTAGAGTAGGACACACTCGTTTTGGGGGTGCTTTCTCTAGCAACTGCAATCATGTTTATAGATTGCAGAGCAAAACCTCTCTCTCTCTCTCTCTTTGTGTGTGTGTGTGTGTGTGTGTGTGTGTACGCACGCCCACGCGCAGAGAAAAGAGATAAAGGCTTTCCAGAGCCCGGGCAGCAGGGTAGGTAACCTTGGCAGCTTTAAGATGTGTGGACTTCAACTCCCAGAATTCCCCAGCCAGCATGGGAATTCTGGAATCCACGGAGACATGGTCACTGTTTTTACCGTTGAAATGCAGGATAGTTGAGAAGGTAAATTCAGTTCTTAGGTAAATTCCTCTCTGAGGGATACTGCTACAGTTGTAAGTGCACCTACCAATCCTAAGCCACTTTTCTTCAGATGCCATTGAAATTTAGAACGGTCACTGAATATATTGCTGTAAGCCAAGAACTACCTGTATTTTTCCCATCAATGCGTACATAAGCCATTGACTGGATTTGTATCATAATTGAAGCCAGCTAGTTCAATGCAAAACATTGATAAGATGGATTGCAACCAGCCTGTCTTCCACAAAAGATCTCTGAAATTGCATGGGTCAGAAGGAAGGCTGAGAAGACATCTGCAGGCCTCATACCCTGGACACTGTTTCAACTGCGTCCTTCAGGATGGCAGTAAAGGGCAATGTAGGCCAAGATAACAAGACACAGGATGGGGGGGGGATGTCCCCTCATGCTGTCACTCTGCTGAACCCCTAATTCTCACAACGCTGTCTAATATCTTTGCATGTCTATGTATACTGTGTAGTATACCTATAGTACTATCACTTGTCCTTATTATCTTCTTTACTCCCCACTCTTATTGGAATAATGATGATGATGATGCTTTGTGCGTACACTGAGAGTTTCTGCACCAAAGACAAATTGTGTGTTTAATCATACTTGGCCAATAAAGAATAATTCTATTCTATTCTTATCTTATTCTTATTCTTATTCTTATTATTTCTATTCTATTCTATTCTATTCTATTCTATTCTATTCTATTCTATTCTATTCTATTCCATTCCATTCCATTCCATTCCATTCCATTCCATTCCATTCTATTCTATTCCACATTGTATTGTATGATTATCACTTTGCTGTTTGTATGTACACTGTGAGTTAATGCACTGGAGAAAAATTCCTTGTGTGTCCAATCACACTTGGCCAATAAAGAATTCTATTCCATTCCATTCTATTCTATTCCTATCATTATTCCTATTATTCCTATGCCTACTCCTATTTTTAGTACAACATAAATTGACAGTATGTCTCATTTGCTTTGCTCCAACTGTTTTAATTTGGGGAAATGGGAGTCCAGAAAAATGGTAGGGGGAAGATGCAGTTTAAGACAAACAAGTCAAAGAGAAAAAAAAGAATCTGCTGTGCTATTTCCTAAATTTATCCCGTACTGTCCATTCAGTAGAATTGCCTCTTATCAGGTGGAGTGCCTTCGAAACCGTGGTCAGGCCCTGGAACTGCTGCTTGTGCAAGATGCCATCATCCAATTGTGCAATTACTTTTGTAGCAAAAGTAGCTGACTTCACCAAATGGATCAAAGCCGGCTGTAGCCACGGTGCAATTATGATAATAGTCTGTCTTCCGGTCCTTAGGACAAGGCTGGCTTTATAGTGCTTTCTGTGTGTCTTTTATGACCAGCAACCTTGATCCTTGGGGAGGAAGGAGGGAAAAAAATCAATGGGACGGTGCACTCATCCCTCCACTTCTTTGTTTATTTTTATTGCCGCATCCAGACGAAGATTCAAAGACAGGTTTCAGATTTAGAAACTTTTTTTTTAAAGATCATCTTTGCTGATGGTGTGTAGGTCACCCACATGGTTGTCATCCAGGAGGCAAAGGGGTGCCAAACGTTTCTGCAAACTTGCAGAGTGAAGAATATGAATATATAGGTAAAGGTAAAGGTTCCCCCGCACATGCATGCTAGTCGTTTCCGACTCTAGGGGCCGGTGCTCATCTCCGTTTCAAAGCCGAAGAGCCAGCCCTTGTCCGAGGACGTCTCCGTGGTCATGTGGCCGGCATGACTAGACGCCAGAGGCGCACGGAACGCTGTTACCTTCCCACCGCAGTGGTCCCTATTTTTCTACTTGCATTTTTACGTGCTTTCGAACTGCTAGGTTGGCAGAAGCTGGGACGAGTAACAGGCGCTCACTCTGCTACACGGCACTCGGGATTTGACCCGCCAAACTGCCGACCTTCAGATCGACAAGCTCAGCGTCCTAACCCACTGAGCCACCGCGTCCCTTTTATGAATATATATATATATATATATATATATATATATATATATATATATATATATTCTAGACAATCTTATGCTTTTGGGGTGTTTTGGAATACAAGTCCCTGATAATGTTACTGAGGACGTCCTCAACCTACAACCACAATTTAGTCCCAAATTTCTGTTGCTAAGTGATCCCAAAGATGCTTTTTCACGAGGCAATTGGACTTCCTTGTTTTTCTTTGAAGACGTTTTGCTTCTCATCCAAGAAGCTTCTTCAGCTCTGATTGAATGGTGAGGAATGGATTTATACTCCTTGCAGACAGCTGGTCATTTGCATTCTTTTAGTGAGTCATTAATGCTACCTGGAGTGTGGTGCAAATGGGCATGGAGCCTTCTTGGAACTGTTGAAAGGACGGTGTTGTAGACTGGAGATAGATGGTGTCTACAACACTGTCCTTTCAGCAGTTCCAAGAAGGCTCCACACCCATTTGCACCACACGTGACCCTGAGGACACAGACAAACCTCCAAGTGGCTTCAAGGACTCTGTAAAAGAAGGCAAATGACCAGCTGTCTGCAAGGAGTATAAATCCTCCCATTCCCAACCATCCGGTCAGAGCTGAAGAAGCTTCTTGGATGAGAAGGGAAAGGTCTTGAAAGAAAAACAAGAAAGTCCCGTTGCCTCGTGAAAAAGCATCTTTGGGATAACTATGGCCTGGATGATGGAGAATCTCCATAG
>NC_138213.1:5513961-5798961 GCF_964194415.1 Vipera berus | reverse complement strand
TGGTGAAATTCGTGAATCAGAATGATAAGCAACGTTAGATTTCACCTAGGCAAGAAACTTAGCACAAGTAGCTCTCTCGTACTTTGCAGGATGTTCAATCTTCGGCATTCTTCCGAAGGATTTTAGAAAGCTTTTGTTTGCTGGTGTTTCGTTTTTGAAAAATGCATTTAATAAGCTGTGCTTTTTGTTGTTGTTGTTGTTTTGTTACTTCTATGCACAAACTCAGTGGAACGAGAAAAATCAATTAGGCAAAATTAGCTTGTGCAGCTAAGCTATAACCATTTATTGAACAGTTATGCTCAGAGACCGTAAGTTCAGGGGATGACCTTAAAATTCCCAGTCCATTTGGCTAGTGGAAAGCAAGATAATGTTAGAGTTTAATATGTTTAATTTCCAGGAGGATTAAAACACCAAGTATTTTCAGATTATTTCCTAGGAGTATTTAATGGTGCTGCATAAATCCAGTTCTTAAAGAGGCCGCAACTCAAGTTGCCTAGTTAATACAAAATATCGGGCTGGTATTTAATAAGGCTATTTTAGTCTGTTAACTTAGCATCCATGCTTTTAGACTTCAGAGGAAAACAATTCCTTGAAACAGCAGAGAGGTACAAAATGGACTTTCATCTCTTCTAAGCAACCTCTTAAAGCCTGACTCCTAATCACTATGTGGACATATTCTTAGTCATTTGTTACCAACTACAACAATGAAAACAAGGGATGACATATACGCCATGTTGTAACGATCCAAACCTTGATATTTCATACTTACGTTCCAGACCAGTATAGAAAGCATGGAATTTGTGTTGTGACGCACGTTTTGCCCAACACCTGTTCTTCATCACACACATGAACTGTTTTAAGGAAGGAAACTGTGTTCATTTAGGACAGCCATATTTCCTTTTCTTCTGAAGTGAGAAAAGAGGTGATTTGAATTTTGCTGGACCAAAATTAAGCATCATCGACCTAAAAAAAAATCATCACAAAATCTAATTGAGATATAGGACTGGTTAACTCAGTACTGGTCAAGAAGGCTTGAAGTTGTCAGGGTTGAGAAACATGGGCTAACTTGTCACTGTGTTGGTGCACTAGCCTCTCCATCTGTAGCAAATAATTCCCCCCCAGACAGTTGCGCTACCAAGTCCTCGACTTACAACAGTTCATTTACTCATGGTTCAAAGTTACAACGGCACTGAAAAAAGTGACTTATGACCATTTTTCACACGACCGTTGTAGCATCTCTGTGGTCACGTGATCAAAATTCAGATGCTTGGCAAGTGGCTCATATTTATGAGTGCTGTAATGTCCTGGGGTCATGTGATCACTTTTTGCAAGAGAGCAGAGGCTCACATGGTTAGGTTGTTGGGTTGGAGGTTAGCAAACCCATGTTAGAGATCTGTGTGCTGCTGCATGGCGGGGTGAGTTCCTGTCATTTGCTCCAGCTCCTTGATGGGGATATGAAAGAAACCTTTATGGATGTCCCCCGGGCAATGGTGATATCACCAGCTCATCCTTTCAACCTGTAAGTGCCTTAGATGGTGCCTCCAACCAAGAATGGGACGGGATCTTCTGATAAGACTCCATGCACATTTGACTCTGAGGACACAGAGAAAGCTCCAAGTGGCCTCAACGACTCTCTAACAGAAGGCAAATGATGAGCTGTCTGCAAGGAAGATAAATCCTTCCCTTTCCCACCATCCAGTCAGAGCTGAAGAAGCTTCTTGGATGAGAAGCGAGGCGTCTTCAAAAGAAAAAACCGAGAAAGTCTAGTTGCCTCCTGAAAAAGCGCCTTTGGGACAACCCTGACCTGAAGGACTGAGAATCTCCATAGACATCGACCTTCGGATAAGCAAAGTCAACGGGGAAGCTAGATTAATTCTACAACCGGGTGACTAACTTAGCCAGTGCAGTGATTCACTTAACAAAGGTGGCAGGAAGGTGGCAAAATGGGGCAAAAAACTCAACTCAACAAACGTCTCGCACGGCCACAGAAATCTGATGGTCAACGGTGGACACAAGTCTTCATGTCTTTGCTTCACATGCTTCCTCACCCCTGACTGCTCATCTCCCCGGGGATGGGGGGGGGCGTTTTTCATTTTGACGAAAGTACAACTACAAATGGAGAGAGAGGAGTTACGACAATGAGCACGAATCCCAAGCTACCTCTTCTGCTGAAACAAGATCCAGTGCCTTCTTCTGGAGGCCTCGAATTGTCTCAGGGATGGCATCCCCGCCAGGCAGAGGCTTCGGAGCAGAACCGAAGGTGACTGGGCTTAGATGGAAGTGGGAAGAGAGAGACTTCCAAGGGCACCTTAGGAGGAGATCAAGTAAGCAGTAAGGAAGGAGTTATTGCTCTGGAGAGCAGCGGAATTCAGGGGAAAAAATGGTCCCTCTTGAATTTGGAAGAATTGTGGACAGCTGTGAGAGCTGAAGGGGAGGGCTAATGGAAAGGGACCCCCACTCCTGCAGGCCAGCTTGGTGTTGTGATTCAGGGTCAGCCTGTGGGTTCGGCAGTTGGGTCGGACGACTCAGAGGAGGAGGAGGGGGTGTTGAAGAGCTTGCTGATGATGGCCTTGAGGCTCCGCAGAGCCCTCAGCCAGGCCCCTCCCACCTGGTCACGACGGAGACCCAGCTGTGTGAGCCTGACAGCGTGGATGAAGATGACCCACAGCTGGCCCTGTAAAAGGACGCCCGACGCAGGAGGCTGTCAAGCAGGAGTAAACAGAGGAAGGCAATGGGGCACCTCAGAAGGAGGCAGAGAGAAGCCACGCCCTGAACTGTATAAAAGGGGAATGCATGGGAGGGCTGGCTTGCTGAAGGCAACCGCTTGAATAGTTCCTGTTTCATAGCTCCTGTTTCATGGTTGGTGTCTTGTTTTGCTCTGTTTTATGTTAATAAATTTGGCAGGCTTTATTCCAGCCTCTTGCCGTTTGTAAAGGGGTTGTCCCTGCTTTTTCTGCAGGGCCGGTAGCAGGCTGGTACAGAACACTTGGCAGAAGATGTCACTCATGGCCCAACCTTCTTTGGTGACAGCTCTGGTTACAACAGCTGCAAAATGCCCTGCCGGAAAGGTCGCCCTCTTCAAAATTCAGAGTTCCTTTCTCCCTTTTGCCCCGTGTTTTTCTTCTACTTTTTCCTAGACACGCTCAAAGCAAGAAACTGATTCGGCTCGCCAGTCAGCAATTGAATACCCCATCAGCAAATGTAACTTCTACAGGTAGACTCACGGCCACAGCTGAGCCCCTACAAATTTCTGCTGCTAAGCGAGGCGGCTGCGAAATGAGTTTTGCCCCATTTTACGACCTTTCCTACCGCCGTTGTTCAGCACACCGCTGCATCGAGGAAGTTGGGTCACACGGTTCCCCGGGTGAACCTGGCTTCTCCGTCGACCTGGCTTGTCTGAAGGCTGCAAAAGGGGATCGCGTGTCCCCGGGGACGTTGCAACCGTCATAAATGTGATCCAGTTGCCAAAGCGTGTGAATTTTGATGGCGTGACCACGGGGACGCTGCACCGGTCTGAAGTCACTTTTTTCCGTTCCGTTGTGACTTTGAACGGTCACTAAACAGACTGTTCTGAGTCGAGGACGACCCGCGTTGTGCAGATCCTATCTGTGTAGGTGTCTCTCCCTGAATTGTGACCTCAGCCGCCGGGTGAGGGCTCCGTTATGAAAATCAGCCAGAATTATTGACGCTAAACAAAGCAGGTAGATTTTCAGTGGGTGGTGGCACCCCATGAATTCCTGATAAGATCTTCTCAAAAGGGGTAGACAAGACTTGCTTTTTTTTTCCTTTCCAGGCTCCCATCCCTCATGGCTAATTGGTTGGCCATCACATGATAGGTTGCTGGAACTACAGAGGGCAGTAGGGTCAAATCCCATGTAGGTTAGTGCAAAATACTATTTTAATTGTCTGGGAGCCCCTTCATTTCTTCAGACAACCTTTTTCTCTTTTTCCGCTGCCTCCCCCTCTCTCTCAAACAACAGACGTGAGGAGGTAGCTGTTATGGGGAGGGTCTCGACTAATTTCTTGCAGAAAGCTTTGGAAATTAAGCTGAGGGCTGTATGAAATTGACCCCGGGGTCACCTGCAGCCTTAAGACTGCAAGTTGCCTGCCCAGCCTCAGGCTATTCATTAACGATCTAGTGTTCCTGATGCTTCTTCCAAGAATCCTGCCTTCCCGAGTGGAAGTAATGAAGTCAAAAAACATTTAATTTTGACCATTCGAAAGCAACTGGTAAGGCTGAAGCCTTTCATAATGGAATCTTCAGAGGATACCTACAAGCCTTCATAAGGTCATCCGGTGTGCGTTGTTTCAACAGGTAGGAACTGCTACCGAAGGGATTCGTATCTCCATAATCAGGGACTTTATTACATCCGTTTTCCTGCAGTATCGATAGAACAACCACTTTAATAAAAGCTGCATGGTCTATGAAGAACATTTGTCGATGAATTGCCTGCCTAGTAACAATAATATCTATTTGGTTCAGAGCAACTGGAAATTTAGAATGGAATGGAATGGAATGGAATGGAATGGAATGGAATAGAATAGAATAGAATAGAATAGAATAGAATAGAATAGAATAGAATAGAATAGAATAGAATAGAATAGAATAGAATAGAATAGAATAGAAACAGAATATAGAATATTCTATCATTATTCTATTCTATTCTATTCTTAATTCTATCACAATTCTAATTCTAATTTTATTCCATTCTATTCTATTGGCTACTCTTGACCAATCATTCTTTCAAGTTATCAGGAAAGAGCAACAATTTTGTTCAAAGGCACCGATGACCATTTTTCTCACCTAGGACCGTTGCAGTATCTGCATGGCCACATGATCAAAATTTGGATGCTTGGCAATGGGTTCATATTTATGATGCAGTACTAGTTAAAGACCTGTGTTAATTTTAGATACAGGTAGTATCCTTGACTTACGACAACAGAGCTCGACGTTTCTACTGCTAAGCGAGACAGTTATTAAGTGCGCATGTTACAATCCTTTCTTGCCACAAATGTTGTGTGAATCCCATGTTACGTTACTAACGTGGTTGTTAAGCGAATCTGGCTTCTGCTTGTCAGGTCACAAAAGGGGATCGCGTGACCCCGGGATCACTGCAACCATCACCAATACAACGTGCCGGTTGCCAAGCATCCAAATTTTGATCACGTGACCACGGAGAAAACCGGTCATATGTCACTGTTTTCAGGGCCCTTGTAACTTCAAACAGTCACTAAACAAATGGCTGCAAACCAAGGACTGCCTGGACTGCCTCAGAACAAGGGTCCCAATAATCTGGCCAACCTCTTTTGCCGGGATCTGTTCGATGCAGATGCCGAGATAGAAATCTGGGACAAGGCGGGTGTTCTGGGATTCTGCGAAAAGGTCCTCCCTAATGCTTGCTCATTTATAATTTACCTCGGTTTCTCCCATTCCCGCTCCGTTGTTACAAAATAGGAGAGACACAGAGAGACAGACAGACAGACAAGACACACACACACACACACACACAGAGACACCTCCTCCACAGGAAGTACTAAAGAAAGTTCCTCTTCATGCAAAATTAATGTATGGGATTTGTTACCAGAAAACGTGGGGAGGCCTCTTAAAAGGAATTAGAAAGAGATGACTATTGATGGCAATTAAGTAATTAAGATTATATGGAGTCTCCAGACTGAGAGAACCGTTTTTCCTACCAGACTCTTCATCAGCAGCTTCCGGGCCCTGGTGGGAAATGGCGATGGGACAAGTGGGGATTAGATCGGGAAAGGGTGATCTGTTGAGGGTCCAAGGACCTTCCTGGATTTCTTGGTGAAGCTGAAGGCCGAGAAAGGGTAGATCTGGGTCATAGATGGGTGGTGGTGGGGAGAATCTGGTGGGCTTGGTTTGGCTTCTTCTTAAAACTGCAGAATTAGGACCAGAATTTTTGTCGTTAAGCAGGGTGGTTAAGCAAATCGCTGCAGTTGTTCATTGAACCATGAGGTTGTTATGCAAATCCAACTCCCCCCTCCCAATTGACTTTGCTTGTGGGAAGCTGGCTGGGAAAGTTGCAAATGACGATCCCATAACTCGGGAGGCTGCAACCCTCGTTCAATACACGCCGGTTTCCAAGTGCCCAAGTTTTGATCACCTCATCGTGAGGATGCTGCGATGGTTCTAGCAGCGGCTTCTGTAACTTTGAATGGTTGCTAAACAAGTGGTTGTAAGTCAAGGACTGCCTATATGTTACGTGAGGGCTTTTATTAATTCTCCTTTCTCCTCCTGTTTTCCCCACAACCTACGAGGTGAGGTGAGCTGTCAGTGACTGGTCCAGAATCAACCAGTCGGCTTTTGCACGGGAGGTGGGACTATAACTCACCGTCTTTTCTAGCCTTAACCACTAGACCAGAGGTCTCCAAACTTTTGGGCACCAGGAACCGGTTCCGTGGAGAGAGGTTTTTCCACGGACCGGAAGGGGAGTAGTTTTGTGTGTTGCAGATGAGGCTTTGCTTGTTTGTGTGGACCGGTTGCTGGCATGCCGCGGCCCGGGACCCCTGCGCTAGACCAAACTAGCTCTATGCCAGCTTTAAGACTGATTGAAGTCAGCAAAATCGGGGGCCGTGGCAGATGAGGTCCCTGATCTCGAGTTTGTTTTGGCCCATTGGGCTTCTCTCTTATCCCAGTATCAGACGTTTCCCCAAGAGTTTGGATCGACCGCAATGGGCATCTCTGTTCCAAAGGCAAATTCTTTTTTTTTTTTATTTGTGGGGGGGGAGAATTGGACAAAACCTGGAGCCTCAAAGTGCCTGCAGCTAGATCACATAGAAGATCACATAGGAGCTGTGACCAGGGGGGCCTTCACTCGGGTTCGCCTGGTGCGCCAACTACGACCCTATCTGGACCTGGATGCCTTGCGTACAGTCACCCATGCACTTGTGACCTCCCGCCTTGACTACTGCAACGCTCTTTACATGGGGCTGCCCTTGAGAGCCACTCGGAAGCTTCAGCTGGTACAGAGTGCAGCTGCACGAACACTTTTGGGGGCTTCCCGATACTCCCATATTACACCTCTCCTCTGTGAGCTGCACTGGTTTCCAGTTGCCTTCCGAGTGAAATTCAAGGTGCTAGTGATGACATACAAAGCCCTACATGGCATGGGTCCGAATTACCTACGCGAGCACCTACTGCCAGCGTCAACACCCCTCCGTCCTGTGCGCTCCCAGAGAGGGCCTCCTCAGGGTGCCACCGGTCAGAGAATGCAGGCTGGTGGCCCCCAGGGGGAGAGCATTCTCAGTGGGTGCGCCAGCCTTCTGGAACTGCTTGCCTGCCGAAATCCGGATGGCCCCCGACCTTCGCACCTTCCGGCGTGACTTAAAAACCTACCTATTCCAGCAAGCCGGCCTGGCCTGATAGATTTTAGGGTTTCATTTGTTTTACTATTGTTTTACTGTATACTCACCTTGCTCTGTACACCGCCCCGAGTCCTTCGGGAGAAGGGCGGTATATAAAAACAAACAAATAATAAATAATAATAATAATAATAAATTTAGTTGCGAGGGGTCCTTTGTGCTGAGCTTGTTTTCTTGCAGCCGTTTCAATACCCAACTAAGTAACGTCATAAGTGCTAGTCTGACTAATGATGTTATCTGGTTTGGTAATGAAACATCTGCAGGAAAACAACCAAGTCCTTTCTCTGTAAAATAAAATAAAATAAAATGCGCAAAACTTTTGTATAGTATTTCTAAGGTTAAAAAAAAAAATCTCTAACACAGGGGATCTTTTCCTTGATAATATCCTTTTACAAGGATTACTATTTTGGTGCATGTCTGCAAATTAGTGAAGTTTCTCAGTTCCATGTATTTTGTTTTTTTAAAACTTTTTTGTAACTTTAATTTCCTGCTCTTTTGCATCTCCTTGAACTAAAAATAAAGCTATACCATTTAAGATGGCTGCAAGCCGTAAATAAATAAATAAGGCATCTTCTTTGTTGCTTTAAACACAAGCTCACCTATCATTGTATTGTGACTGTCAGCAAAGAAGCATTAGGCCTTTTGGTCTACTCTTTTATTTCTTCAGAAAAATTCAAGGAAAAGCAACTTTTTCCAGGTAAATGATGCCCTCTTCTGGTGAAACATAAAACTTCCTAGCCAACAGAAATTCAAGAGACACAGGGGGGCTGCCTGCACTGAGGTCAATCTGCAGGCAGTTATTCATTGCATTTGACCGATGAAGGGAGGAAAGTGCACACAATGGCGCTGCAATAATACAGCAGAGATTTATGACCTTAAAATAGCAGTTTTGTTCAAGGAAAATTTCATGAAAACAAAAAAATGCAATGCAAACAGCCAACTTAGAACTAAGAAGCAATTTCTTGACAGTGAGAACAATTAATCAGTGGAACTGCTGGCCTCCACAAGTTGTGGGTGCTCCATCACTGGAGTTTTTAAGAAGAGACTGGACAGTCATTTGTCTGAAATGGTATAGGCTCTCCTGCTTGAGCAGGGGGCTGGACTAGAAGACCTCTAAGGTCTCAGCCAACTGTTACTTTGTTATTCTTCTATTGCTGGAGCATTTAATGAAATAACCCAACTCATTAGGAGAATGGCCAATTTATTTCCAAGGCAGGGGAGTCTTTGTTATTTATTAAACGTAACGCGTATTTTTCCGTGTATAAGATGCTATTTTTTCCGGCAAACACCCTGTTCAGAAATCAGGTGCGTCTTATACAAAGTGCAGCGTCTTATACACGGAAAAATAATGGTAACCTCCGCAGCCCAGGGCATGCCTGTGTGGGTTGCCATGCTGCCTGGTGTAGGGGTCAAGCCCTTGTGGGCTTGCCACTAACGGGAGGGGGCAAGATCGCCGGCCGGCCGAACTTCCGTATTTGCCAGCTCAGCTGACCGGCGTGGAGAAACTCGCATGCCAGAGCGTCTTATACAAGGGTGCGTCTTATAGACAGAAACAATACGGTATCTAGCCGCCCAACTCACAAAGCAAGGGACGCTGGGCAGTGTACATTAAAGCTAAAATAATAAAAATGCAGAAAGCGTAGGAATGTGTTGGGCAGTTACTTATTGTACAGGCTGCTTTCAGATATTATAAACCATCAATTGCACGAGTCCTATCTTTTGAGGCCCGTTTCAAAGTTACGCAACATGAAGGGAATTCCAGAATAGGTGCAGGGATTGTGATTCTGCTATACTTTCATGCAGTTGTGAAGATCTGCTTTTACGCGACAGGTTTTTTTTTATTATGTTAACGGTGGTTGGGTTTTAGAATAGACTTATTTTTAAATAGGTTATCTCTAGCTTTGGGGCTGTCCTTTGTCATTTTATGATTATTGCACCTGTTAACAGGGGATGTTACCTTTAACGTTGGACAAGCAACCTAGAAATATTTGACCACACGCTGTTGTTTGATGTTTCTGTTAAACACAGCTTCAAAGAAAAAAGCAAAAAAAAAAAAATCACTTGGATGACTAAACTGAAGCCCTCATCTGTACAGGTAGCGCTTCTTACAATGGTTCATTTAGCGACCGCACCAATGGCACTGGAAAAAGTGACTTGTAACCGTTTTTTTCACACTTACAACCCAGCATCCCGTGTCATGTGATCAAAATTCAGACACTTGGCAACTGACTCGTGTTTGTGACGGTCGCAGTGTCCCCGGATCCCCTTTTGTGACCTTCTGACAAGCTAAGTCAATGGGGAAGCCAGATTCCCTTAACAACCGTGTCACTAACTTAACAGCTGCGTGTTTCGCTTAGCAACTGCGGCAAGGAAGGTCGTAAAATGGGGCAAAACTCACTTAACAAACATCTCACTTAGCAACAGAAATTTCGGGCTCAATGGTGGTCGTAAGCTGAAGACTATCTGTGTGATGAGGATATAGTGGAATTTAAAACAATTTTGGGAAGTGCACCACTCAATGTGTGTAAGAGTTGCTTCATCTTATTTAAGAACAATGGAAAATGTAAAAATATGTTCTGAGATCATTGGGACTATTTAAATTGGGGCGGTTGAGAAGTATTCCACAGAATATCGGCTTGACTTGAGAAGCAACTGACATCAAGGAACAAAGCTGGAACATAATATTATGCACATAGCTTGCTTATGTAGGGCTTAATGTGCAACATTGTGTGTATTGTGGTTTATACTTAACCATGGCTTATTCCATAAACAGCATTACGACAGATGAATAGTTAAAACAATTATCATTACTTAAGCAGTACGTGAATCACAAAGAGATCGAAAGGGGAACCTGTGGAAATAAGTCATTTATTTCGGACAACATTGATTTTAGAGAACAGGTTAACATTGGGAATCTACATTATTCATTGCCTACAAACATCTATGTTGTGTTTAAGTAAAAAAAAAACCTTGTTCATAGGAATGTGTACAACAGAAAATAATACGCATTTAACATTGCCGGGAGTGGTAAAACACACACATTTGTCAAACTCGGCTTATCTTAGAAGAGAAATGCTGCCATCTAGGATGACTCTTTATTTAATTCCTTGTTAGTTCAGGCGTCCTCTCAACTCAGGAACTTAGGTTTAGGGGTCCAGGGATGCTGGGCGGATCTGGACTGAGCAGCTGTGAAAAGAAAGAATAGCAAAGCCTTGATACTTCTTCCCAAGTTTAACTCACCAAGTCCTTCAAACAGGGGCTGGCTGGCTTTAGGACACGATGCTCTTGAGCTTCTTTGAGACGACAGTCATCAAGAGATGAAATAAGATATCATTTTGGCTTATTATTGCAGAAAGGATAAAATGACTCTTCATTTTCTGCACCTCTGTTTTTCCTATAGCTCTGGGGTGCCCAACGGGGGTGGGTGGGTGCAAGACGATATTCCAGGGGGTGCGAAAACTTGGGTTTTCAAAATTATAGGGTATATGCATAGTTCGTAACCATCATTTTGAACTTATGTTAAGGGGCGCGAGAATATATCAGAAGCGTTCTAGGGGTGCGGGGTATAGAAAAGGCTGGGAGCCGCTGCTATAGCTCATAGATCATCCTTATTTGTTTATAAACCTCCCTTTGTTATTTTTATAGATCACTCAAGGTGGCAAGCAAACAGAATATTCCTTTCTCCACCTATTCCTTCCGCAAAAGCAACTCTGTTAGGGAGATTGTACTGAGATAGGGCGATTGGCCCAAAGTCACCCGGCTGGCTTTCCTGACTAAGGCAGGACTAGAACTCACGAGCCTCATTTCAACTGGGCAAGATGCAAAGATGGGAAAAGAATATCCACTGACTAAGCTCATCTATTAGTTAAGCCACAAGACAATGTACCATTTGGATCCAGCCACCAGAGCTGACTGCTCGGCCTGAGGGCGGACCCGGGCATTAAGGCTGACTCAATCCACCGTGACTGAGTTTGAGTGTGAAGCCAGCTACAGATTTGAAGATGGCCTCACCTGGGAAGCCTGCAAGGGAGGTGAGGAAAGAGAATTAAAACTACCATGAGTTGGGCAGTGATGCATTCAATAACACGGGGTTTTAGTTTTTTTAATTACTAGGTTACAGCTACTTCCAAACCAGATGGCATTCAAGAAGCCTTCCTAGCCGAGTGATAGACCAGGGCTCTTCAAACTTGGCCCTTTTAATGGCTTGTGGACTTCCAACTCCCAGAATTCCACAGCCAGCAGGCACGCTGGCTGAGGAATTCTGGGAGTTGAAGTCCACAAGTCATAAAAGGGCCAAGTTTGAAGAGCCCCGTGATAGAGTTAAAGGTAGGTCCTGCCTGCTACCCTTGTAACAACACAGCTCCAGACCGACATGAATGGAGGAAACAGCCACTAATACAGGAAGGGTCTTCAAACTTGGCCACTTGAAGACTTGTGGACCTTAACTCCCAGAATTCCTCAGCCAGCCATCTTTCAAATTTAGGCATGAAGCATCACCCAGATTTGCCCAGCTCTCACCTGGTGTAGGCAACAGGCCAGGTCTGCCCCCAAGGAGTGGCCGCTTTGCGGGCAGATGTGAAGGAGTGAGGTGCATCGGCCTTTTGATGGTCTTTATAAGAAGAGGTGGAGGTTTGCCCTTTGGGCCAGACAGCACTGCTATAAAGGACAAACGGAAAACAGGGGTTTATGCATAATGAGATAGTGGTACCTTGGTGCTCAGCGTTAACTGGTTCCGGGAGATATGATGCGTACCAAAAAACGATAAGTACCAAACAAACGTTTCCCACAAGGAATAATATAGTGAGTCACAAGGCAGCCAACAGCGACAAGCTCTAGCTTGTGCATTGAGTACTAAACGAACAATGAGTACTAGGGCAAAATTTGGGGGTCAGGATTCACTGAATACCAA
This sequence comes from Vipera berus, assembly GCF_964194415.1. Taxonomy (NCBI): domain Eukaryota; kingdom Metazoa; phylum Chordata; class Lepidosauria; order Squamata; family Viperidae; genus Vipera; species Vipera berus. Next base: position 5,786,666 of record NC_138213.1, on the reverse strand, counting down.
GTGAGATGAATTTCAAAGCAGCTGAGCACCAAGATACCTCCGTGGTTAGCAGTATCGACAATACCAGATGCAGTGCAAAGTTATATTCAAAAGGCAAGGTATATATGATTTCCAAGGGGGGAAAAAAACCAGTGTCCACCAGTTACAGGACAGTAATCAGGGATCCAGGCAACTGGTTCTTTTGGATCCAGAGACGATAAGCACGCCAGTGAATAAAGAAATGATAGCGTTATTATTAACTCAAGCAAACAAATTTAAAAGCCTCACATAAACAGCACAGACAGCAAGCAAGAGGATGTTCAACTTTCCCACAGGCTCCTTAATAACAATAGTAGAGATAGCCCAAGGATGCCCAATTTCCACAGTACCCACAGCTAGGATCTGTTCAGAAGCGCCCCACCATCAGCAATAATCCCAAGGTTTTTTTTGCAAATGCTGACCCCAAGACAGGGGTCTTCAAACTTGGCCCTTTTATGACTTGTGGACTTCAACTCCTGGCTGAGGAATTCTGGGAGTTGAAGTCCACAAGTCATAAAAGGGCCAAGTTTGAAGACCCCTGTCCCAGGACTTCTTGGCCCTGCCTATAGTCAGGAGACTGCAAGACCTGGCCTTGACTAGCTGCCACATGACTCTGGAATGGGAACCGAAAATCTGCGACTCTCAGTTATGTCAAGATTTCTTCCTGCCCCTTCTTTCTTTCATTTGTATCCCGCTTTTTATTATTTTTACAAATAACTCAAGGTGGTGAACGTATCCAACACACCTTCCTCCTCCTATTCTCCATACAACCACCCCATAAGATAGGGCAGTGATGGCGAACCTTTTAGAGACCGAGTGCCCGAACTGCACCCCAATCCCCACTTATGTATCATCGGGTGCCAAGTGGCCGTGGCCCATCGAGTGGGTGTGGCCCATTGGGTGAGCGTGGCTGTGGTGGTAACGGCAGACTAGGTGGGACTAAAAAGTTCAATCCATAATCCCAACTTTGCGAGATCTTTTTTTTCCCCGCGAGAAGTTGAAATTGATTTGATTGATTAAACCTCTCTTTTTTTGCACATGGCGGCAGAGGCCTAAAGCGAAAAGGTTTTCTAAAACCCAGCTGAAGGCCTAGGACTGGGGAGACGGCTTGCGTGCCCACAGAGAGGGCTCTGCGTGCCACCTGTGGCACGCGTGCCGTAGGTTTGCCACCACCGAGATAGGGAGTGACTAGCCCAAAGTCACCCAGCTGGCTTTCGTGGCTAAGGCGGGATTAGAACTCATAGTCACCTGCTTTCCAGGTGTCTATACCGCTATTCAGTAAGCACGAGTGGAAAACAAGCAAGTTAACTCAGAATGAGCTCTAAACATCTATACATTTCTTAATATGAATAGAGTAGACTAGAGTACAGTAGAGTAGAAAAATAGTTCTTATTGGCAAAGTGTGATTGGACACACAAGAAATTTGCCTCCAGCGCATACAAACCTATTTATCACAACAAAGTGATAAATCATAAACCATAAGACCCAATCATAAATCATAAGATACAAGCAGCAAAGTGGTAAAAGTGTAAGATAACAGAATGTAATAAGAAAGAAGGACAACAGACAGCCCTACTTCGTGGATAAATATCCTTAAGAGTTAAGGATATTTATCTGGATAAATCCAAGTTTGTCACTAAACTCCTTGAAACACAACGGTCTCCCACACTGCCACTACAATGCTGTATTGTGATGGGCCCACCTGGAGTGGGAAGAAGCGCCCCCATCGGTCTTTCGCCCAACAAAGCTGGCTTAGGTGAGGGCACACCAGGCTGGCCTAAGACAGGGGCTCGGCCAGGGGTTGGCAGCAGAGGTGGGGGCTTGCTCAGCGTCGGGGGGAGAGCGCTCCCACTTGGCCTGGCATTTGGATACCCGGCGTCTTCACCTGCGGCGGCTAAAGCGTTGGTTTCTGCAACAAAACCTGGATTAGGAGGACCCCAGAGTTAGCAAGGAAACAGTTGATTAGCAAAATGCTCCACGTGCTGCTTGCCAAGAAAGCAGCCTGGCTGCTTATCCTAATATCCTCTCTCCCTCCGCCGGTTCACTTGCGCAGGGACAGGCTCAGGAAATTTTAAGGCTGTGGGGTGGGGGAAGTCTTTATAGGAGTCACGGAAGTGGGATTTGAAGTAGGAAACGGGTTAGGGTTATCGGCTTTTATTAATATCAAGCAGTTGGGGGGGGAGAGAAAGGGGGGGTCTACTTTTCCGCGAGGGTTAAAACGTTTTTTTTCACTTGCTCTAATTATGCCCGGGAATGGGGCTTTCGCCATGTGAAAGGTGGCTGGGATCGGACGGCGCGTTGGGGGCCACAAATTGGGGCTCAACGGGAGGGTGCTTCGCGGTCTCCTAAAGTGGGAAGGGGCTCTCCAACCGAAGCCAGGATAGGGTGGACAATGTCTTTGCTCCTGTAGCATTTAAGAACGGTATAATATCCCATTCATTAAAGGACAAGTGGCATTTCTCCCAGTGCCCCGTCAATAGGGATGACAAGTTCCCTACTTGCCCGGAAGGACTACATTTGAAAGTGCCAAGGACGGGCAAGTATTCAGGCATCCGGGGATAAGGATGAGCTGGGTACAGAAAGAAACAACCTTTGCTGAATTCCATCTTAAGCAGCCAGCCCCCACTTCCAAGAGGAAGAGGCATTACCCACAGATACGTGTTATCAAGCTGCAGCCCTTCTCAAGGCAGGCTCATTTTAACCATGTTGGCATTCATGCATGAAGTGTCATTTTTCTTTTTCTTCCCCCCCACCCAGGTTTGACGGAGGACGGGATGTTAACTTTCACACTGGGTGTTTTCTGACATATATACATATATTTTAACACCGAAGGCCCCCAAGAGGTTATTTCTGAGACTGTGGGTGGGATTTAGAGGGTATTGTCGGGGAAGAGATGAGGGGTGGGGTGGGTTGGGGGGACATGAATACCTTCGAGCTTATTTCTCCTGGTCTTCAGGTAGTCACTTATTGAGTTCAATTCTTCCGCATATAAATGTTTTCCCTCACTTAACAGAAAGAGGAGATGTCTAATGCCTAGAGGCACATGGTAACTCTCAAAAAGCGCCCGTTCTAGGTAGTCATCCGCCAGATCAGCTGCTTTGTGGGAAATCTCTGTGCGCTGCTGTTGTTCATGCTCAGCAAAAATTTTCTGAAATTCTTTAGCTATCAGAGCCAGGGCATCTTCCATGGGCATATTACGGTGTACTACAGAGAAGAGAGATACCTTTGCTTTTTAAAAAGTTACATCCAGACAAAACCAAAAGACAAAAATGCTGTGTCCTTGCGCCATTCCGACTGCCGAGCTAAAAGGCTACTTTCTGACTCAAAGGGCTAAACTTTTCACGGAAGGCTTTAGGTCCAAAATTCAATACAAACACGTCAGTTTCTATTAACTGTAGTGTGTGTGTGGGGGGGGGGGAATTCAACTATGGAGCTTCTTGGTGTGTTGAATTAATTTCCTTAAGTGGGAATGGTTTTATAAAACCACCTCAGGAAAAGAGGAACAGAGTTAAGAAGTGAGTGGAATCGCAACGTTCCTTTTTTAAAAAACGCAGGAAAAAAATTCCTACCAGAACAGTCGAGTTTTCGATCGGATAAATTTTGGATGAAGTACATTTCGCTAGACGTAGTAATGGGGCACGGCTATGAACTCTTAATTATTTGACCGCTCTTCAGCACATTCAATCGTGTTTCGAAGAGGTTAGTTATTGATGTGTTTTAATATGAGGAGGAATGGATCTAGAGAGAGCATTGCCTGAATTGGGACCAGTTCTTAAGGAAACTAAACTTACTTTTGATAGTCTGATGAAGCATGATTACGGTGCATGAGGAAAGTGTTACATTAGATGGTTCAACAAGAACGCAAAATGGAGAACCATCATTTTTAACTTCCTGGAGGGCGCGTGTAAGACCTGATTCAGAAGTAAGGTATATCATTTCCACCACAAGGCCATGATCCTGCAACCGATGGCCTATGGCTGTTGAATATTCCCTTGAAGGAAAAAACAAAAAACAAAAAACAAAAAAAAGAAGCAGGTTATTTTACAAGTAATTCAGAAAATATATTATTAGTGCCAACGTCCTAGTAAGGGTCATTTTTGTGTGCGGCAAGAAAACTCGAAAATATTCAGTGAGATAGATTAATGGTGTGCTTTTCTCCCGAGTCACCTGAAACAGAGTTGGGGGGGGGGGTTGTCCTGTTTTATTAAATGTAGGTTTAAGCAGTCATAAAACTTCCAGGTATACAGAAGAGAATCTCAATGTGAGCCAGACATTTCCCAACTGCTTACAGAAAAGGTGAGATTAAATTTGTAGCAAAAAAAGGAGAGTTGATTGGGTCATACAGTATCCTAATTTTATGGTTTTAGGCTTTGACCTCTGCAGACAGTGATGTTCATCAATAGGGTATTCTCAAGGTATGGCTTTCAGAGCTGATCAGTGGCCATGCTGATAGAGAATTCTGGAGATCTGGAGAGTGACAGGCTGGGAAAACCAGGTCTCTATATTTACATTGACCTATTGTAGGTATAGAGATTTGAGGTTAAACTTCCTTGGTGGGAAACACAAGATTTCCCCACCATATCAAACTGACTGGTGAAGCCACTTTTTTATATGAACTTTCATGTACATTAAGCTCACTTGATTAGAGCGGAATGGGTCTACCTGGACTTAAGTCTTGCAAACACTTTTGCAGTGATTGATTTGCATAAGGACATAGAATGTCTATGTTGCTTCCATTTCAACAATAATTGCAAGGGAACCTCAGGGGTGTATCCATGAGAAACTGCTTAGTGTTTGTGAATATTTGGTTAACTTAACGTAAACAAGATTTTTGCATGTAAAGCGATCTCTAGAAGTATGCATGTAGAAATTATTTAATAATAGCAATCAGGACTCTCAAAGAACCAGCCCAAAAGAACTCTGCTTTCTTTTTTCAGATTTGAAATAGATTAGTTTGAAAGTAAACAAAATATGAAGCAGCAAATATTACACTACAATTAAATTTTTTAAAAATGAGCATCTTATTCGGATTTTATAGATATTTTTCACGTACTAGCACTTTTACAGAGTTGCTTAATTCAACCAGCCTTTTATTATGGGTCATTCCATGCTCTTTCTGGACAGAAACTCACTTTTTTGAGGCTGCAATGTTACTTTATGGCAAATTCCATCGGCATGGATGCCCAAATTTATCTAATTAGATCTAATTTATCTAATCGGACGAAATGGAAGTCAACAATTTCAAGTAATTGGCACTTTTACTTATGCTTTATAGCAAATTTGTATGCCATGTTTTAGTAGGCCCTTTCTCAAAGAATAAATAATTAACAAAATTTACAAAATAGTTTGTATTTTGCCAAACCCAAAGATTTACTCTAAAGATTTGCTCCAGATCAGGGGTAGGCAACCTCGGCTCTTTTATGACTCATGGACTTCAACTCCCAAGAGCCGAGGTTGCCTACCCCTGCTCTAGATTATAAGAATATTTTAAATAGTTGCATTAACATCTCAGCCGAGGATATGAACATGTGAGACTAACTATGGACAAATATTTAATGGAGATGTTTATAGAACAGAAAGCAAGGCGGTCAAGGGTTTGGGGCTTAAGACTGCACGAAAAAGTTTAGCAGCCGACGAACAATCCCCGCCTCCAGTTTATCTCGCATGCTTGCTATGAAAACAGCAAACAGATGAAAGGCAGAATTTTTTTTTTATTCGCACTTTGGATGGGAAATTGGAAAAGATGACGGAAATATTTTACCAAAAACAATTCAGGCTTCAGGTGTCATTTGGTATCAAGGAAAAAATGGAAGCAGCCCCGTAAGTCGTTCTTACAGCATTGCTAACGCCACAATATGACACAATCGATGAGAGCGATTCATCAACATTGCAGTGACAATTTAGCAAAGACGTACAACAGTGACACTCAAATAGAGACTGTTGCTATTTTTGCTACTGATAATGTGCTTGATGTTGTGTGGGGAACGGGAGAACAGCCTTTAGGGAATGACTGAGAATGCAAATTAAGAAATCCTGGTTAAGGTTAATACTACAAGAATTAGAGGGAAGTGACAAAAGGGGGACAAAAGCCTAATCAAAGCAAATGAAACTCTCAAACGTTCGAGATTAAGCAAAGGTGGAGACAGCAGGTTTGCCTTAAATTGATGTGTGTTTTTATATTAGAAAGTCTTCAAGGGGAAAAAAAAATCCCCAGAGTATTTTAGAGACGCTAAGCACTTTTCTGTGAAAGTCTGCAAATATGGGGCCTTTTTTTCAGGAACTGTGTAACAGAAATAATTGTTATTTTCAGTAGCAAGATGACATGTTCAATACCGAACGCTGAATTTATGACCCTCGGTGAATTTCATGGCATTCAAAATCAACTGAAAGGATCGGAGAGGGGATGATGTGGCAAATCATTATAAACGTGTGTCATGTCAAGATCAAAATTACGCTTTTTCAGTTGGCTTCATTTAATGACAGGGCTTCACACAAATCTTTACCTTAAAGACTGCTCAATACCACTACCCACAAGACTTATGTTGATATTTAACATATTTGGGCAAAGAAGAATAAGGGACCACGTTAAAATGGTTCTTTAAAAAATACCACATGATAATCCATACATATGAGCGTTTAGAATATTTCATAGGCAAAAAAAGACAGGCGGACCTCAGTTTAAATGGACATGGATAGGCATGAAAACACACAGGTGACTGTAAAATCTGAAGTTACTATGCTAAATAGTTACCACACCCCTTTTAGAGAGATCCTATTAAGTAAAACAAACACATAAGAATCGGTACTAAAGTTACAATCATCCTACAAGAGCTACAACTACACTAATTAAGTCCTGCCAAACCCAATGGGACTGACGCCCAAGTTTCAAGGGACAGAAGGAAATAAAAATATTTTACCATTTTAATAAGTTTCCCATTCATGTTGCAAAAAATGTAATTTAGAGGGCCTAAAGCTGCCTGTAGAGCTTAGGACTGCCCCTGACCTTTGCTCATTCCGCCGGGACCTGAAGACCTGGCTCTTCGAGCTTTCTGGCCTAGACTGAGAGTATTAACTGGGGTTTTAATTGTATTTTTCAATTGTAATTGGGTTATATTTCAAGGTTAGTGTAATTATTTTAATTGTTTTTAATTTTTGTAACTTGTTGCATTGTTTTAAAAAACCTTGTGAACCACCCTGAGTCCTACGGGAGAAGGGCGGTATATAAGTTTAATAAAATAAATAAAAATAAATAAATAATGGGGGGAGGCCCTGAGCCTATTTTACTATTTTTATTCAACTCTCTAGAGCAGAGGTGGGCAACTATGGCACCTTGATGACCTGTGCCAGCCAGGGAGTTAAAGTCCACAGGTCATCAAGGTGCCATAATAGCCCACCCCTGCTCTAGTGACTTATTCTGGGACAGTTCTAATAAGAGTTTACGAGAAAAATGTGGCGGGGTGGAGGAACCTTTTCTCCATGCAAATGATGTTGCAAAACTTAGAAGTATATTTCTGTTGCTCGGTCATGCAGTACAGATATGTACCGCCCCCGTTGCTTTTGGTCAGAAACAAAATAGGAAAATTAAGATCTCTAAAAAAGAGTTAACCATATTGCTAAAAGTGAAATTAAACGGGGAGCTGTTGGGTCACAGCGCAGTGAGGCGTAACTGTGTCTTGAGAAACAAAAACGAAAAAGACCTACGCTTGATCTTTGCTGATGGAAACGATGACACAGTCCGAAACTCTTTCTCTGTTATATTCCTTGTCTATCTGCTGGTAAAACTGCAAGTACAATTTATCGCGATGAACATCCTTGGTGTGGCCGTCATCTAAAGATATAAGCAGATAATCAGATTGAGGAAGATAGATAAGATAGATAGACAGACAGACTAAAGCAGCAGCGAGGCTTAATAGACATGTTCTTGGTTCAGATGATAAATTCATCTGGGAAGGATTCAGGATTGGTGTCCTGGCTGAACAGTAGCAAGTAGTAGGAAAAGCTGGTTCCCACACCGATAAAAATGGTTCTGTAAACAGCCAGCTTTAAGTTTCTTTGTTCTCAATGAAAAGACTATATGTAGCTCAGGGTTGAACTGTGGAGTCTTCGGTGCTGTCTGAGCTTGGTTGTCTTTTGCTTTTGCGAACGTTTCATTACCTAACCAGGTAACATCATCAGCGCCGGGTGAGTGTGAGGATTAACACCAGACAATCTATCAAGTAATAAATACCGTAATCAAGGAGCTACTAAGGCAGGGGTGTCAAACTGCCGGCCAGCGGGCTGGATGCATCATAGCGAAACTGCACCCACCCCAATGCTGGGAATGGCAAAAAAAATCGCGATACGTCGTGGCACGTCACATGAGGTTGAGAGTTTGACCCCCTTGTACTAAGGTGACAATTACGCAGACCAGCAATCAAGCAGAAAACAATATCCTAATCAAGGAGCTGCCAAGAAAACTAGACTTTGCCAACACTGGGGAGCAACCACTGTATACAAACTCACCAGCACTCATGATGCTACCGAGTCGGTTATTGAAACACCCATAAGCAAACAACCAAGCTCAGAGAGCATCAAGGACTCCACAGAAAAGGCTAATCTCCCTGTTGGAAGGTTATGTGTTTGGGATAAATTGGTACAAAGCAGAAAATATTCAGTTGCTGAAATCCTTGCAGCTCTACCCCATTTCTTTCAATAAATCTTGGTGAAGAAAAGTCTGCTGGGAAATAAATACTTCTGAGATTTCTCCAGCTGCCCGAGAACCCAGTTGGACTGAAATGCAAAACTGAAATGAAAGGCGTCTGGAGGAGCAAGCACATTCTTTCTGCAGTTTATTTCAAGCAACTCTTACCTTTCTGAGAGGACTGGTGTCTCTCAAAACTATTTTCGTTCTCCGTTGATGGATGATACTGCTGCCCAAAAAGTTCTTCAAAGCTTTAAGCCAAAAATACACAAGTAGTAGTTTTATCTCCCTCTTAAACAAAAGACCACAACCCTCCAAGCTGAACAGAGGATAAGAACTGGTTTATATCAGAGAGGGCATGGGACTGCATTGTTTCAGCAGTAGAGAATACATGTATTATCGTTCAGTTCCATAACGTTATTCTATGCCTTGCGCTGTTACTTCAGGTTATACCTGAAGGGAGTATGGAAAAGGTCCTCCTCACCTGTTGCCATCCTCAAAGTCCTTCGAATATCCGTCTGGGGGAGAGTAAGAACTCTTCTGAATGGTTTTGTAAGGATTTATGCTACAAGGAGCAAGATATGGGTGTTAAGGATTGACAAAAGAATTTGAACATAATCAGCATTTAGAGTCTAGACTATATAATGGCAAGACGACCATTTGGGGGAATTTGGAATCCAATTTTAGACTTTGCAGAGTAAGATCAGAAACATCTATTGTCTGGGGGCCAAACTGACGGAAGACATTCAAAATAGCTATTTTTTTTGTCAATTTAGCATTAACAAAGATCCCCGCAAAGAAAAGGAGAGATCTTGTCTTTTTCCCTCCCCATTCCAATTTCAGCAAATTCCTAGAGAGTTGGGATGACATGAGAGCATCTAACACCACTGCATGAAACAACTCTTTGTCATTACAGGCCATGCTAATAGAAGAAATATGACAATAGGGGACAAGGACATAGCATGAGGTGGTATATATATATATATATATATATATATATATATATATATATATATATATATATATATATAACAAACAAAACAACTCTCTCTGTCTTTCTCTCTCTCTCCCCTTGCATCCATCCATCCATTCTTGTATCCATGCACCAACCCATCCATCCATCCTTGCATCCATCCATCCATGCATTCACCCATCCACCTTTGTTAAAAACCCTATCGTGCTGTTATGGGCAGATCTGGCTTTCAAGCAAGAGCAGAAATGGTAACGTAATCACTTACTCCAGAAGTCGAGGAATCCACCCCGGTCTCTGCCTGGAGCCAAAAAGAAAAGCCAATTAATTTATGCTCAAGTGAACAGTAGTCAACGCCATTGTTAAAAGTACTGATTGTCTCTGAATGTGGACTGTATCTTAAAAAGGTTTTAAGACAGACTGAACCTGGGCATTCTGAGGGCACCCATCGGTTCTCTTGCTGCCAGCTGATGGACCAGCTGCCATTCTGAGTGGTCTTTTTTTTATTGAAAAGTTTTACAAAAACAAAGTTTTACCCCCAAATCCCCCCACCCCAAAACCACCCACTTCCCCCCCCACTTCCCAGAGCTAAATACAGGATTATGGTTATAATAATCATATTCTAAATAAAAATTATGCAAGTATACAATTAACCAAATTCATAATGTGCTTTAACTCCCCTTTAACATAACTACAATCAAAGTACCAATAACAATATCCCACTAAAATCTACTCATAAGCTAAATGGAACTTTTTAGTCCCATATTTGTTCTAAATAAGTGGTCTTGATGGGCAGACCCATGTAGAACACAGTGCAATGTCTCAAGTGGGAGGTGACCAAGGCATGAGTGGCCATGGACAGGGTCTCCTGACCAAGAAACGGTTGTAAATACGCAAGGACCAATCTAGTGCTCCATTGTTGGAGGTCAGAGGCTGGTGAGATGTTTGGGGTTTGTTGACACTGCCATTTGTTCTTTCCTTTGTCGAGGCTGGTTTTAACTGTTCTTTGTTTTGGTTACACTCTTTTTTTAATGTTGTCTTGACATATACTGAGCCATCCAAAGCCATTTGGCGTTTTGTGACATCAGATCAAACAAAAATGGCGTGCTAGACTTGCAGAGGGTTAAGAAAGAACTTTTCTAATCATGCTACAGCATTGAAAGAAGAAGAAGAAGAAGAAGAAAATAAGCTGGGGTGCTGTTGAAAATTGCAGGGCGATTTAATTCCTTTCAACCAAATGCTGAGCAGTCTTTTTAAAATCTCAGAATCGCACAAGAGATAACAAAGATTTGTTCTTTGCCAAACTTTCTCTCCTTACAGATCAGCTGAACAATCTAATTATTCTAAACATTTTGCTTAAGCTGCTAGCTTTGGACCCACTGAGATACGGAGAAACCAATTAAAACAAAACACACACACACACAAGACACCCCTCAAACTGGCTGGCAGATGTACAGTCTGGAAAGATATGTCAAGAAGCAAAGGCAGCGTAAGGACAACAGCTGCCTGTTCTTGCCTCATTTACTGTTAACTATTTCTTAGGCTCAGATAAAACTGAATTTGGCTACACTGATTAACTATGAATATGAGATGCAGCACCATTAAATCCCTGAGCAAGATCTGACAACAAAGATACAAGCACGAAACCCAAGATGGGGTTTATTACAGCCTGACACTGTGGTGGTGCTAAGTACAGTAAATGGTTTCAATTCTTTACCTTTCCATTATACTGTACAGGTAGTCCTCAAGTTAGGACCACAATTGAGCCCAAAATTTATGTTGCTAAGTGAGACATTTGTGTTGCCCCGTTTTACGACTTTTCTTGCCACATTTCTTAAGTAGATCACTGCCGTTGTTAAATTAGTAACACGGGTTGTTAAGTTGAATCAGGCTTCCCTCACTGACTCTGCTTGTCAGAAGGTCACAAAAGGGGATCACGTGACCTGGGGGACACTGCAACCGTCATAAACACGAAGCAGCTGCCAAGTGTCTGAATTTTGATCACATGACCACAGGGATGCCGCAACGGTCATAACTGTGAAAAACAGCCACGAGTCACTTTTTTCAGTGCCGTTGTAACTTCAAAAGGTCACTAAACGAACTGTTGTAAGTCGAGGACTTGTAATTGGTGTAGACTAGTAGCACGCTCAAACAACCAGAAGATAAGATGGAAATATTTCCATCTGTAATGAGCCGCTTGTCCAAGGAATATTCCATAAAGACCAACACCAGTTGCCAAAAATCAAAAACAAGACATATATAGATTGCTACAGGTTGTCCTGGCACCTACATTTCTGTATTATATTCATATCATATTATGAGATGAAAATGTCAACATATAGACCCCAGGTAATTTCTGGGAAGTTGGGTAACTTGGCGTGCAAATGTTTCGGGCTCAATATCTGCCATTTTCAGAAATTCTGGGGAAAAGACAGATCTGAAAACTAAGACAGCCGCTGCCCATCAGCGTAAACAACAATCTGACTTAAGGAGGCAGCCGGATTAATTGCCTGGGTGGCCATATCGCTTTGAATTTGCCATTTGCATTTCTCGGCTTGACATTTTGATTTGTGTTATTTATTGCATTTATTGTATCTCGCCTATAAAAAGCTCAAGGCAACCTAGAGAAAAATCTCCTCTGGCACGCAACTGAGAAGTCTCGAAGTGAGAGTCAATGACTTAAAATGAACCAGTCAGTTCCGTCCCTTCTGCAATGTTTTGCTGCTAAAGGTTTTGTTGTTGGTGATGAACAGAACCAGATACTGGAAGCGTAAATACTTGGGCCACCAAATGAGAAGACTCACTGGGAAAGACCTTGAGGTTAGGAAAGACTGAAGGTCAAAAGGAGAAGGGGGCTGCAGAGGATGAAATGGTTAGGCAGTGTCATTGAGGCAATAAACATGAACTTGGGCAAACTCCAGGAGACACTGGAGTTGGGGGGGCAGTGGGGAGGGGAAGATGCTGAAGTGCTATAATCCATAGGGTCATGAAGAGTTGGACACAACTTAAGTGACTGAACAACAGCAACCCAATTCTTTGATAACTCTTGATTCCAGCTGAAGTGGAATCCGGATTGAAAAACAAGTGTAAGCCAGGTGTTGGTACTAAATTAGAAATACCAGCTTGCACGGGAACAGCAAGCCCAGAATAATTTGTTAAGCTTGGCAGCCATACAAATTGCATGAATAAATAAATAAGCAAGCAACCAAACCAGCAAACTAAGATGATAGGTTTAGATGGGATGCACAATTTCTTGTTTTATGTATTTATTCACATGAACAGAAAAACAAAGAACAAATAGGTAACCCAGAAGCACAGACAGTTTATGTTAGGCAGAATTAGCTGTGAATTTGGGCATGCCATCCGCAGCAAATGTAGCCACTAACCATAGTAAAGAAGGAAACCAGGATTCAGTGAAAATTTAAAGGGCTAAATTTCACACAGAATTCTCAATGATTTAGTCAGATTATATCTTATATTATTAAATGGAAAGACCAATGTTCAGTATTTAGTTTACATCCATCAAGTATAGGTTGCAATTTTAAAAAGAAGAGAGTTAAAACTTCTGAACTGAGTGTAAAAAAAATACGAACACACAGAGACGTTTTTAAAACTAGAGGAAACAAGAACATAGATCATTGTGGTTTTTTTACCTTTTTTCAGGATCAGGTGTTTGTGCTTGATCTGTGGTTACTTTGGCCCATGAAGACATTTTAGTTTCTAAATTAAAAAAGAAAATCTTATTAAAAAAATAGTTTCAAAATAGTTCCAGAAGAAAATTTATATCTGAAAACATTCAGAGTGATAAGCCACTTAAGAAGTTTTTTTTGCCAAACTACTACTGTGTTATAAAAAATTTTAAAAAGTCAAAAAGTGGAAATGTTTGAGTCCCTTAAAAATGTTGCTTTGCTTCATGAAATTAACATGTTCTCCGGATACAAATACATACGCTTTCCCTTAATTGCCCTTACAGTGTTATGGCAGAATGCCAAGAAGCAACAGAGTATGGGGTTAAATGGACTTGTCCATAATTAACATTTTTTACAAGAAAAGATTTCCCACAGGAACTACCATTCCTACAATTCTTTGTCTGGGTCATAAAGTCTAAAACATTTGGGGGAACATCAGGTAGAATTCTCCATTTCTGTTCTGCCACTTTTTTGTTTTTGTATCAGGTTATTCATTTACAAGGCTGGTGTGACAGGTAAGTATATTTTTTGCATTTCCCTTATGGTGTATTGCTAGCTTGAGTTATTTGGAAAAGATGTCCGCTCTGCTCAGAAGCCCTCACGTTCTTGGGGTTATAGTAGACCCCAAAATAAGGGGATGTGCTGCAAACTTTTAAGTTTCTTCCATCTCAAGTGATTCTAGAGCTCAGATAAAGGATACACGGCAGCTTCCATCACAATACAGTAGGAGCACCACAAACTCATATTGTTTCTCTAGAGACTTTTGCCTTAAGAGTACACACAATTATAGACTACCTGTTCAACATAATTATATATAATGGTGAAAAAAAATACAGCGAGGCATAAATAAAGGTATTGTGGTAAGAACATTTTGGAGGTCTTGCAAAGAGCACATGATGAGGGCCTAGGACCGTGGTGACAAACCTATGGCATGGGTGCCACAGGTGGCACGCAGAGCCCTCTCTGCGGGCACGCACGCTGTAGCCCCAGTCCTAGGCTTTCAGCTGGGTTTTATAAAACCTTTTTGCTTTAGGCCTCCGCCATGTACAAAAAAAAGGTTCAATCAATCAATTTCAACTTTTTATTTTTTTATTATTTATTTTTTATTATTTATTAACTTCCCACGGAAAAAAAAGATCTCACAAAGTTGGAATTGATTGAACTTTTTAGTCCCACCCAATGGGCCAAGCCCACCCAGCACCAGACGATACATAAGTGGGTTTTGGGTTGCAGTCTGGGCACTCGGTCTCTAAAAGGTTCGCCATCACTGGCCTAGGTCTCAGGCGTGAAAGTCCACAAGTGAAGGTTCAATTCATTTATTGCTAAAAGCGGGACTTATTCTCAGCTTCTCAACACAGGGAATCTTTTCAACCTGCTTTAGAGGGTTCTTTTTCCTACAATAGGCACATAATATAACCCCATCAGATATATCAATAAAGGCAGATTAGAATGAAAATGGGGATGCAAAATCATTGATCCTCAAGGTGACTTTCTGTCCCTTTATCCTTTCCCATGGAATGAGAACTTGCAGTAATGCAGATTACAACTTGAGGGGTCCTTGGTGCTCTCTCAGCTTGGTTGTTTTCTTGCAGACATCTCATTACCCAAACTAGGTAACCTCATCAGTGCTGGTAAGGAGTGGGCTTTGCTCTCTCTCTTTGGCCTGTCAGTGGGGGCGAGGGTGGGGTTGGAGGTTCTTTGGTTGGGCTGTTTACTGTTGGCTTCTTTGGAAGTTCCTTGATGGGGTATTGTTAACTTCTTGATTGTCTTTGTCTGATGTTAATCTTGGAGCTAATCTATGCTCATCTGGGTGCTGTTTTCCCAGCAGCAATCAGCACCCAGATGGGCATAGATTAACTCCAAGATAACATCTGACCAACAATGAAGTAGGCAATAGTTGGCACAAGGTAAATGAAGAAATACAAGAAAAAAATTAAGCAAATAAATTAGTTTTATCCCACTAAGGACAAAGTAAACACAAAGTTACATCTTAATGTAAGTGAATACAGAGTTACACCTTTTTTTAACAGTTAAAAAAAGATCCTTCTATGTTGTTGTTGTGTTTACAGTATATATAGCTTACTTAGCCAGTCCTCCTCCTCCCTTTCCTTCCCTCCTCTCTATAGCCATGTAAACATCACGTGTATGCACTATCCAGTTGTATACTGTAATTATATATGCACACAGACACAAATGCGTTTACACACTCACTCATTCAATAATTGTGACAAACACATTTAGATGCATTCTCTCCGTATGTACACACACACCTAGAGACATTCTCTGTATGTGTGTATCAAGTATTGTATTGTATTCCCTATTTATTGTATGTATGTGTATATACACACACACACACAAACTACGGCAGACAAACTGAATGGAGAGCAGACACGCATTATTTACATACACACACACACGTATACAAATATGTTACACACGCACACAATAACTACGGCAGACAAACTGAATGGAGAGCAGACACGCATTATTTACACACACACACACACACGTACACAAATATGTTACACACGCACACTCAATAACTACGGCAGACAAACTGAATGGAGAGCAGACACGCATTATTTACACACACACACGTACACAAATATGTTACACACGCACACTCAATAACTACGGCAGACAAACTGAATGGAAAGCAGACACGCATTATCTACACGCACACAGGTTCATTCTCTACATACATACATAAGCATACTTATACACACACACACAAGCTCGGCCACGAAGCCACCTGCGCCAACTGCCTGGCGAGGCCCGCTTCCTCCTCTCCCCCTCCGCGGCCGCTCCCGCCAACCAACCGCCCACCCGCCCCTCCTCGGCCCCTTGCCAGGCTCGCGCCCAGCCGCCCCTGCAGACCCCCCACCGCCGGTCGCCCCTTCCTCCCCGCCGCCCCGCCCGGGCCCCCAGGCGCCCCGCCAGACCCACCGTCGTCCTCCTCGCTCTCCTCACGGAGCCGCTACGACCCGCGGAGGGGAGGGGGGGCGGCAGAGCGGTAAGGCTCAATCGGTCCCGCCCATTCGGGCTCCTCCTCTTCCGGGAGCGGTGAGTCCGGCCCCCAGCGGCCTAGCGAGGCCGAGCAGGCCTGGCGCGGTTTCCTAGGCAACGGCGGCCGGCTTTGCCGAGGCGATAAGAATGTCGGGAATTGTAGTTCGGGCAAGCACTTTCCCAACCGAGCCTGTTCTCTGGAAGCGGGACGATGAAGGGAGGGAGGGAGGGAGGGAGGGAAGAAAGAAAGAGAGAGGGTGGGTGGGAGGAAGGGAGGAAGGAAGAAAAAGAAAGAAAGAAAGAAAGAAAGAAAGAAAGAAAGAAAGAAAGAAAGAAAGAAAGAAAGAAAGAAAGAAAGAAAGAAAGAAAGAAAGAAAGAAAGAAAGAAAGACGTTTTCAAAAGTTCCTAAAAACTTGGAGGACACCTGGAACGAAGCCTTGCTAAGCACATTTGATTTGTGCTTAGATTGTAAGCCGCCCTGAGTCTTCGGAGAAGGGCGGGATATAAATGGGATTAAAATAAATAAAAAAAATAAAAAATAAAGGAGAGAGGGAAAAGAGCGTGCAAGCTGCGCGTGCGCATTCCTCTTTGCCCGTCCCTTCAGCCGCTTCCAACTTCTTGCCCATAAGGGGGTAGACCCAATGGCGACGAGACTTGTTGGGCGACGGGCGGAGTCTGGGCGAACCCTGCCCAATGGGAAGCGCCGATGATGCGAGGGCGCTGAAGGAAGTTCGAGAGCTTACGTTGGGCGCCGGAGGAGGGAAGCTCCCGGCTTTGCGAGGCTGTGGGCAGCTGGTCTCGGAGCGGTCTCGTCGCCCTCTGTCCGAAACAATGAATTCGCTGGAACAGGCGGAAGGTAAGGCAGGTGAGGATGGGTCCCAGCCTCCTCGCCTCGTCCCGGGGCTGCTGTAGCTCGTTATCCCACGTCCCGCCACCCAGAGGCTCCCCAGCCTTCCCCAACCTGGCGCCCCCCGCATCTGCTGAACTGTCATTCTCACATTTATTGCAGATATGTCTGTGTGTATGTATATGGATAGATAGAGAGGTAGATAGATAAGGTAGGAAGGTAGAGAGAGAGAGACATAGGTAGGTAGGTAGGTAGATAGATAGATGATAGATAGATAGATAGATAGATAGATAGATAGATAGATAGATAGATAGATAGATAGATAGATAGATGATAGATAGATAGATAGATGTGGTCGCAGTTCATCAGGTCTAGTTCATCCCCACCAACTTGCCTAGTGAGCCTGCAGGGAGGGGACAGATGAATGGCAATTATTTGGACCATTTTGGTGGTTGATAGATTTATAACAGATCCCATTTGTGCTCTGAATATTATTAATTATCTTCTTTCCCCTTTTATTGGTATTATGGTTTGTAGCACAGTCAACCAGGTGTTCAGATTGAATTTGGCGGTTTTTTGTTTACCTATTGAGTCGTTTCCAAGGACCTAATTATTATTGTTGTTATTTCTGTGGCAAGTACAGTGAGTGCTTCTGTATTGGAGACAAATTTTTTGCATGTCTACTCACACTTGGCCAATAAAGTATTCAGTTCAGGACTTACCTGCACTGGATGGGATTGTATTATGTGCCTGTGTCATCATCATCATCCAATTTTACAAAAAATGTTTATCTTTATTGGTACAACAGTTAAATTGTGGCTAGAATGGAGAAAAAAAACTGCAGGGACTTATCCACGTAGGGGCAGGAAGTCAGGACTAAAAAGCATACAAATGTCCTTGTGTTGTGCTGTAAAGGAGTTTCCATGGTTTCAAGGTGCTAAATCTAAATTCTAAAGCAGGCTTTGACTAATCCGGTTATACATTCTCATTTTTAGATCTCAAGGCTTTTGAAAGAAGGCTGACTGAATACATAGCTTGTTTACAACCAGCTACTGGTCGCTGGAGAAGTAAGTGACAGGCCTTCCTCCCAATTAAATGCTTGATCAAATTGTTCCTATCTGTGTCTTTAAGAAACTCATTTTGAAAAGCTATATGATGGAAATTTGCATTATTTGGTAAAGTTTATTATAATGACTGTGCTTGCAGTTTACAATACAGATAATTTTTGCTTAACAACTATTGGAAAAAAAGTAGTTAAACGGATCTGGTTATGTGGTGACCTGCATTACAACCTTCACAATTTAAGACTGTAATTGGCAGTTCCATTTTGGTTATAAGTCAAGTTGTTATGGATTATTCCCAATGTATTGTATGTAATGACATCATTTTTGTCCTTTCAATTTTCCTCCAGTAATTCTTATAGTGGTATCAGTCTGTACAGCCACTGGTGCTTGGAACTGGTTAATAGATCCTGAAACACAGAAGGTGGGTTAAGTCCTAGCATTTTAATTTGCTATATAGATTCATGGAAGATATTTAGGATATTTTAGCAAGTATTTTAGGCTATCTGGAAAATTGCTATGTTTCTCCTGTGGCATTATCTAAGTGGTGCCATTACTGTCAACACAGCACTTTTGCTTCTCAAAATAGAGTCTCAATACTGCACATTCAAGAGGCATGTCTGGAGCATCATAATTTGGGAACTTTTAGATTCAGCAGCTAACAACTAGAAATTAGAAATTAGTTTACTGCTTTTTGCCAAGAATTTGCTTAGAAGGAAATCGAAAGTACAGTAGGGATTTTCACTTCCTTACAGTTTTTTTCTGTTCTGTTTTTCAGTTTTGTGTTTACTCATCCAGTGTAAGAGTGTTTTTCTTAAAATAAAAAGTTGTTTGATTCTCTCCTAGGTATCTTTTTTCACATCTCTATGGAATCATCCATTCTTCACCATCAGCTGTATTACGTTAATTGGTTTATTTTTTGCTGGAATACATAAAAGAGTAGTGGCGCCCTCAATGTATCCTTTCCCGAGGGTTTTATGCAAATACCAGGTCAATATGTGCAATACATAGCTATTTAATATGCTATTTAGCCATATTTATTTATTTATTTATTTGATTTGTATACCGCCCTTCTCCCTAAGGACTCAGGGCGGTGAACAGTGACATAAATAACAGAATGCACAAATACAGATATTGAAAACAAATTAAACCCTAATTTTGCCCAAATGCAGAAGATAGTTATCTTAAAACAATAATTAAAACAGAACCCATCAGACCAGACCGGATTGCTCAAACAGATATGTTTTTAGGTCGCGTCGGAAGGAGCGAAGGTCGGGAGCCATCCGGAGCTCAACCGGTAAACGGTTCCATAGGTCAGGCGCGCTCACAGAGAACGCCCTCCCTCTGGGAGCCACCAGACGGCATTCTCCAAACGGCAAATGTACAGGAGAGTAACTTAAGTGTAAGAAGCTCTTAACTCTAGCATAGGTTTTGCCCCAGACTAAAACTTACCCTTCTGAAAAGCCACAGAAGAGGAGAATATAGTTTTCTGTCCTTTCTGGGTATAGAAAAGCAGTTGAATCTCATTTGATTTTTTTTTTAATAATTCGTTGCTTATGAGCATTTTTTAAAAGAATTTTTGAGCAGTTGGAAGGAAAATTAAATATTTTGGTGAGGCGTTCAGAAATATTTTTTTATCAGTTTGCGAAATGAATTAGGAAAGCCAGCCCATCAACTATTGAGAAGGCCTGTTTCTTTGACACCCTCCTCAGCATAGCTGCCCGATGTCGAACCGTTTTGGCAGAATACAATATGTCGTGCGATGACGTAAGTAACTCTGTTTTCCTTGGGTAACTATGTTGAGTTTTGACCTTGGAAACAAAACTTAACGGTGGAAGAGAGCTGCTGGTTTTATCTTACCGCTTAAAGTTGTGGTTTCTTTCCCCCCACCCCACCTCACTGCAGACTGGAAAATTAATCTTGAAGCCTCGGCTCCACGTCCAGTAACCCATCGCTCTTGTGTAGAGGATTGCAGAATTACACGTACAAATTTTGTTTCTTCAGTTCAACAAGGCCAAATATTAGGACCGAGAAACAGGTTTGTCTTCAACCTGGGATGGAAGACGGGCAAAACATCTGGTGTCTCCCAAACTTTTTCTGCCCAAACTCTTGTGTTGTCAGTTTCTTCTAGGACAGTATTACTGTTTCCTCATCTCTAATGGCGAGGTGGCACCGAAACAGCCTCTCCGAGACTCATCCGCTTTTACAATATGCAAATAATTGTAAATAGAAAACGGTTACAGTATTTGTACTGCCATCTGCTGCCGCGTTTTTTTAACCAGTCCGTGTGTTTGTTGATCGCAAAGTCTTTAACCTCTTCCACATCTGCAGCACCTGATTTATTGACATGTCACATCCCGAGGTCGTCCTGGTTTATTCCACTGACGAGAGGGTTGACATGTTGCCTAACGTTTTTCAATGGGGTGGGTCCTTCTGACGGCAGCAGCCTCAGTCGCCTGGAACTTATCAGCAGAACGTTTAGAGTAGCATCCAGGTCACAATTTTGGGTTAGCTGCTCCCCACGACTCTGCAGAGACTGTACGGTGTAAATTTGGTTTCGTATGGATCCAGAAGATGGGGGGGGGGGTGAGGCTCGAGGGTCACATTTTGCATTTTCTTCCTAATGATTATAAATGTTTGGCCTTTGCAAGTTGGAGAAGCCAGAGGAAGATGATGGAACATCCCACACAAATACTTGGTCCGGATCAACAAGCTCTTTTTTTTCCCCAGTCCTAGTTTTTCGCTTTGGGCAACCTTTGGCCTGCTTTATTATCCATTAGCTTGCTGTTTTTAGCTCTTCCTCTCCCGAGTTGTCCTTTTTCTCTGCCTAAAAACGAGGTATTGTATTTGAAATTGACACTGGGAGAGCTCTGCCATGAAGTTAGTATTGCCGGATGTGACGAAATGTTCTTCATATGACTTGACGAAAAGAAGTGCCAGATACTAATCAAACCATCTTGCTGCTCTTTGGGGTTTTGTTTTAGCCCGGTGCATGCTGGATGCCCTCAACTGACCTAACTCAACTGAAGAATTGGGAAGTAGGCTTGTAGGCCTTGTATTGTACACCCACAACAACCAAACTGAGCTCGGGGGTAGCTAGGTGACTGCAAATGTTTGGGTGGGCCAAACCATCAGCATCTTGGAAACCTTAGGAGATGCTATGAAACCATAGTACTAGGTGTAGATCATGGCTTAGGTTAGTAGAAATACTGGAGACATGACGCTTTCACTCTGGTGTTGGAAGTGGTCTCTTTGGCTGTATTTTTCACCAAAAATACCTGCTTAAGGAAAAGGTCTTGTAGCCATGAGGTCAGATTCTAGACAGTTTAAGTGACTGGTGTTTCTCCATATGGGAAATTTCTTAAAACTCTTTTTACAAACCCCTTCCAACCATTTTAATTACCCTTGTTACACAGAAGTGTTAAAAGTAAAAAAAAAAAAGTGACTTACAGTCACAGTGTGACTTTTAAAATACTGACCCAGGAATTTAGTTTTAAATCCTTGCGCCTTCCTTTTTTTTAAAAAAAATGTACAAGCTATTTTAATAAGTGGATTGCTCTTTAAGACGCAACGGAGACCAAAGGGAACCTTACCGTGAACGAAGTTGTAGGAAAAGAAATCTCTCGGGTTAATAATGCACCTCAAAGTTTGATTTTTCTTCTTTTTGCTCTTGAAGTGTCTTCTTCTATTCCTTGCGTCACCGTGGTTTTTAAGCGGCTGTACATTTTTGTAGGAATTGCATTTTAAATAAATATTTTATTGTTTGATCTTTTCAAAAAAAAATGCAAGAGTGTGTTTGTTGAAAGTAAAACCTCTGAAATCACTAACTCCTGAAAATTCTATTGGGAGAAAAATTGCAAAATGCAGTTGATTTCTACAGGACAATAATACAACATTTGGGCCTCTGTAATAGCTCTACAAATAGTCGTATAGTATGAATTTATAGCAAGAAATCTTAACAGCAGAGCATAATGATTTATACATTTTCCTATTTGTTGTAAAATGATTTATAAGGAGGAATAACACGGTAGCACCTTATCCAACCAACAAATTTTGTAAAACTATCAGCCTTTTTGTCACCAAAGAGTAATTTCTTTTCCTTAACACTTTTAATTATGGATATGATTATCTATTACAGCCCCATTCCACTTTTTTTTAAAAAAAAAATCTCTTAGCTGATAAAAGAATTAGACCAGTAGTTCTTGACTTATGACAATTCATTTAGTGACTGTTTGAAGTTACAACGGCACTGGAAAAAAGTGACGTATGACTGTTGCATCCCCGTAGTGACGTGATCAAAATTTGGACGCTTCGCGACTTATATTTATGACGGTTGCAGTGTCCCTGGGTCACGTGATCCCCTTTTCTGACCTTCTGACAAGCAAAGTCCATGGGGAAGCCAGATTCACTTAACAACCATGTTACTAACTGAACAGCTGCAGTGATTCACTTAACAATTAAGCCGTTCCGTTAATGTGATTTTGAAAATAACCTTACTAGTTCATTTTTGTACATTTTAGTGCTAAATTGTTTTTTTTTTAAATCAAATTTGCAAAACGCAAGAGAACAGAGTGCATGCCCAGTGCTCTCCCATAATTTCCCCAAATTATGATAAGCCGGATCTTTTTAACTGGAATGATAAACTCCAGCATTTTCGGTCCATCTTACCGTAGACCCAATTCTGTACATCGCTGCAATTGGGCTTTTCCCATTGATGAGAGCCTGTTGGCTGGGGAATTCTGGGACTTGAAGTCCAGACCTCATGAAGTTGCATAGTTTGAAAACAGCCGAACTAGAACTTTTGAAGTCAGCAAAAACTTTCACAACAGCTCTTTCAAATTCTGATATATTTCTTTCTGCACTTGTGAACAGTGTCTTAAAATCTCCGGAATTGTTAATGTCTTATGGATTTAAGATAAAAAATGGCTGGGGAAAGAATGCAAATTAGCAATCTCGTAGTACTAGAATACAGTATGTATTGGATGTAGATAAAGCTGTTAAACTTCCAATAAACCTCAGCAGCGAAAGTGATCCCTTCCACCCACCGCGATCTCAGGGGCTAGTCTGGACCTGTCTGAATCTATTTAGCCTATGAGAAAAAAGTATCCTTTCCGTTAAAACAGATTACTTTAGACCCCAGTGCAGCTTTGGACTTTGTACTGAGATAAACCTATCCACGAGGAGGATTTGAATAGTAACTATGCAGATGATATGAGAGATGAAACTCAATCAAGATGAGATACTGGACAACTTGGAAGAAAATTTGGCGGGCACCCATCTCTGTAATGGAGAAATGTCTTCGCGCTCTCATCTTCTGCAGAGATTGACTTTTCGCGACAATCCGGTATGAAAGACATTGTTTTATCGTTTGATGCAAAATTAACTTGCATTTATTATCCAAGGGTTAAGATTATATAATAAAAATGCGTACTGTGATCCCGGGCACATTTTCCTTATGTATTTTAAGATATGGTTAAACAGGCGGATCTTATCATCTTTCACAATTTAAGAAAAAGATCGTTGGAAATGTGGAGATTTCAAAATATAGTAGGTTTAAAAATAAAGACCATTCTATTAGGCAGAAGAATTTGGTACAATGTCTACCAAATGTGAGAAATGTAGGAAGATGATTTAAAAATGTTCGTAGCCGACTTCACGGTTTTAAGAAAGCTCCTCTCTTGCCATTAGCTTAAGCCAGTGTTTTTCAACCACTGTTCCGCGGCACACTAGTGTGCCGCGAGATGTTGCCTGGTGTGCCGTGGGAAAAATTGAAAAGTAATTATAAAATACTTTCTTTGTGTTTATTTGATTCCTATTCATGAGAATTACTTTATATATAGTCAATATAGGCACAGAGTTAAATTTTTTAACATTTTCTAATGGTGGAGTGCCTCGTGATTTTTTTCATGAAACAAGTGTGCCTTTGCCCAAAAAAGGTTGAAAAACACTGGCTTAAGCTGCATTGCAAAAAAATGGCTCAAAAGTTTTTGTAACTGATTAGGAAAACCAGACGAGGCTTCGATTAGAGTTGTGAGCACAGAAAAAAAAATCTAAGCATTTTTATCATTTGTGTTACAAATCGTCAACAACTGGAATCTATTGTTAACCTGAGTCTTTTTGCTTTTTCAAAAATCCCACTGAATAAGTCAAGCTCTGGAGTGACTGAGCATGCTTTTTTCAAGGCATCTTGAAAAAAAGATGGCGGTCTAGCAATGAAGGGAAACCTTTCTCGATTTACAATTCTGAAAATAGCTCAGAAGTTAGGGGTCCTTGGTGCTTGGTGGTTTTCTCGCAGATGTTTTGTTACCCAAACCTCACCAGTGCTAGAGGGGAGGGGGGGGTTGGCAGAGAGGAGGAAGAGGAAAAGGATGACTTTGGGGTCCTTGGTGCTCTGTGCTTGATCCTTGCAGACCTTTAATCCCAAACCAGGCAATATCACCAAGTGCCAGAAGGGAGGGAGGGGGCTTTGCAGAGAGGAGGACGGTGGGATCCTTGGTGCTCTCTGAGCTTGCTTGTTTTCTTGCAGACGTTTCGTTATCCAAACCAGGTAACGTTACCAGTGCTAGTGAGAAGTTGGGTTTTCTCTCTGTTGCTAGTCTAGTGGCTTGCCCTGGGGTGACCTTAGAGGGCCTTTGGTTGGGCTGTTTACTACTGGCTTCTTCTAAATAAAGAACCTCTAAACACCTCTGCATCCCACTCCTTACTCGGACTGATGATGTTACCTAGTTTGAGTAACGAAAGCAACCAAGGTGAGACAGCACCAAGGACCCCAAAGTCGTCTTCTTCTTCTTCTTCTTCTTCTTCTTCTTCTTCTTCTTCTTCTTCTTCTTCTTCTTCTTCTTCTTCTTCTTCTTCTTCTTCTTCTTCTTCTTCTTCTTCTCCTCCTCCTCCTCCTCCTCCTCCTCCTCCTCCTCCTCCTCCTCCTCCTCCTCCTCCTCCTCCCTTCTAGCAGTGATAATGTTGCCTAGTTTGAGTAAGGAAAGCAACCAAGGTGAGAGAGCACCAAGGACCCCAAAGTCGTCGTCTTCTTCTTCTTCTTCTTCTTCTTCTTCTTCTTCTTCTTCTTCTTCTTCTTCTTCTTCTTCTTCTTCTTCTTCTTCTTCTTCTTCTTCTTCTTCTTCTTCTTCTTCTTCTTCTTCTTCTTCTTCTTCTTCTCCTCCTCCTCCTCCTCCTCCTCCTCCTCCTCCTCCTCCCCCCTTCTGGCACTGATGATGTTGCCTAGTTTGAGTAATGACGCGTCTGCAAGAAAGCAACCAAGCTCAGAGAGCACCAACCCCGAGCTACAAATAATTCTCCCTTTTCTCTCTTCCGGCTTGCTTCCTCCAAACTCGTCCGCATCGCAAGGAGCGGCTGAACCCACCAAGCCAAAAGGCAAAAAAAAAAAAAAAACCAAAAACCCGGACTGCAATGGGGGAAAAAAAAGCAGACCAAAAGGGGTGCAAAAGGGATTTAAGGGGTGTGTGTGTGTGTGTGTGTGTGCGCACTGGGGAAAAAAAAGCAGACCAAAAGGGGTGCAAAAGGGATGTAAGGGGTGTGTGTCTGTGTGTCTGTGTGTGCACTGGGAAAAAAAGCAGACCAAAAGGGGTGCAAAAGGGATTTAAGGGGTGTGTGTGTGTGTGTGTGTGTGTGTGTGCGCACTGGGGAAAAAAAAGCAGACCAAAAGGGGTGCAAAAGGGATGTAAGGGGTGTGTGTCTGTGTGTCTGTGTGTGCACTGGGAAAAAAAGCAGACCAAAAGGGGTGCAAAAGGGATTTAAGGGGTGTGTGTGTGTGTGTGTGTGTGTGTGTGCGCACTGGGGAAAAAAAAGCAGACCAAAAGGGGTGCAAAAGGGATGTAAGGGGTGTGTGTCTGTGTGTCTGTGTGTGCACTGGGAAAAAAAGCAGACCAAAAGGGGTGCAAAAGGGATGTAAGGGGTGTGTGTGTGTGTGTCTGTGTGTGCACTGGGAAAAAAAGCAGACCAAAAGGGGTGCAAAAGGGATGTAAGGGGTGTGTGTCTGTGTGTCTGTGTGTGCACTGGGAAAAAAAGCAGACCAAAAGGGGTGCAAAAGGGATTTAAGGGGTGTGTGTGTGTGTGTCTGTGTGTGCACTGGGAAAAAAAAGCAGACCAAAAGGGGTGCAAAAGGGATGTAAGGGGTGTGTGTGTGTGTGTCTGTGTGTGCACTGGGAAAAAAAAGCAGACCAAAAGGGGTGCAAAAGGGATTTAAGGGGTGTGTGTGTGTGTGTGTGTGTGTGCACTGGGGAAAAAAAAGCAGACCAAAAGGGGTGCAAAAGGGATGTAAGGGGTGTGTGTCTGTGTGTCTGTGTGTGCACTGGGAAAAAAAGCAGACCAAAAGGGGTGCAAAAGGGATTTAAGGGGTGTGTGTGTGTGTGTGTGTGTGTGTGCGCGCACTGGGGAAAAAAAAGCAGACCAAAAGGGGTGCAAAAGGGATGTAAGGGGTGTGTGTCTGTGTGTCTGTGTGTGCACTGGGAAAAAAAGCAGACCAAAAGGGGTGCAAAAGGGATTTAAGGGGTGTGTGTGTGTGTGTGTGTGTGTGTGCACTGGGGAAAAAAAAGCAGACCAAAAGGGGTGCAAAAGGGATGTAAGGGGTGTGTGTCTGTGTGTCTGTGTGTGCACTGGGAAAAAAAAGCAGACCAAAAGGGGTGCAAAAGGGATTTAAGGGGTGTGTGTGTGTGTGTGTGTGTGCACTGGGAAAAAAAGCAGACCAAAAGGGGTGCAAAAGGGATGTAAGGGGTGTGTGTGTCTGTGTGTGTCTGTGTGTGCACTGGAAAAAAAAGCAGACCAAAAGGGGTGCAAAAGGGATTTAAGGGGTGTGTGTGTGTGTGTGTGTGTGCACTGGGAAAAAAAGCAGACCAAAAGGGGTGCAAAAGGGATGTAAGGGGTGTGTGTGTCTGTGTGTGTCTGTGTGTGCACTGGGAAAAAAAGCAGACCAAAAGGGGTGCAAAAGGGATGTAAGGGGTGTGTGTGTGTGTGTCTGTGTGTGCACTGGAAAAAAAAAGCAGACCAAAAGGGGTGCAAAAGGGATTTAAGGGGTGTGTGTGTGTGTGTGTGTGTGTGTGTGTGTGTGCACTGGGAAAAAAAGCAGACCAAAAGGGGTGCAAAAGGGATTTAAGGGGTGTGTGTGTGTGTGTGTGTGTGTGTGTGTGTGCACTGGGAAAAAAAAGCAGACCAAAAGGGGTGCAAAAGGGATGTAAGGGGTGTGTGTGTGTGTGTCTGTGTGTGCACTGGAAAAAAAAGCAGACCAAAAGGGGTGCAAAAGGGATTTAAGGGGTGTGTGTGTGTGTGTCTGTGTGTGCACTGGGGAAAAAAAAAGCAGACCAAAAGGGGTGCAAAAGGGATGTAAGGGGTGTGTGTGTGTGTGTGTCTGTGTGTGCACTGGGAAAAAAAAGCAGACCAAAAGGGGTGCAAAAGGGATGTAAGGGGTGTGTGTGTGTGTGTCTGTGTGTGCACTGGAAAAAAAAAAGCAGACCAAAAGGGGTGCAAAAGGGATTTAAGGGGTGTGTGTGTGTGTGTGTGTGTGTGTGCACTGGGAAAAAAAGCAGACCAAAAGGGGTGCAAAAGGGATTTAAGGGGTGTGTGTGTGTGTGTGTGTGTGTGTGTGCACTGGGAAAAAAAAGCAGACCAAAAGGGGTGCAAAAGGGATGTAAGGGGTGTGTGTGTGTGTGTCTGTGTGTGCACTGGAAAAAAAAAGCAGACCAAAAGGGGTGCAAAAGGGATTTAAGGGGTGTGTGTGTGTGTGTGTGTGCACTGGGAAAAAAAAGCAGACCAAAAGGGGTGCAAAAGGGATTTAAGGGGTGTGTGTGTGTGTGTGTGTGTGTGTGTGTGTGTGTGTGTGCACTGGGAAAAAAAAGCAGACCAAAAGGGGTGCAAAAGGGATGTAAGGGGTGTGTGTGTGTGTGTCTGTGTGTGCACTGGAAAAAAAAAGCAGACCAAAAGGGGTGCAAAAGGGATGTAAGGGGTGTGTGTGTGTGTGTCTGTGTGTGCACTGGAAAAAAAAAGCAGACCAAAAGGGGTGCAAAAGGGATTTAAGGGGTGTGTGTGTGTGTGTGTGTGTGTGTGTGCACTGGGAAAAAAAGCAGACCAAAAGGGGTGCAAAAGGGATGTAAGGGGTGTGTGTGTGTGTGTCTGTGTGTGCACTGGAAAAAAAAAGCAGACCAAAAGGGGTGCAAAAGGGATTTAAGGGGTGTGTGTGTGTGTGTGTGTGTGTGTGTGTGCACTGGGAAAAAAAGCAGACCAAAAGGGGTGCAAAAGGGATTTAAGGGGTGTGTGTGTGTGTGTGTGTGTGTGTGTGTGCACTGGGAAAAAAAAGCAGACCAAAAGGGGTGCAAAAGGGATGTAAGGGGTGTGTGTGTGTGTGTCTGTGTGTGCACTGGAAAAAAAAGCAGACCAAAAGGGGTGCAAAAGGGATTTAAGGGGTGTGTGTGTGTGTGTCTGTGTGTGCACTGGGGAAAAAAAAAGCAGACCAAAAGGGGTGCAAAAGGGATGTAAGGGGTGTGTGTGTGTGTGTGTCTGTGTGTGCACTGGGAAAAAAAAGCAGACCAAAAGGGGTGCAAAAGGGATGTAAGGGGTGTGTGTGTGTGTGTCTGTGTGTGCACTGGAAAAAAAAAGCAGACCAAAAGGGGTGCAAAAGGTATTTAAGGGGTGTGTGTGTGTGTGTGTGTGTGTGTGCACTGGGAAAAAAAGCAGACCAAAAGGGGTGCAAAAGGGATTTAAGGGGTGTGTGTGTGTGTGTGTGTGTGTGTGTGTGTGCACTGGGAAAAAAAAGCAGACCAAAAGGGGTGCAAAAGGGATGTAAGGGGTGTGTGTGTGTGTGTCTGTGTGTGCACTGGAAAAAAAAAGCAGACCAAAAGGGGTGCAAAAGGGATTTAAGGGGTGTGTGTGTGTGTGTGTGTGCACTGGGAAAAAAAAGCAGACCAAAAGGGGTGCAAAAGGGATGTAAGGGGTGTGTGTGTGTGTGTCTGTGTGTGCACTGGAAAAAAAAAGCAGACCAAAAGGGGTGCAAAAGGGATTTAAGGTGTGTGTGTGTGTGTGTGTGTGTGTGTGTGTGTGTGCACTGGGAAAAAAAGCAGACCAAAAGGGGTGCAAAAGGGATGTAAGGGGTGTGTGTGTGTGTGTCTGTGTGTGCACTGGAAAAAAAAGCAGACCAAAAGGGGTGCAAAAGGGATTTAAGGGGTGTGTGTGTGTGTGTGTGTGTGTGTGTGTGCACTGGGAAAAAAAGCAGACCAAAAGGGGTGCAAAAGGGATTTAAGGGGTGTGTGTGTGTGTGTGTGTGTGTGTGTGTGTGTGTGTGTGCACTGGGAAAAAAAAGCAGACCAAAAGGGGTGCAAAAGGGATGTAAGGGGTGTGTGTGTGTGTGTGTGTGTGTGCACTGGGAAAAAAAAGCAGACCAAAAGGGGTGCAAAAGGGATGTAAGGGGTGTGTGTGTGTGTGTGTGTCTGTGTGTGCACTGGGAAAAAAAAGCAGACCAAAAGGGGTGCAAAAGGGATGTAAGGGGTGTGTGTGTGTGTGTCTGTGTGTGCACTGGGAAAAAAAAGCAGACCAAAAGGGGTGCAAAAGGGATGTAAGGGGTGTGTGTGTGTGTGTGTGTGTCTGTGTGTGCACTGGGAAAAAAAAGCAGACCAAAAGGGGTGCAAAAGGGATGTAAGGGGTGTGTGTGTGTGTGTCTGTGTGTGTGCACTGGGAAAAAAAAGCAGACCAAAAGGGGTGCAAAAGGGATGTAAGGGGTGTGTGTGTCTGTGTGTGTCTGTGTGTGCACTGGGAAAAAAAGCAGACCAAAAGGGGTGCAAAAGGGATGTAAGGGGTGTGTGTGTCTGTGTGTGTCTGTGTGTGCACTGGGAAAAAAAGCAGACCAAAAGGGGTGCAAAAGGGATTTAAGGTGTGTGTGTGTGTGTGTGTGTGTGTGTGTGTGTGTGCACTGGGAAAAAAAAGCAGACCAAAAGGGGTGCAAAAGGGATGTAAGGGGTGTGTGTGTGTGTGTCTGTGTGTGCACTGGAAAAAAAAAGCAGACCAAAAGGGGTGCAAAAGGGATTTAAGGGGTGTGTGTGTGTGTGTGTGTGTGCACTGGGAAAAAAAAGCAGACCAAAAGGGGTGCAAAAGGGATGTAAGGGGTGTGTGTGTGTGTGTGTGTCTGTGTGTGCACTGGAAAAAAAAGCAGACCAAAAGGGGTGCAAAAGGGATTTAAGGGGTGTGTGTGTGTGTGTGTGTGCACTGGGAAAAAAAAGCAGACCAAAAGGGGTGCAAAAGGGATGTAAGGGGTGTGTGTGTGTGTGTCTGTGTGTGCACTGGGAAAAAAAAGCAGACCAAAAGGGGTGCAAAAGGGATTTAAGGGGTGTGTGTGTTTGTGTGTGTGTGTGTGTGTGCACTGGGGGAAAAAAGCAGACCAAAAGGGGTGCAAAAGGGATTTAAGGGGTGTGTGTGTGTGTGTGTGTGTGTCTGTGTGTGTGCACTGGGAAAAAAAAGCAGACCAAAAGGGGTGCAAAAGGGATTTAAGGGGTGTGTGTGTTTGTGTGTGTGCACTGGGAAAAAAAAGCAGACCAAAAGGGGTGCAAAAGGGATTTAAGGGGTGTGTGTGTGTGTGTGTGTGTGTGTGTGCACTGGGAAAAAAAGCAGACCAAAAGGGGTGCAAAAGGGATGTAAGGGGTGTGTGTGTGTGTGTCTGTGTGTGCACTGGAAAAAAAAAAAGCAGACCAAAAGGGGTGCAAAAGGGATGTAAGGGGTGTGTGTGTGTGTGTGTCTGTGTGTGCACTGGGGAAAAAAAGCAGACCAAAAGGGGTGCAAAAGGGATGTAAGGGGTGTGTGTGTGTGTGTCTGTGTGTGCACTGGAAAAAATAAAAGCAGACCAAAAGGGGTGCAAAAGGGATGTAAGGGGTGTGTGTGTGTGTGTCTGTGTGTGCACTGGGGAAAAAAAAAGCAGACCAAAAGGGGTGCAAAAGGGATGTAAGAGGTGTGTGTGTGTGTGTGTGTCTGTGTGTGCACTGGGGAAAAAAAGCAGACCAAAAGGGGTGCAAAAGGGATGTAAGGGGTGTGTGTGTGTGTGTCTGTGTGTGCACTGGGAAAAAAAAGCAGACCAAAAGGGGTGCAAAAGGGATTTAAGGGGTGTGTGTGTGTGTGTGTGTGCACTGGGAAAAAAAAGGAGACCAAAAGGGGTGCAAAAGGGATGTAAGGGGTGTGTGTGTGTGTGTCTGTGTGTGCACTGGGAAAAAAAAGCAGACCAAAAGGGGTGCAAAAGGGATTTAAGGGGTGTGTGTGTTTGTGTGTGTGTGTGTGTGTGTGCACTGGGAAAAAAAAGCAGACCAAAAGGGGTGCAAAAGGGATGTAAGGGGGGGGGGTGTGTGTGTCTGTGTGTGTGCACTGGGAAAAAAAAGCAGACCAAAAGGGGTGCAAAAGGGATTTAAGGGGTGTGTGTGTTTGTGTGTGTGCACTGGGAAAAAAAAGCAGACCAAAAGGGGTGCAAAAGGGATGTAAGGGGTGTGTGTGTGTGTGTGTGTCTGTGTGTGCACTGGGGAATAAAAGCAGACCAAAAGGGGTGCAAAAGGGATGTAAGGGGTGTGTGTGTGTGTGTCTGTGTGTGCACTGGGGAAAAAAAAAGCAGACCAAAAGGGGTGCAAAAGGGATGTAAGAGGTGTGTGTGTGTGTGTGTGTCTGTGTGTGCACTGGGGAAAAAAAGCAGACCAAAAGGGGTGCAAAAGGGATGTAAGGGGTGTGTGTGTGTGTGTCTGTGTGTGCACTGGGAAAAAAAAGCAGACCAAAAGGGGTGCAAAAGGGATTTAAGGGGTGTGTGTGTGTGTGTGTGTGCACTGGGAAAAAAAAGGAGACCAAAAGGGGTGCAAAAGGGATGTAAGGGGTGTGTGTGTGTGTGTCTGTGTGTGCACTGGGAAAAAAAAGCAGACCAAAAGGGGTGCAAAAGGGATTTAAGGGGTGTGTGTGTTTGTGTGTGTGTGTGTGTGTGTGCACTGGGAAAAAAAAGCAGACCAAAAGGGGTGCAAAAGGGATGTAAGGGGGGGGTGTGTGTGTGTCTGTGTGTGTGCACTGGGGAAAAAAAGCAGACCAAAAGGGGTGCAAAAGGGATTTAAGGGGTGTGTGTGTTTGTGTGTGTGCACTGGGAAAAAAAAGCAGACCAAAAGGGGTGCAAAAGGGATGTAAGGGGTGTGTGTGTGTGTGTGTGTCTGTGTGTGCACTGGGGAAAAAAAGCAGACCAAAAGGGGTGCAAAAGGGATGTAAGGGGTGTGTGTGTGTGTGTCTGTGTGTGCACTGGGAAAAAAAAGCAGACCAAAAGGGGTGCAAAAGGGATGTAAGGGGTGTGTGTGTGTGTGTGTGTCTGTGTGTGCACTGGGAAAAAAAAGCAGACCAAAAGGGGTGCAAAAGGGATGTAAGGGGTGTGTGTGTGTGTGTGTGTCTGTGTGTGCACTGGGGAAAAAAAAGCAGACCAAAAGGGGTGCAAAAGGGATGTAAGGGGTGTGTGTGTCTGTGTGTGTCTGTGTGTGCACTGGAAAAAAAAGCAGACCAAAAGGGGTGCAAAAGGGATTTAAGGGGTGTGTGTGTGTGTGTGTCTGTGTGTGCACTGGAAAAAAAAAGCAGACCAAAAGGGGTGAAAAAGGGATTTAAGGGGTGTGTGTGTGTGTGTGCACTGGGAAAAAAAGCAGACCAAAAGGGGTGCAAAAGGGATTTAAGGGGTGTGTGTGTGTGTGTGTGTGTGTGTGTGCACTGGGAAAAAAAAGCAGACCAAAAGGGGTGCAAAAGGGATTTAAGGGGTGTGTGTGTGTGTGTGTGTGTGTGTGTGTGTGTGCACTGGGAAAAAAAAGCAGACCAAAAGGGGTGCAAAAGGGATGTAAGGGGTGTGTGTGTGTGTGTGTCTGTGTGTGCACTGGGGAAAAAAAGCAGACCAAAAGGGGTGCAAAAGGGATGTAAGGGGTGTGTGTGTGTGTGTCTGTGTGTGCACTGGAAAAAAAAGCAGACCAAAAGGGGTGCAAAAGGGATTTAAGGGGTGTGTGTGTGTGTGTGTGTGTGTGCACTGGGAAAAAAAGCAGACCAAAAGGGGTGCAAAAGGGATTTAAGGGGTGTGTGTGTGTGTGTGTGTGTGTGTGTGTGCACTGGGAAAAAAAAGCAGACCAAAAGGGGTGCAAAAGGGATTTAAGGGGTGTGTGTGTGTGTGTGTGTGTGCACTGGGAAAAAAAAGCAGACCAAAAGGGGTGCAAAAGGGATTTAAGGGGTGTGTGTGTGTGTGTGTGTGTGTGTGTGTGCGCACTGGGGAAAAAAAAGCAGACCAAAAGGGGTGCAAAAGGGATGTAAGGGGTGTGTGTGTGTGTGTCTGTGTGTGCACTGGAAAAAAAAAGCAGACCAAAAGGGGTGCAAAAGGGATTTAAGGGGTGTGTGTGTGTGTGTGTGTGCACTGGGAAAAAAAAGCAGACCAAAAGGGGTGCAAAAGGGATGTAAGGGGTGTGTGTGTGTGTGTCTGTGTGTGCACTGGAAAAAAAAAGCAGACCAAAAGGGGTGCAAAAGGGATTTAAGGGGTGTGTGTGTGTGTGTGTGTGTGTGTGCACTGGGAAAAAAAGCAGACCAAAAGGGGTGCAAAAGGGATTTAAGGGGTGTGTGTGTGTGTGTGTGTGTGTGTGCACTGGGAAAAAAAGCAGACCAAAAGGGGTGCAAAAGGGATTTAAGGGGTGTGTGTGTGTGTGTGTGTGTGTGTGTGTGTGTGTGCACTGGGAAAAAAAAGCAGACCAAAAGGGGTGCAAAAGGGATTTAAGGGGTGTGTGTGTGTGTGTGTGTGTGTGTGTGTGTGTGCGCACTGGGGAAAAAAAAGCAGACCAAAAGGGGTGCAAAAGGGATGTAAGGGGTGTGTGTGTGTGTGTCTGTGTGTGCACTGGAAAAAAAAAAGCAGACCAAAAGGGGTGCAAAAGGGATTTAAGGGGTGTGTGTGTGTGTGTGTGTGCACTGGGAAAAAAAAGCAGACCAAAAGGGGTGCAAAAGGGATGTAAGGGGTGTGTGTGTGTGTTGTGTGTCTGTGTGTGCACTGGAAAAAAAAGCAGACCAAAAGGGGTGCAAAAGGGATTTAAGGGGTGTGTGTGTGTGTGTGTGTGTGCACTGGGAAAAAAAAGCAGACCAAAAGGGGTGCAAAAGGGATGTAAGGGGTGTGTGTGTGTGTGTCTGTGTGTGCACTGGGAAAAAAAAGCAGACCAAAAGGGGTGCAAAAGGGATTTAAGGTGTGTGTGTGTTTGTGTGTGTGTGTGTGTGTGCACTGGGAAAAAAAAGCAGACCAAAAGGGGTGCAAAAGGGATTTAAGGGGTGTGTGTGTGTGTGTGTGTGTGTCTGTGTGTGTGCACTGGGAAAAAAAAGCAGACCAAAAGGGGTGCAAAAGGGATTTAAGGGGTGTGTGTGTGTGTGTGTGTGCACTGGGAAAAAAAAGCAGACCAAAAGGGGTGCAAAAGGGATGTAAGGGGTGTGTGTGTGTGTGTGTGTGTGTGTGTGTGCACTGGGAAAAAAAAGCAGACCAAAAGGGGTGCAAAAGGGATGTAAGGGGGGTGTGTGTGTGTGTCTGTGTGTGTGCACTGGGAAAAAAAGCAGACCAAAAGGGGTGCAAAAGGGATGTAAGGGGTGTGTGTGTGTGTGTGTGTCTGTGTGTGCACTGGGGAAAAAAAAGCAGACCAAAAGGGGTGCAAAAGGGATGTAAGGGGTGTGTGTGTGTGTGTGTGTCTGTGTGTGCACTGGGGAAAAAAAAGCAGACCAAAAGGGGTGCAAAAGGGATTTAAGGGGTGTGTGTGTGTGTCTGTGTGTGCACTGGGGGAAAAAAAAGCAGACCAAAAGGGGTGCAAAAGGGATTTAAGGGGTGTGTGTGTTTGTGTGTGTGCACTGGGAAAAAAAAGCAGACCAAAAGGGGTGCAAAAGGGATGTAAGGGGTGTGTGTGTGTGTGTGTGTCTGTGTGTGCACTGGGAAAAAAAAGCAGACCAAAAGGGGTGCAAAAGGGATGTAAGGGGTGTGTGTGTGTGTGTCTGTGTGTGCACTGGGGAAAAAAAAGCAGACCAAAAGGGGTGCAAAAGGGATGTAAGGGGTGTGTGTGTGTGTGTGTGTGTGTGTGTGTGTGCACTGGGGAAAAAAAAGCAGACCAAAAGGGGTGCAAAAGGGATTTAAGGGGTGTGTGTGTGTGTCTGTGTGTGCACTGGGGGAAAAAAAAGCAGACCAAAAGGGATTTAAGGGGTGTGTGTGTGCGTGTGTGTGTGTCGGAGGGAAACAAAGCCAAGCCAAGCAGGGCGGGCGCCGCAGGGCGAGCTGACTCCCCATCGTCCCTCTCCGCTCCGGAGGGGCGCCCGGTGGGAGATCCGCGGAGACCCTCGCCCACCCCAGCGGCCCTTTCCCCGCCCGCTTCCTGGGCGGAGAGCGGCGGCGCCTGCGCCCCAGCCGCACACGTGGGGCAGGCCGGCCAGCCCGTCCCGGGAGCCTCGGGTGGAAGGCGGCGGCGGCGGCGGCGGCGGCGGCTTCTTTTCGGCTATGGGCAAGACCAAGGCCCGGCGCTTTCGCCCGCCGCCCTTCGCTCCAGCCGGGAGCCTGGGCGAGCCGGCGGCGGAAGGCGAGGCGGGCGAAGAGGAGGGCTCCCCGGCCGCCGAGCTGCTGGAGAAGGCAAGGCGGAGGGAGGAAGGAGGCGGGTTGCCAACTGACGGCCAGCCGAGGGGAGCCGGGCTGCTCCTGGGCGGGCTGCGGGCCTGGGAAACGGGTCGGGCGTGGGGTGGGCAGGGGGCTTCGCGAAAGGCTAAAACCCGTGAGGAAGGGCGGCAGGGGTTGCAGATAGACTTAGTCCTCGCCTTACGGCCCCGGCATCTCTGCCGCCCAGTGAGACGCTTGCTTTATTTTTATTTATTTTCTTTTAATTCCATTTATATCCCGCCCTTCTCTGAAGACTCAGGGCGGCTTACAAGGGTTTTGCCCCGTTTTGCGACTTCCCTTGCCACCCTTGTTAAGGGAATGGCTGCGGTGGTTCAGGGAGTCACGCCGTCGCTAAACGAACCGGATTTCCCCACTGGCTTGGCTTGTGTCCAAAGGTCACATGACCCCGGGACGCTGCAGACCGTCATAAAAACGTGAGCCAGTTGTCAAGCATCCGAGTGTAAATCCCCAGAGCGTGGAGATGCTACAATGAGCACGAATCTGGACAAAATGGGCATAAGTCCCCCCCTTTCTTTCCCCAGGGCTGTTGTTAACTTGAAACGGTCGCTAAGCGGAACGGTTGTTAGTCGAGGACTGCCTGTAAACCCGAAGCAGTGTAGGAAGACGAAAGATGTGGAGACTCTAGAAAGAGTGCAGAGAAGAGCAACGAAGATGATTAGGGGACTGGAGGCTAAAACGTATGAAGGACGGTTGCAGGAACTGGGGATGTTTAGTCTAGGTTGGAACAGAGGCATAGAATCAAAATCGCGCAAAATGTTAGTACCGCTTTATAAATCCTTAGTAGAGCCACAGCTGGAAGACCGCATCCAGTTTTGGTCGCCCCCGTTACAAAAAAAAGATGCTGAGATTTAGAAAAAAAAGTGCAGAGAAGAGCAACTAAGACGATTAAAGGCCTGGAGACTAAAACATATGAAGAACGGTTGCAGGATTTGGGTGTGGATAGGTCAGTGAAAAGGAGGACTAGGGGTGACATGATAGCAGTGTTCCGATATTGGAGGGGCTGCCACAAAGAAGAGGGAGGGTCAACCTATTCTCCAAAGCACCTGAAGGCAGGACGACAAGCAACAGATGGAAATTACGGGTAATCAAGGAGAGAAGCAACCTAGAACTAAGGAGAAATTTCCTGAAAGTGAAAACAATTAACCAGTGGAACAGCTTGCCTCCAGAAGTTGCGGGTGCTCCATAGCTGGAGGCTTTTAAGAGGAGTCTGGACAACCACTTGTCTGAAATGGTATAGGGTTTCCTGCTTGAGCAGGGGGTTGGACTAGAAGACCTCCAAGGTCCCCTCCAGCTCTTTTATTCGGTTTGTAGGGCTGTGGGAGAGCAAGCCAGGGTACCGGCGAACCAGGAAGTAAAGTAGGGTGATCGATGGCTTCTCCTGGCACGCTGCAAATTGCAAGCGGGGTTGCCAGCTGATTGAGAAAATAGGTCCCAGTGCACTGCTGGGCATCCTCAAATGAGATTGCTGGAACAGCCCAGGAATAGGTAGTGGGTTGGGGGGGTGGAGGTGGCACCAAAGAGCAGAGTGCATTTGTTGGATGGGCAAGGGGTAACCTTGGCAAGTGAGGTTTTTAAGATGAGGACTATAGGAATTTTAAGGGGGTGGAAAACCTCAGGGCTGCAGCAGTGGGTGGGAATTGAAGCCACCCACCTTAAATAGCTTTGACTCCCGTGCGTTTGGATCTGAGGTGGAGGAAATGCGATCTGCCCCTGCCCAGAAGGGTGTGCATAGATTTAAATCCTGCTGGAAGGCTTTCCAGGAATTTTCAAAATGGATTTGGTAATTAGGGATCTTTGGTGCTTTCTGAGCTTGGTGGCTTTTATTGCAGGCATTTCATTATCCAACTAGGAAACATCATCGGTGCCAGAAGGGAGTGTCTGTTAGGTTACCCAGTTAGGATCATCATGCCAGCGCTGATGATGTTACCTAGCTGGGTTATGAAATGTCCACAAGAAAACCACCAAGCTCAGAAAGTAACCGAGGATCTCTCAGTTCAAGCCTGAGCTGCTGTTGAGACGTAATAATTCTCTTTATTCATTCTCTGTAACCTGCCTTCCCTACTCTCTGCCTTTCTAGCTGCAGCACCCCAATGCCGACGTGCGTGAATTTGCTTGCGCCAACATTTCCAAGATGTTGCAGCAGCAACAAACGATCCCAGCTTTTGTGCAACGAGATGTGGTCCGGCAGCTGGGTCCGTTGCTGCTTGATCCAAGCTTAGTGGTTCGGGAGACGGCGGCAGGAGCACTCCGGTGAGTGATGGACGATAGAGAGGAAGTGGTCTGGGCCAAAATTTACCTAGGCTCTTTGGGGTCCTTCGTACAGGGTGCAGAGGAAATCGGGGGTACATTCAGTAAACCTGGGGTTACTGTGCTGGCAACAGACCTAGTTGTGGTTAGAGTCTGGACACCTTTTGAGAAATGTATTTTGTTGTCGTTCCGTTCCTGGAAGTCTGCTTAGACGGGCTTGGTGTGAATTTTGCAATTGCTACTCAATTTCTCCAGGCCTTGGGAGGTAGTCCAGACAAGAAACACTTTCAGAAGTTATAGCTCTACTTTATTGTAAGGATACATTAAACAGAATCTTGCAAGGAGGGAAAGTACATCTCTTTTCGTTCCCCTTTGCAGTGCATGAAACTAGGGTGGGTGGGTGGGTGTCACTTCTGAGTTGTTTGCTACACACGTTTCTTCTGCAGGGCCAAATTTTATTTATCAGACAGTCGTCTAGTCTTTGGCTTTTTCCCCCCTGTCTTCTATTCCCACATCCCATTATAATTTCTTTGTATAGTGATTAGAAGCTTCCTGACCTACAGAAATGAGCAAGATTAAATCTTATGTTTTGCATCCTGGTTTCTAGGGAGGTCTTCCCGTTAAGTTTTTTTTTTTCTCCCCCCCTAATTCGGCAGCAAAAAGTTTCTCAAAAATTTCAGACAAGTTTTTGATCGTTTTGGGTTGCGCCATTTTCATCATTGCTTTGTTGTGACTTATCCTTTCCTTGGGAAACCTTTATGAATGGCTGATGAAAAACAACCTGGCAGACTAACATGGGATAAACTTGGCTTTGTTGCAGAAACCTCAGTGCCTGTGGAGGATTTGAAGTTTGCAACGATATGGTCACTCAAGACATCATGACTCCTCTTGTAGCTTTGTTGAAGGAGGTAGGTTGTGTGTGCTTTGAAAAGAATTCCACAAAGAGGGTATTGTTTTTTTTCTGCCACGAAAACAAAATCTTATTAAATCAGCTGCCTCTTTTTTCAGGAAGGAAAAAAAAGAAGAAATGACTATTTTGAAGAGATGCTGTGCTTGTGAACTCACTCCTTACAAAACATGTATAAACTAAAATCAACAAAAAATGTTTTAAAGTTTTGAGAAATATTTGAGTATAATCAGTAAAGTGCTTCCCTAAAGCCAACAGTTCAGAGCAAATACAAGATTAGAATGGGCATCTCTACCATACTACAGTTCTGTGTAGCATTGAAAAATGTTCTATAATGCATGGGTACATGAGCACAGCTTCTCTTTAAAGCAGTCGTCTCTTTTTCTGAACTTCAGTGCAGGCCTGAAAAAAGAGGGAACTGCTTTAATGAGGTCAGATATTGTGCTACTGTCCACTCCAGCCTCAACGTATGGTACAGGCCTTCCTGATAGCCTACCATCCAGTAGCTAGGTTTGTCCAAGCTTTGCTTTTTCAAGCTCCTCTGAGGTTGATTAAATTATGTTACTTGACTACTAAGATATAATAAATCATAGCCACAGTTGGCTGGATTCACCAGTTACGATAAACTGTCAAACCACAGCTGACAAGCCAGAATAGTTAGGCTCATTCAACAGACTGGGTTAGCAGGAAACAACTTCCCTTGAGTTTAAAGTGATGGATGAAGTAGCCTAGAGTAAGTGGCATCCAGAAAGTCTTTTGAAGAATAAATGAATTTGGAAGAGATCCATGAAAGCAAGAATATCTTGCATTCTTCCCATCAGAGTTCTTTCATTTGTTCTTTTTTGGCCTACTTGGATTCAAACAGTGCCGGGCAGGACTTACAGAAAACAGTAGTTCCTTGAAGGAAGACAAGCAGACAGAGAAGAACCATCCTGAGGACATTGCTAACGAAGGTGTGAACTTGCTGTGGAATGTCTGGTAAGCGTAGTTGTGAAATTCTTGGTTTCAGGGCTAGCAAAGGATATTTGGGGAAGAGGGAATCCATTAACCATGTCTTCCAGTTGGTGGAACTGGGCAGGATGGGTGAGCTCAACCCTCTTTGGAGAAAGTGGAAATCACATTACAAATAAAATGAGTTCATTAACGTTGTGCGCATCACTGTACGGGTGTGTTAGGGAAGGATGAATGGATCCCAGTTGGTAGAAGGTCATCTTTTTTGTGTCCTGTTGTTACTGTGTAAAACATTTAGGTTTCCTTTGGAAACTAACCAATGCTAGGGACTGGATATTTTGAACGTTGTTTGCAAGCAGCAAGCGTGGCTTTTTCCCGCCAGGCTGAAAAGGGATATGGTTGCATTAAGAAGCGTGACCTCATTAAAGCAGCTGCATCTTCTTTCAGACTTGAATACACATCTGGAGAAGAAAATCCTGCCATGCTTCCCTTAATTCAGGGGTGTCAAACTTGCAATGTCACGTGACGTGTCACAACCTATTGCGACTTTTTTTCCATTGCTGGCAATGCGGGGGGGGGCACAGTTTTATTTATTTATTTATTTTATTTTATTTTATTTTATTTTATTTGTATACCGCCCTTCTCCCGAAGGACTCAGGGCGGTGAACAGGGACATAAATATCAAAATACCCCAAATACAGAAATTAAAAACAAATTAAACCCTAGTGCCCAAATGCAGAAAATAAATTACATTAAAACAATAATTAAAACAGTTTGGTATCATGCATCTGGCCTGCGGGCTGGCATTTTGACACCCCTGCCTTAATGCATATCAAAGTGGTCCTACGCTCGTCTGAATTCCAAAACAGTTCTCTGGAATCATTTTTGAACCGTGCACCATCATTATAAATGGACATTTGCCATCTTTGCTTATAAGTTGATCGACTAAATCTTCTTTCATGTCTCTTATCAGTGAATGCAACAGTACAGCCGTATCAATATTTAACAAAGAAGGATGCTTAGATGTTACTCTAGAATATCTGAAGAGATTTCCTACAAACGTTGAGCTGGCTATTGCTGCGGGTAAGAAATGGCAGATAACCCTTTTTCTTGGAGATTTTTGTTATCGTTTTTCCTGCCGGCAGGAGGCTGTCTATGTAATTTACCAAGTAAAGGGGCTGTTGGAAGTTTGGAGCTGTTTGTCTGTTTGTCCGACTCTTTGTCTGACTCTTGGTGACTTTACAGGCAAATGCTACCCTGTCGAGCATAGCTTCTTGCCATCGTTGGATGTTCGACTTTGTTACCAGATTTGATGTTGTCAAGTCAGTGTGTTCTTTGCTTGTCCCTTCTTCTTCTTCTTCCCAGCATTGGTGCCTTCTCCAGTGAAGTTGCAGGCCTAACATGGTCAAATAAATCAGGCATAGTCTTAATGATTTTAGCTTCTAGTTTAAAGCAGGAATGGGAAAGATAATTAATTTAAATAATTCTGATTATTTGTTTTTCATTAACTTGAATCTTGCTTTCCATCTTTTTTTTCTAGGAAAAAGTTAAGGGGCAGGTGGTAGAACGATAATAATTTAAAGGAAACGTTTTGAGATTTAAAACAGCTTCTATGTAGTACAGGTAGTCCTTGACTTATAACCGTTTGCTTAGCAACCGATCGAAGTTACGGCGGCACTGAAAAAAAATGACTTACGCCTATTTTTCACATTTACGACCGTTGCAGCCATCCCTGTGGTCTCGTGAACAAAATTCACAGGACTGGCAACTGACTCACATTTATGACGGTTGCAGTGTCCTGGGGTCATGTGATCCCCTTTTGTGACCTTCTGACAAGCACAGCCAATGGGGAAGCCAGATTCTCTTAACCAGCGTTTCCCAACCTTAGGAACTTGAAGATGCGTGGACTTCAACTCCCAGAATTCCCCAGCCAGCTATGCTGGCTGGGGAATTCTGGGAGTTGAAGTCCACGCATCTTCAAGTTCCTAAGGTTGGGAAACGCTGGTCTTAACGACCGTGTTACTAATTTAACAACCGCACTGATCCACTTAACAAATGGAGCAAAAAAAGTCTTAAAACGGGGCAAAGCTCACTTAACAAATTTCTCACTTAGCAACATAAATGTTGGGCTAATTGTGGTGGTAAGTTGAGGACTACCTATACAGCGTCAGATCACGATGGAAGTGAGCATTTACTACAAGTACACTAAAAACAGCATCAAGCAGTGGATCATACTTGTCTGAAACAGAATGACGGATAGCTTTAGGAAGGTCGATTTACGACGAGTTGGATTTGCGGCTTACATTTAAACATATTTTCCGCCTTTACAGCGTCCTGTTTACAAACCGTGACAGAAGACAACCCAGATCTACTATCATCTTTCGATGCATCTGCGCATCAGGTGCTGGAAATGGTCATGTTATCATCGGGGAAAGATATGGACCACATCCTTTTGCGGACTTTGGTGGCGGGTAAGAAATCGCTCTGGCAGGCTCAGGAATTCTGGGAGTTGGTCCACAGGTTGTGAAGTTGACATAGTTGCCCACCCCTGCGCTATAGCAATCATGCGCCAGAATGCGAGGGGGGGGGAGTCCCAATTCTATGGTATTTGTGTGGGAATGCCTTGCATGGATCTCAATCTAACATCTCCAGGTGGCTTTGGGGAAAGATCTCGTCTAAGCTGCCAGTTGGAAATTGGGTGCAGGAAGCCGTAATGTGATAATATCCTTTCTGGTTTAGTGATATATCGATGTGGTAGCTCACAATTTATGAACCAACCCATTGCAGCTTAATGGTCAGGCTTACATTCTATACTTGCTTCCCAAAATTGTTGCGAATGCTCCAGCACTGGAAGTTTTTAAGAAGAGATTAGACAACCATTTATGGTATAGGCTTTCCTGCCTGAGCAGGGGGTTGGTCTAGAACAGGGGTAGGCAACCTCGGCTCTTTTATGACTCACGGACTTCAACTCCCAGAATTCCTGAGTCAGCTGACTCAGGAATTCTGGGAGTTGAAGTCTGTGAGTCATAAAAGAGCCGAGGTTGCCTAACCCTGGACTAGAAGATCTCCAAGGTCTCTTCCAACTGTGTTATTCTATTACTGTTCGATTCTGTTTCTTATTGGTTCCTTTGTGTGATGTCTGAGTGTGTCTAAAAGTAGAGAATGGTCTGTTTAGAACAGATTTTATTTTTTGTCTTTCATTTCGGATGATGGTGGCTTGTTCAGCAACCTTGGCTTGGTGCAACTTGTGTGAACCTGGCCAATACTGAGCGAGTCGATTGTTGAGCATGCCAATTACTTGGTTCAGCTTTTTTTTTTTTTAAGTTGGCTGGCAGACTTGACTTTGCGTAGCCAGGAAATGAAGGCACTTTTCTTGAAATCGAAGGCAACGTCCCTGCGTTAAACTGCCCAGTTGTGTTACAGTTTGTCCAGAAAGCAAGATGGGATTCTTCCGTGGT
Source organism: Vipera berus (assembly GCF_964194415.1). Taxonomy (NCBI): domain Eukaryota; kingdom Metazoa; phylum Chordata; class Lepidosauria; order Squamata; family Viperidae; genus Vipera; species Vipera berus. The sequence goes on along the minus strand of NC_138213.1, from coordinate 5,743,178 downwards.
TGTGCTTTGGAGTTGTCCCTTTCTTTGAGGTTGCGGGGATCCGATTTGGCTGGCTGATCCCTTTTTTGTTTCTTCAGGGGTAGCGTGGAATGTCAAGAGCACCGTGCCCTCGGGCAGCCAGGCGGGCACCATCAATGCCATCCTGAAGATTTTCTCGGACTGTCTAGCGGTGGACGCTGGAGAGGCAGTTGTTCAGATGAAGGAAGCCGAAACGGAAAGGTTGAAGACTTCGGTGGAAGGAAATGGAGTGAACGGAGGTAGCACCGCACGGATAGACGAGAACAGCATGGAAGAGGAAACTGGAGGGGTCGCCCAAGGGGAGACGGACCTGTTGGATCTACTGCCAGTAAGTGGCTGATCTGTTCTTCCAAAGGGGAGCACCAGGGGCTGAGCTATGAGGATAAGACAAACCGCAGGTAATCCTTGGTTTACAAAAACCCCACTAGCGTGTGGTATTCAGAGACCAGTCATCGCAGGGTGTTCCAAAAAATGTCTCCTGCCTGCGCAGAGTTTATTATATTTATACAGTTTTCACAAGCAAGAATTTTCACACAGCAAAAGCATTGTTTATTGGAATACTCCCTAGTCAATCTTAGAGAACATCCGAACATCCCAAGCCAGGGCAGAGTCTTAATCTTATCTAGTTGGTTTCTGGCAGTCCTTGGCAAGGCTAATTGGAATGAGCTCATAGACATGGGAATAACAAGATACTGGGGCAGGCAGTGTTCTGCGCAGGTCCCTTCATATCCTTGACCTCCATCTCTACACTAGCAAACATTCAAAGTTGCAACGGCGCTGAAAAAAGTGAACTACAACGGTCCTTGCGCTTATAGTCGTCATACAGGTAGTCCCCGACTTACAACTTACAGTCATGGGGACTTATGTCCTTTTTTCACACTTTCAACCATTGCAACACACACGCACGCACGCACACCGTGGTCACGTGATCAAAATTCAGACGCTTGGCAGCTGACTCATACTTATGACGGTTACAGTGTCCCGGGGTCTCATGATCCCCTTTTTGCAACCTTTGGACACAAGCAAAGTCAAGGGGGGTCTTGGTTTTGCTGAAGAAACGTGTTACAAACTGAACCGGTGCAGTGATGCACTTAACAACTGCAGCCAGAAAAGTGGTAGAAATGGGGCAAAAGTCCCTTAACGAATGTCTTGCTTAGCGACCAAAATTTGGGACTCGTTTGTGGTCGTAAAACGAGGACTGCCTGTACCGCCTTGATATGGTCATGTGGTCAAAATGCAGGCGCTTGGCAACCAGCCTGTATTTACCATGGTTGCAGCCTCCCAAGGTCATTTGATCACCATTGCCCAGCCAGCTTCTGATAGGCACATCTGCGAGGGGAAGACAGGTTTGCTTAATGGCCATGTGGTTCTCTTAATAACGCCAAAGACTCATGTAACAACTGTGGCAGAAAAGGTCATAAAATCGGGCGCAACTCCCATAACAATTGTTCGCTTAGCCACAGAAATTCTGGTCCTTAACGGCAGTCATTAAGTCAAGGATTGTCTGTAAAATATCCCCATCCATAGACCCAGATGTTCAGCTTGAAAAGGTTGCAGGGAGAGTTCGTTCTTTCAGGAACTTTTCATCCTGGTTGGCTGACTGAAAAAAAATGTTTGCGCTCGCATAGCATCCCACCATGAAATTCTTGCCTTTCGCTCCAGAACTTCGGAACTGTTCTGCGCCTTCTCCCATTCCTTTCTCTCTCTCTTTTTTTCCACCCAAGCTTTCTTCAGTCTAGTTCTCTGTCATCGTTATCTCCCTCAGCCCTCGTCATCTAGGAAGGGAGAAGATTCATCCGGAGGGGAAAGATACAACATTGATTCTGTCAGAGTTGGATAAACAGAGTTTAAACAAGCCACGGTTTAGCTCAGGGCGAGGGCCAGCTCACGTATTTGACTTGGTTTGAAGACAAGGCCTTGTGTTGTTGTTTTTTGCTTCCTAGCGCAGCCAGCACGAGTTGAAGCAAGCGAGTGCGTTACTTTTGGCTCAACAAACTGCCCTGGAAATCATTGTCAACATGTGCTGCAGTGAAGGTATAACACTGGCCTCTTTTCTTGTGTGAAGTGAGGTGGGCACTTGGGTGAGGTGGGCAGTAGAAGTTGGATGGATGGATGGATGAATAAACAAATCAACAAATAAATAAAACAAATTTAGTTTTCCTCAACTTGGTCGCTGTTTTAATATGCGATGCTTAATGAAGTTATTTATTATCACAGTCTTTGTGCCACACCCCAATCCACAGGCTTGTGTGGCAGTGGAGTAGGCCATAAAATGAATGGAAATGTCACAGATGGCCGCCAGAAAACTTTGATCTTAAAGGCCCAGTGGAATAGTTAAAGCCCTACTAAGTGTATACACACATGTAAAGTTGGGCCGGTTTAATTGTGGTGAAGCTCTTGGGTCTTTGCATGTTGTGTTGAACCCAATCTGTTGGGTAGCAGACAATGCATTGTGTGAATGAATGCTACCCCCAAGGGCTTTTGGCTTACACCTTCATGCTCATTGCAACCAATCCACTCAAAAAGAATACGGTTTCATAATGGGTGCATCTACAACCTCGGAAGCACAGCAACCGATGACCTGGTATTTGGTTGAGAGGCTGGCATCTGGGGAATTCAAGATGGCAACGTACAAATAAAGCTCTTGCACTTCCTTTGGGATGTTGATGCCTGGGGCTTTTGTTTCCAGATGCTTCTGACGAAGAATGGGAAGAGTTATCAAGCAGTGATGAGAGCGATGCCTTTCTGGATAACAATTATGAAGAAGAGGGAAAGCTGCTTTCACCGTTGTGTCTTTCAGCTGAAATTCACACTGCCCTGGTCAACCAGTTAATCCCAAAGAAGGTAACCACCTCTTCTTCGACTTCAGAAGAAGAACCGGGCTAAAACATCACGTTTGAGGCTGCAAGATTTATAAAAGAGAATGTTGATAGCTCATGGTTGAACTGTGGGGTCTTTGGTGCTCTCTGAGCTTGGTTGCTTCCTTCGTCTGCAAGAAAACAACCAAGCTCAGAGACCACCAGAGATGCTCATTAAGTGCTCAAGATGCTCACCTAACACGGGTGAGGTTGCCTAGTTGGGTAAGAAAACGCCTGTAAGAAAACAACCAAGCTCGGAGAGCACGAAGGAGCCCACGAATTGGTTTCTTTTCTGATTGACAGCTCTTGCAAACCAAAGTAGCTGACTTCCATATAGGTTCACAGAATGCCTGGGTTAGTGTAGTTGTATTTGAGAATGTGGCAAGGTAAAGGTAAAGGTTCCCCCGCACATGCGTGCTAGTCGTTTCTGACTCTAGGGGCCGGTGCTCATCTCTGTTTCAAAGCCGAAGAGCCAGCGCTTGTCCAAGGACGTCTCCGTGGTCATGTGGCCGGCATGACTAGACGCCAAAGGCGCACGGAACGCTGTTACCTTCCCACCGGAGTGGTCCCTATTTTTCTACTTGCATTTTTACGTGCTTTAGAACTGCTAGGTTGGCAGAAGCTGGGACGAGTAACAGGCGCTCACTGTTACGCGGCACTCGGGATTCGACCCGCCAAACTGCCGACCTTCTGATCGACAAGCTCAGCGTCCTAACCCACTGAGCCACCGCGTCCCTTGAGAACGTGGTAGTATGTGTTAATACCGCTGCCTGGAGAATGGTCAGAACGAGAATTCATATAGGTAGCAGTTGTATGCCTGCATAATTCTCCAGCCTCTTCCCTTTTTGACTCGGTGTATAATTTGTTGAAGTTTTGTTAGCCATAACATGAAGGAATGGGTGACCAAAGGATTTTTGAAGACATCTTTGCAGCTTAACAAAGGATCATAACCTTTAAAATAAGTAAAGCAAAATGTGATGGTCTCGGGAACTTGAGGTTACTTCCACATCCTGTAGGGATGTTGTGCTCTAAGAATTGGAGCCTGAGGTTCTTTTTTGAACATTTGACCATGAACCACAGTTGTTCTTTGCTTGTGCAGATCCTGGAAAAAACGGCTTTCCCTAATGGAGTTACTGTCAATGTCTGTATGCAACATCCATCTTGGAAGGCTCTGATTAAAAAGTAAGTGACTTGTTTTCATTCAATTCCTTGTTGCCTCCTTCTCAGGAGAGCGCTCTCGATGGATCTATCTAGGCCAGTGCTTCTCAACCTTGGCAGCTTTAGGAGGGATGGACCTCAACTCCCAGAATTCCCGAGGCAGCATGGAATTCTGGGGGTTGAAGTCCACCCTTCTTAAAGTTGCCAAGGTTGAGGAATGCTGATCTCAGCTAACACTGGACTAGAAAAAGGGACGCACAGCCTATATGATTCCCCAATCCCTCACCCTGAAAAAGCCAGATGATGGATTTGGGCAGCTCAACTCTCTTGGGTGTTTTGTTAGCAAATAAGCAAAATTCCGTTTTTCTTTCAGGTTGAACATGATCCAGTGCAGAGCGCTCACCTGTCTTCACAGTATCTTGCTGGTGTCAGATGTGGATAGCCTGGGGGGTCCTTCGGTGCTTCAATCCCTGTCGCAGCACTTGTCTCAATTAATTTTTTCCCAGCCAGGTTTGCTTTGATTTTTAGGCTCTTTCCAGCTTGGTAGGCCTCGTTCTTCCCCGCTGCCACCATTGTTCATTCTTCCCAATCCTTCCGCTAATTGCACTGGCTACTTGATATATCTGCATTATAATGACTGAGCTTCCTGCTGTTTTGTCTGTGCAGGCCCCTGGAGAGTAGACTTATTTATTTAAGGCAGGAGTGAGCAAACACAGTGAAACAGTGTCCCCTTTTGGTAATTGCCAGGACAAGTCTCTGCAGGTTTGGGGGGGGGCAGCCATTTTCAGAAATGGCTGCCTCTTGCTACCTTCTTATGGCTATCAAGAGGGCCTGAGCCAAGTCACCCAGCTGGTATTCATGCCTAAGGGAGGACTAGAATTCGTGGTCCTCTGCTTTCCAATGGGGAACCTTAAAACAGTGTTTTTCTCCCTCAGCAAATTGAAGATGGCTGGACTCCAACTTCCGGAGGTAAAGGAATTCTGGGAGCTGAAGTCTGTATATCTTAAAAGCTGCTGAGGTTGAGAAACTCTGGTTTAAGGCCCTTCATCACACTGGCTCATTTATACTTAAAAACATGCACATGTACACAGGTGTTGATATACGTATGTAGAAAATTGGGAGGTGTTTTCTCCATATGGATAATCCCAACTGAGTCCCAAAATTTCGGTTGCAAAGCTGGACAGTTGTTAAGTGAGTTTTGCCCGATTTTGCGACTTTCCTTACCACAGTTCTTAAGTGAATCACTGCACCGTTGAATTAGCAACGCAGTTGTTAAGTGAACAAAGGACATATTTAACTTCCAGAATTTATATCGCTAGTGTGTTGAGCACAAAGATAATGTGCTTTTTTATTTTTGAACAGAATTTTCAAAAGAAGTGGAGTTTCTAGAAGCTGTCACCAGTGCGTTGCGAGCTCTTTTGCAAGTGTTGGCATCAAATAATATACCTCAGGTGAGTTTTCTGGACATGTTGGCATCTAATATCACCGTTTCCACAATTCCACAAAGTCTTTCAACATGGATGGAGGAAGACTCATATGCCAGGGAAAGAAAATGCTGTCAACGTGGCCCAATATTGGGCGAATGTCATTTAGTGTTAATCCTATTTATTTTACACACTTTTTACACATGCTATGTTTCTAATGACCTATTTTATAGCTATTTTGTTGGCTCGGCATTGAAGGTTTTATGTCTGTCATTTGAAGGTGCTTCTGACACGAATAAAGCAAATTTTCACAATCTGATTATAAAACGTCCACATCATATGAAGTGGTTAAAATTGTGCACATATATAATTTCTTGAAGAACCTTTGGGTTAAATAGGAAGGGGGTCAGCTCCACTTGTTCTGGAGGGATTTAGGAATTGAATGTGGCTTCATCATGCAGAGATGGGATCCATTTGCAAGAAACTAAACCAAAAGATGTCTAGTTCAAACTTAGCTTCCCCAATTAAGCCTTAATTGTCTGAATCCAGCACATCAAGCCATAATCTAAACTATAGATTCTTGTTTCTTACTAACAAGGAATTTTTAAACCATGGTTTGTTGCACAAATCACAGCATCCTAACTTGACTGTAATCTTAAGCCCTGAGGTGTGGTTTCACACATATTGGTATGTAATTTACCCTAGACCTTGTCTGTATAGTGCTGAACATGAAGTAGGACTGGGAAACAATGCCTCTGAACCTGTGCAGAATATTTTTATATAAATAAAGTAAATAGAAATACATACAGTAAGTAAAATATAAATATACAATTAACCAGTGGAACAGCTTGCCTCCAGAAATCGTGGGCGCTCCATCACTGGAGATTTTTAAGAAGAGGCTAGACAGTCACTTGTCTGAGATGGTATAGGTTCTCCTGCTTGAGCAGGGGGCTGGACTAGAAAACCTCCAAGATCCCTTCCAGCTCTATTGTATTCTATATAGGCTCAAAGAAAGAACCAAATTAGAACTAAGGAAAAATTTCCTGACAGTGAGAACAATTAACCAGTGGAACGGCTTGCCTCCAGAAGTTGTGGGTGCTTCATCAATGCAGGCTTTTGAGAAGAGATTGGACGTCCCATTTGTCTGGAATGGTATAGGGTTTCCTGCCTGAGCAGGGGGTTGGACTAGCAGACCTCTGCGATCCCTTCCATCTCTGTTATTCTGTATTCTGTAAACATATATTATTCCTGTTTGTGCTTTTTAAAGCATAGGGAATGATTTGTCCACACACCTATGCCATCACCTTTTTATTTATTTATTTTCACTCAAAACTAAACTATTCCTAAAAAAAAACAGGTGCCCGGTATATTGGGATTGTAATTCCCAAAGTGGCTGTCAGGAATTGCAATCCCAGCACATCTGGAGGGCTCCAGGTTGGAATTGGCCAAAAGGATGTTTGACTCAAAGGGTGTTTTCCCCCCACCCACCCCCCTTTTTTTTCCTTCCTCTTCTTTTAAATAGTCCATGACCCCGGAGCAGCTGATGATTCTGTGTGACACTGGAATTCAAAGCACAAACGTCAGCGTCCGAATCAATGTTGTTAGCATTTTAGGAATTGCTGGGAGCGTGCTTGCCAAAGTGGAAGACACCACTGAGACACTCAAGGTAAAGCCAGTTGCCATCTTGCTTTTAACGGGGATGTCAATTGCTTGGAAGGCCATGGACGGAAACTAATCAAGGAGAGAAGCAACTTGGAACTAAGGAGAAATTTCTTGACAGATTTCCTGGCAAGTGGAACAACTTGCCTCCAGACGTTGTGGGTGTGCCAACACCAGAGGCTTTTAAGAAGAGACTGGACAGCCATTTGCCTTAAATAGTATAGGGTTTCCTGCTTAAGCAGGGGGTTGGGCTAGAAGACCTCCAAGGTCCCTTATAACTTTGCTATTCTGGTTTGTTTTTTCCCCCGTTTGGATTCTGCATTTCTTTGTTGTTCCAGAACATTGGAAAATTCCTCCTCAATGTTGCAACGAAAGACCCTTCCCTTGTGGTGGTGGGAGAAGCCTTGGATGCCCTCTTCGACGTTTTTGCCGATGGCAAAGAAGCAGAAAGGGCAGCGGAGGAAATAAAGTTGCTTTATGCGCTTAAGGAATTCCAGCCCATTTTCAAGTCACGGGTAAGCATACAGTGTCCTCGTGAGTGGGGAGAAAATGAAGAGCTAAGGTGGTTTAGGAAAGCATCTGGGGTACACGTCTAAACAGCTAACCGTCTTGCCCGGTTGCATTCATTCATTGATCTTGTGAAAATCCCAGTATCGATTTTATTTTAAAATCCCCACATTACTAGTCCTCATTGTTTCAGCAATGCATTTTGAAATGGGATAGCTAGACTTTTTTGTTACTGGCATCTTTGCTTGATTTTTTTTTTTTAAAAATAGAAAATTGGGGGGGGCTATAAAGATGTAGAAACAGGCAGGTCATGGGTATTGTTTCCATTTAATTTTATTTCCTGGGATAAGGAATTTGGATTGTCTGTCTGTCTTATCTATCTCTCTGTGTCGGTCTGTCTATCCATCATGTATCTATTGTCTGTCTATCTACTATCTATTGTCTGTCTATCTACTATATTGTCGGTATGCCTACCTACCTACCTACCTACCTACATCTATCTATCATCTATCTATCTATCTATCATCTCTGATTAATTAGAGTTCAGTCTATTTAGAGCTTCCGCATACGTTTTTGTACGTTTCTCTTCTCAAAATAGTGAGAAATTGTGACTAAAGAAAATATTGGCTGAGTCTTGGAGCTTTTTGCCCCCTCCCCCCCTCGTGCCAGGCCAGTTTTTTTTTTTAAAAAAGGTGCTCCCGACACACACACACACACACACACACACACACACACACACACACCATAATAGATGCACATACCTAGCCAAAAAGGACAGAAAACCAAAAAGATAAGTTAATTATGTGTGTATTCGTTGCAGAATAACCAGATCACTACAGCTTTGGCACGACTCCAAGACAAGGGAAGGGAGCGTTTATATCAAGTGACATGAAATAAGTCTCACTTGTGTTTCAGTAATAACACTTCACACATTTGATGTCATCTGTTCTGTTTGTCAGTGGATTTTACTTAATGGTTACTTTAGAGGCTGAAAGTAGGCAAAGTGGCTCAGGCACGCGCTTCTCTCTACGTCACACGAGTATAGGGAAGGCAGTAAAGGATAACCAGACGTGCAAGATTCTGCCACAGGCAGCCCTTGACTTACGACCACAATTGAGCTCCAAATTTTGGTTACTAAGCGGGACGATTGTTAAGTGAATGTTGCCCCGTTTTACAGCCTTCCTTGCTGCAGGTGTTGAGTAACTGCAGTTGTTAAATTAATCACGTTGTTAAGTCAGTCTGGCTTCCCTGTTGACTTCGCTTATCCGAAGGTCGCAAAAGGGGATTACATAACCCCAGGACATTGCCACCGTCATAAATATGAGTCAGTTGTCAAGTGTTTGAATTTTGAAAACGTGACGCACCGAGGGAAGGGGTTGTGCTGCAACAGTCATGTGAAAAACAGCCGTAAGTCACTTTTTTCAGTGCCGTTGTAATTTCGAATGGTCACGAAACAAGTCCAGGGCTATCCGTACTATACCTGTATTAAAATAAGCCATTCTTTTGGAGTTGATTTCCTGTTTTGGTCTACACAGTGGGGTTGACAAGGCTGTTTTTTTTAAACTGCAGATGCGAAAGGAAGGCAGAGGACAGTACAACACAGAACAACTGTGCGTTCTAGACAACATGAAGTTGAATTTAAGAAGATTTATTGCCTATCAAGAGACGTTGGACAAAAAGAAAAAAGTTTTGGAAGAGAAATAGGATGGAAAGCTCTATTTTTGATATAGTTTATCAAATGTTTTAAGCATGGATTCTATAGGACCTTGTAGTAACAGCTAGTTACTACAAAGGAGACAAGGGTGGTGGTCTGTGTTTCCTACTATGTGTCTTATATTGCGGGGGGGGGGGGGTAAAGGGGGACAGAGAAAAGTGCTACAATGGATTCAGCACCGCAAAGGGTCAAAATTTGTCCTTAATGTGGTATAGGACCTTGTAGTAACAGCTAGTTACTACAAAGGAGACAAGGGTGGTGGTCTGTGTTTCCTACTATGTGTCTTATATTGCGGGGGGGGGGGTAAAGGGGGACAGAGAAAAGTGCTACAATGGATTCAGCACCGCAAAGGGTCAAAATTTGTCCTTAATGTGGAATGTTTTAATTTGCCGTTCTTAGAAAAAGAATGAGCAAAAAAATCCAAAAATAAAAAAAGATCATGATGGAAGTGTCCATTTTCTTAATATGGACAAAATAATTTGATTTCCTTGATTATATACTTCAGGGTTTTCTTTTCTTTGTATATTTTTAAGTAAAAGTACAATGTAAAAAACAGGATAAAATATTGTTCCTGGGTGATTTGTTTTCTCACTGCCCAAATACGAAGACTTTTCCTAGTTCTTTTTAAAAACATTTAATAGTTAACAGCCAAGTTCACACATTGTATTTTTCTAATATACATAATATACAGAAGTATATTTCTTTATATTGTATTTGAAATCCTTTAGGCAAAAACTGTTAAAATGCAAAGTACCGTAACTACATTTTCTACCCAAGGGAATCTTATGTTTTGTGTTTGGATTCGGTGTTGGTGAACGATAGCAATAAAATAATTGACATTCCCCTAATTTAAGATAGTTGTACTGGATAAACTATGATAAAACAGAGTAAATTATAAATTATGGTACCCTGGGTAAATTGACCCAACTTGGGGTGCTGTCAAATAATGTCTTGCTGTGTGTAGCCTGAACAAGCCTTTTACCATATTCTGATTAAATAGCCTTTTAGCCAAGTTTGTCTCCATTCAGCCAAGAGGCTGGATCGAATGAAGGCCAGCTAATAGCCAGTAAGGTTCAGGATCAAGCACTCTTGCACCAACAGTATGGATGCTTCTGTCCTTCATTTGCTGCGCGTGGGCTGCTCCACCCTTGTTTCTGCAAGTTGGATTTACTATCATTTAGAATTGAGAATTCTCACGTTAGTCATAGCCCAGGGGTACAATCCATACTTGGCAGCCAGGCATGTGAACTGATATGATCCTAGTATTTCCGTGTGGGTGCAACAAATTCCTCCCTTAAAACTTGGAGAACTGTTGCCAGCCAATTGGCCTGATTTAGCGTAATCCAAACTTCTGTTGACTATTATGATGGCTATGGGGAAAAGTTGCAACAGGTAAGAGGTGGTAATATCGGGCGCAAAGAATCAGGACCATGCCTTAGGTTCCAGTCAAACTGATTTATTGCTCATGCATATGCACAAAAATGTAGTCAACGGCCAGCACTAAATTGGCGCTAGATAAGAATTAACGGAATTCAGGGAGCGCTGGACTTAGACCACTTGTGAGAAAGTAATGAGTCCAGGCTGATTCCTCTCTTGACTCCACCCCCAGGCTCTGCCTCTCCTCCTACAGGTAGTAAGACAATTTCAGAACTGGGTTACTGAATGATTGCAACCAGTGTGATTCGCATTCTAAGGAGTAGCTTGAGATGAACGTTGCAGAATAATCTTTTTAACCTATTCTAAAACATTTGTTGAACCAATCATAACAAAATATCATCTTGTGCTGGGAAACAGTGACATGGCAGTTGGTCTGTTGGCTAAGCTGCTGGATTAGGAGTGGGGAAACCAAGTCCTGCTCCTTCCTAATAACCATTTGGGTATCTTTGGACCAGTTCTTAGTCCTAGAAAGGAGGGCTTCTAAAATGGCTGCCAATAGAACCATATGGACATTTCCACGTAGTCCCCAGGTGTCACAGGGATCAAAGGCATCCTCCGATATATTTTTTTCAAATCACACTAAATATTTGATCTTCCTTGTTGTACAAGACAAACATGGAATAAGTAGCTGCTTCAGAATAATTTTCTGGGACACAGGTGGAACTTCATTGTTGCAATTACACAATTCAAAGCAGTTTTAATCATATTTCAGGAAAGGGGGAGGTTGAAATCAGAATTGGAACAAAGAGGCTAATAAAACTCACTTAACTCCCCCCCCCATTTAGATTTGGACAGATTCAGACACGCATGACATGTCCAAACAGCTCTTTTCAAACCAACTAGGAATCTGAAATGTATTGCTAAAATGTTATTGCTTATTTTAATGGACACTGTGCTGAGTAAATACATCTTTGAAGTATTACATATTGTAAAGATTTTGAAATACATCGGCAATTGCAAAATTCCCTTTTCACACATGAAAACTGGCATGTGTACATAATACACGTGACTACGCAGGTACATTGGAGTTCTTACTTGGAGCAAAGTTGGAAAAGACTAAATGTGTACTTAATAGCTATTTGTTTGGCCTTTTTGATTTTGGAGATACTGTCCAAGAGATGATTTGTAAATCGAAATCTTCCCTCGAAGTGATTAACCACAAATGCACTATAAAATGGAAAGAAAAAGCTACCCTTATATTTAACTACCCTTATATTTAAAGATCATGTTAATTGTGTCTCCTAATCCAGAGTATCAATGCCTGATGTTGGATTTCTTTAATGTAGCTTTTTCTTCCATTTTATAGTGCATTTGTGGTTAACTTTGTGGTGGCTTTGATCATCCCTGAAATTTTGGCACTGGTCTCAAGCAATTATTGGCTTAGATAAGAGATTCTCAAAATGTTTTCAGATTTGCTTTTATTTAGTATGCACACATGTATGTGCAAAAGAAGGAAGGCAAGAGACTTGAGGGGGTGAAAAAAGACTTAATTATCTCAATTTTGAACCTTAAGCTTTGCTGAGTCAATAGTTTGAGCTACTGCATTTAATTTGGACGAGTCATTGATGTGGGATCCTATTGGGATCCACCAAAATGCCCTGAGGACATCTCAATGTTTACAAAGAAGGCCCTGTTACACTCTTCCCAACCATAAGGATTAGTTTGAAAACAAGAAACGGAGTAGACTGTATACTGCAAAGCTAAGCATCAACAGTGGGGTCCTTAAGTGTTTTGAGCTTGGTTGTTTCCTTGCAGACATTTCATTACCCAGATAGGTCACATCATCAGTGTTAGAAGAGTGTCTACTAATCAATTAAGATCATCTTGCTAGCACTGATGATGTTACCTAGTTGGGTCATGAAATGTCTGCAAGAAAGCAACCAAACTCACAAGAGCACCAAAGACCCACAGTTCAAGTGAGTTACAAATACTCTTTTTTATTGTTATTCTCAAGAATGGCCTTCAATTGCAAATGGCCTCCTGGAGCATCCCGAGAACAAAAATGGCTGGAGTCCTGAGCTTGGTTTTTGTAGGTATGCGCACCTGTTCAGAAGAAAAGGGTAAAGATTACCTACAAAGAATCAAGCTTTCTCTGAGTTTGGATTGCTGCCATTTTCGTTATCTGCCCACAGTATGTAGCAAGAAAAGTTGTTATATAAATTAAATGAATGAACAAAACCTCCCTTCTATGAAAGTTTAGTATTTCTGCCATTTTAATTCTCTTTGCCCAGCATCTTTCCGAGTTGGGTGAAATATAAATCAGATAAATAGATGAATGAACCTCCTTTCTATGAAAAGTCCCATATTTCTTTTCCCCCCTTTTCCTAACCATTTCTAAAATGGCAGACATCTTGCTTCATCTCATCTCTATCTGTATGTATGTATGCAAGTGTGTATCTACCTACCGGTATATATACAGATAGATACATATATACATATTTATAACTATATACAGAGGTATCTGTCATCTCTGTATGTATGTGTATTTATATCAAGATACATATTACCTTCATATACATATACAAATGTATATGTATATATATATATACATATGTATATGTATAAAGTCCCTTGGGAGAGGGGCGGTATATAAATCCAAATAAATAAATAAATAAATGTAATAAACCAGCGAACCCCTCAGGTTCAAAAGAGGGACTCGGGATAAACACTCCCAAAGCCCTCCCGACCACCTCCGCCCGTCCCCCCAATATACTGGGAAAGCTCGGTGCGGCCCTGCAAAGCCAGGCCTCCTCCCGCGGCCCAGCGCCCCGAAGGGCCCTTTTGAGGCGGCCTCCCTTCGGGGCTCCGCCGCGCTGCCCCTCGGGCCCGGCCGCGGACGATCCGTCTCCATCCCGGGCGGCGGGGCAGTCAGGGGCGGGGAAGACCCGCCGGGCGACCCCTTCCCCGCGTGGGCGACCCTCGGCCGCGGCCGCCGCCCGGTCTTCTCCTTCTCCCTCCCACGCCTTTATTACGCGCGGCCCGGGCGGCGGCGACGGCGGCCGCCTCTTCGGCAGGGCCCCGCCTCGCTCGCCTCTCGCTCCGCGCTCCTGGCCGGGAGGGGCGGCCAAGCAGCAGCAGCAGCAGCAGCAGCAAAAGCCGCCGCCGCCGCCGCCTCGCTTCTTCCCCGCCAGTCGCCCGGCTTTCCTGCCGTTCTTCCCGGGCGGCCGCGAGCGGCTCTTCTTCCTCCTCCGGGCTCCTCCGCCTCGCCGCTCCCCACAGGGCGCCGCGCTCCCAACAGGCCGGCGGGGCTGGGCCTGCCTGGCCCGGCGGCGGCGGCGGCGGCAGGCAGGAGGAGGGCGAGGAGGAGGAGCCGCTGCCGCCGCCGCCCCTTCACTCTTGGGCCGGCTCGCCGTTTGATGGATCCCCGGATCGCCTGGTTCCAGCCAGAGCAGCTCGGCCCCTCGAACCGCCTGTGGATGCAGATCTGGGAGACCACGCAGGGGGTCCGCAACCTCTACTTCCAGCAGCAGCCGCAGCCGCCGCCGCCGCCGCCGCCGCCGCCTCAGCCCGCCGCCCCGGCCTCCTCCTCGACTTCTTCGTCGTCCTCCTCCTCCTCCTCCTCGGCCGCCTCGTCGTGCAGCAGCAGCAGCAGCAGCAGCAGCTCCCCGTCGACCCCGGTGGCCCCCGCCGCCGCCGCCGCCTCGTCCCCGCCGCCCGGCATGTCCCGCGTCCCGCGTGGCGGCGACCCGCAGCCCGACTTCCTGCCGCTGGAGAGCGCCGGCCTGCCCCACCAGCACCCGCAGCCTCCCCCGCGGCGGCAGGCCTCGCCGCAGCCGCCCGCCTGGGCAACCCGGCCCGGCGCTCAGGCCACCCCCGCTGCCCCGCGCGCGGCCTCCTCTTCCTGCGCCATCGCCGCCGCCGCCTCTTCGGGCTCCGCGGCGGGGCCTTCTCCGGCCGCCTCGGCTCCCCGCGCCGCTTCGCCCGCTGCCCCGGCAGCCGCCGCCGCCGCCGCCGCCGCCGCTGCTGCGGCGGCCAGCAACAAGCGGAAGCGCGACAACAAGGCCAGCACCTTCGGCTTCAACTGCACGCTGCTGCTCGGCCCCGCCGGGGAAAGCGGCGGGCCGGCGTTGGTGAACGGGCCCTTGGGGAGGCCGCCGGGCGGGCCGGAGGAGCCGGCCTACACCGGCACCCCGTGGAAGAAGACGAATTACAGCCCCGGCGTGGTTGGGTGAGGAAGGGAGCCTGTGGAGGGGGGGGTCTTTGGAGTCAGGACTTGGGTGGGGGGAAGGGAGGAGAGGGGGGCTGTCTGGAATAGGACTTGGGGGCAGGAAGGACGGACGGGGTCTTCCAGGTCAGGACTTGGGGGTCGGGGTGGGGAAAGGGAGGAAGGGGGGGCTCTCTGGAATAGGACTTGGGGGCAGCAAGGACGGACGGGGTCTTCCAGGTCAGGACTTGGGGGTCGGGGTGGGGAAAGGGAGGAAGGGGGGGCTCTCTGGAATAGGACTTGGGGGCAGGAAGGACGGACGGGGTCTTCCAGGTCAGGAATTGGGGTGGGGGATCAGAGGGGGGGCAGGATGGGAGGAGAGAGGGGCTCTTTGCAGTCAAAACTTGGGGTGGGGGGGAAAGGAAGGAGGAGGGGGCTCTTCGGAGTCAGGGCTGGGGGGCAGGTGTGGGGGGTCTTTGGAGGCAGGAGGGCATGGGGGGAAAGGGAGCGGGGGGGGGGGGTTCCTATTGAATCAGGACTTGGGGAAGAGAATCTGTTGGAAGCCTTTGTAACCGCCCTCCCCAAAGGAAGCATTTGCAAACTCAGATCTATGGGGAGGATGATTGCATTTTAGTCTGCAGTGGGGAGGAGACAGGGTGGCAAGGTTATTTGCACCTTGTCCCACAGAAGTGGGTGCAAAAAGGGGGCTTTTGCAACCTGGCAGGCCGATGATGGGGATTGTCCGGGATCTGCAGGTGTTCAGGGCCAGGGGCTGTGGCGGGGGAGGGGGGAGGGAAGGGTGCTCTTGAGTCTGGGGGTGACCCCTTGGCCTTCGGTGGAGGTTTTTCCTGGCTGGCTTTGTGGTTTCAAGAGTGGGAAAGGTTGAGTCTCACGGATGGACTGAAGAAGTTGCCACAATGGGGCCTTGGATGCTCATCCCTTACGGTAACCCAGATTGGACATTTCCTGGCCCGTGGGTTGAGATGCCCCTTTTTGCATGCGTGGGGGGTCTAGTTCAAAGCAGCCACGGTTTGGATGCTTTGGGGAAGTGATAAGAGAGGCCTGTCAATTCAGCAAAAGTTTGACCAGAATTGGTTATTATGGATCAAGAGGGATTTGTGCCGAATTCGTGGTATAGAGTTATTGGTTTCGGGGGGGGGGGGTTATTGGGAAAAGGTATTCTCTCCCCACCACGCCAGGGCTGCAGTGTGGATTGAGTTGAATAGGGTGGCACTATGGCGAAGCACTTGATGAGGGTGCCTGGCTACCCTGGTCCAGAAGCGTATGGTCTGGGAAGAAAGGTGTGCTTTACCTGTCAGGATGGAATGCCACACCACCTTCCCCACCCCCCTTAATGTTGCTTGTGCAAAGATGTGCTTTGACCTTTCCACAGTTTGCATTCCTGTGATAGTATTATGTAGGTATTTCCCGGGTCACACTATGAGTAGTTGCTTTTTGGCTCTCTGCAAACAGAAGAAAGGAGGAGGGGTCATTAAGAAGCTTAAGTAGGCTCAGGCTTTTCGTGGGAGGGGGGGGAGAACCAGTGTGTATATGTGTATTTGGAAATTAGACAGGAACAGATCTACTTATTCTACAGAAGGGCACAGTCAGGTCCTAGTCTTCTGATCTTACGACTCTAAGCACCTCCCAGTGCGGTCCAAACATGTGTTTCAGTGCATGGAAGTGTGTGTGTGTGTGTGTGTGTGAGCAAAGAGGAATATTGCACACCAGATTATACCTGACAAAGACACATGGCCTGTGCATTTAGTGGAGTGGGATTCTTGTGCCGAAATGACCTTCTTGAGTTGGCCGTTGCAAAGGTGAATTACAATATTTCGTCTTTCTCAACAAAAATCTTTTGTCACTGTTAGTGTTACATTATGCAGGATCCCAGGGCAGAGATGTCTCTCTGAATACAAATGTACCTTTGCAGGGTGTGGAAAGGAGTTTTCTGAACAGCTGATGCACAACATTTCTGTGGCAGGTTGCACTTAATTTAACAAAGGTTAAGGAGGTCTTAAGAATGTTTTAGAAGTAGATCATTTTTTTCCTTGTTGTATTCTCATTCCTTCCGCAAATTATGTGAGGGTGTGTTTTTTTTAATTTTGGTCAGAAAGAAACTGCTGCTTGTGCACTGTCGATTGGTATCATTTTAATAGCATCAAAATGGTATTTTATATTGTTGTAGGGAGCGGTTTCATAATGCTATGTCAAATTTGTCAAAGTTCTATTCTTTGGAGATTATTGGAGAGTTTCAAGGCAGCTTATACTTTTTATTTCTATAATTTATGTATTTGGCTTTCAGTTTCTAAAAACTGCAATGTTCATCCTGCAATTTTTTCTTAATTTACAAACAACACATTTACCTATCCAGTGCCCACCCAGTAAACTATTTCACTGCATTGTGGATCAAGCTATGATCCAGATAATGGAACTTCATTGACCTTAGATTTTTCACTGGTCTGTATAAACCATTCAAGGGAAAGGATATAATTGCACATATAGCAGAAAACCATAATGTTCCTGGGGTGTTTAATTACTAGATGTTGTTTAAATGGGTTTCAAAATACCACTTTCTTTTAGTATGTTCCACTTTTTTTGTAATCGCATAATATATCAAACATTAGTTTGATATATTTAACTGATGATGTACTTGTTTATTTAAGACAGTAGAGTAACCCAGTCATAATGCCTTCACATGTGCGAGAACTATGGTTTATTCATTTAACATCAGTTAAACCTTTAGCTTAGCATGATGGCCGTGTTTGTGTGTAGCCAGTAAGGTGAAAGCAGAAATTTGTAGCTGCAACTTCAGAGGATGAAATGAGGGATCATAGGGGTTTAATCATACTAGGCTACATCTGAATACGATGCTGATCAGGAAAGTAACAGAACAGCTAAGATAGTTTTATTTGTCAGTTATACACTTGTGAATATAGCTGTAACTTAAAGATGGCAGATCATGCCATGTCATAATTCTACTAAATAACCATTTTTGGCTGAAAGTGGGTCCACTCACATAATTTCCTTTTCTGGCAAGCCTGGTGTTGACATTTGTGTTACATAATGATCAGTTAAATTATGAGCTGAAAGCTTGCTGGAGAGTTTTAATTGAAACAAATCAATAGAGATTGGAAATAAAGTAAACTTTTTGAAATAATGGGATAGCTTTCACTATATTGTAATAAAATTGTGGAACATGTCTTTTAAATGATTTGGAGCATAACAGAGCAATAAATGTACGTTAGATTTACCTGCTGAATTAAGTAATTAATGAGGTGGTTTCGTGTGCTAGTTTCCTTTTATTAGTACTAGTGTATAATGGAATGTCCAACCTTGGCAACTTTGAGACATGGACTTCAACTCTCAGAATTTGCCAGCCCCCTTTACACTTCTCATCTGATACTTCTTGTATGGATCAACTGACAGTAGGTCTCCCAGACTTTTAGCATAGATTTTATGTTGTTACCTGTGATCTTGTTTTAACAGAGGTGTCAACAGCAGGCTTTGGCAACATGTACTGTGTATCATATATCAAAATGATTTCCTGCTTAATCACCAGTAGCTGATAAAAGTTCTTGTCTCATCTTGAAACTGCAGTTTGTCTAAACGCAAGAAAGTGTGTTTTTCCCATAGCCAAGAGACTTGGTTTATATAACACATTAATGCAGGGGTCTTCAAACATGGCCCTTTTAGGACTTGTGGACTTCAACTCCCAGAATTCCTTAGCCGGGCATGCTGGCTGAGGAATTCTGGAATTTGAAGTTCACAAGTCCTAAAAGGGCCAAGTTTGAAGACCCCTGCATTAAGGTATGGTTCGCTTTAGTTAATTGAATAGACCTTAAGTATCTAGCTTTGCACAACACGTCCTACATCAGGCCACATTATGGCTTAGTTTGATGTGTGATAAGAAGCCATTAAAATATATCTTCTTCATGCAGCTCAAGCAATAAGAGTTACAGGGTTCTGCACTATCATGTTTAATAAGAAAGATCTTTAAAACCCATATCAGTTTGTACCCACTGTAAAGCATTTTCATGCAGAAGGTAGTATGGACAAATAAGCCAATTGTAGACATAGTGATAACACTTTTTTTTCTCCACCCAGAACTACAAAGGCTTTTCAGCAGTGCTGTTCTTGGTTCTTCCATTTGATTTTCTTGCATAATTGTGTAATCTCAGTTTTATGTTCCAAGGTGTTAGAGATTAAATGTGCAAGGGGAGAGCAGTGTTAATTGATTTAACACATGCGCAAACTTGTAAAAATTCTAAATGGAGGCCATGGTTAACAGCACTTGTATTTTATATAGCTCAGTGAAGAAATTAATAAAGATATTAATTGTGCAGTAAATCCAGTTGTGTGTGTGTGTGTGTGTGTGTGTGTTGCAAACAGTGGAGCATTTCTTGCCTTTGAACTTGTGCTTTAGTTGTTGACACCAAAGCAGCAGGAGAACTGAAACATCTTGAAAATGGAAATTTATTTATTTATTTATTTGATTTGTATACCGCCCTTCTCCCTAAGGACTCAGGGCGGTGAACAGTGACATAAATATCAAATGCACAAATACAGATATTGAAAACATTAATGACAGAAATGACAGTTGAAATAAACATGATGTGGATCTCTGGAAGCCAGAGGGAGCAAAGTGTGAAATTGGAGGGGTTTGAGCTCATCTTTGTTAAAAGCAAGAAGTCTAGTTTCAGAGATATATCATTGTGTTAAACAACACTCTTGTGCCACCCTGGTCACAGTTTTCTTCCAAAAGAAGATGATACTTGGCAAAAAGTTTTAGTTAGCTTGCCTGGATCACGAGAATAAAAGGCTTCATGATTGCATTGGACTGAACAGAATGATATTTTATTTTCTGTAGCTCAGTTTTTATTGGCTTGGCCTTGGGTTAGTATCCCATTCTGGAGAACAATGTGTGCCTACCACCACTATAGATCGTGAACTTTACTGGGGTCCCATTTGTAGGCTAGATTGCCGCTGGTGTGAAGGCTTCACGCATTCTACAAACCTGGCCTTTGCCACTTAGACAAGCCATGCCTTAATACAGGTAGTTCTTGACATCTGTTATGTGAGTATTGCCCCATTTTACAACCTTTCCTGCTGTAGTTGTTAAATGAGTCACTTCAGGTGTGAAGTTAGTAGCTCGGTTGTTAAGTGAATCTGGATTCCTCCATTGACTTTGCTTGTCAGAAGGTCACAAAAGGGAAATCAAATGCCCCCCCCCAAGGACACTGCAACTGTCATAAATACATGTCAGTTGCCAAGCTTCTGAATTTTGATCACCTGACCAATAGGGATGCTGCAACGGTTGTGTGAAAAAAACGATCATAAGTCGCTTTTTCCAGTGCTGTGGTAACTTCCAAATGGTCACTAAACAAAGTATTGGAAGTCAAGGACTCCCTATATGCAAAGTCAATCACAGAAGGCCTAGTTCTGTGGTGAAGTAATAGTAGTTTTACACCTTCAATCTAACGTTCTTTATTTATTGTGTGGTGGTTCCTCAGATAAAATGGTGTCACAATCCGGCGCCCAACATTGTAAACTTTGCTATATTTTTTTTAAGTAGGAAGCATGCTAAAAAGAAAAACGGCCACTCCCACATGGATATCTCAACAGATGGTGGGAATTATTCTTTCACATCGTGTTTCAGGAGAATTCTGCAATGCCGAGGAAATGAAATTATGTACTATTAATGTTCCATTAGTGTGTTTCAGAGGAAAGTTAATTTATGATTGATTTAACACCACGCCAGTCTCCATTTAACACTGTTGTTTCGCTGGTAAGGGAATACCTGTCACAACCTTGGCCCTTGTGGGCATACAGGGAAGTTCAGAGTTAAGAATTGAATCTTTGTTCTGGGTAGTAATGGGTGAGCTTGTTTTAAAATTTGCCTCGCTGAATCCTTTTCATGACATTTCCACTGCACAACCGTATCTCACCTGTACCTTCTTAGATTCTTCTGTTCTTGATATAAATTTGGAAGGGATATTTCACTTTGTTCCCATGTCCAGTTATTTATTCACTGAATAATCCTGTATTTAGTTCTTTATCTACGTACTGAATGTTCTGTCTTTAGCATAATTGAGCAGTTTCGGGAATCTTTTAGGTGTTATTTTTTTCTCTCCTTAAGTTTCCGGTTTGTTACTGGGTTTTTTTTAAAATTGATGAACATAATTTGGTGCAGAAAAATTTGACTTGGCAACATGTATTTCCCTACAATGAAAGGAGCTAGGGTTGAATTGATACTCAAAACATTTAAGTGTATGAATCTCTTGTTAGTATTGGCCCAAAGACAGTAATGGAATTGCTGAATAACAATTGTTATATTTTGGGCTCTGTAGACAGAGTGATAACAGGTAAGCTACAGAATTTAACCTCTCTTACCTGGATTCTTTCATAGTCCCAGTTCTGAACAGAGCCGGCAATAAAATCAAATGCTTCCTTAATATTCGTCAGACATCTCTGCTAGCTAAGCAAGAAATGGCAAGAAAAGATTTCTTGGATTAGTTGATTTAATGTAGAGCCGATAAAGAATCCATTTATGTAAGAACTTGAGTGAGTGCTGTAACTCTCCTTCAACAAGAACTGTTTGTATTATTGTAATATTTCTCCCACCCATGATATAAAGGGTTGGAAATCAATCTCTTCAGGCAGAAATGTCTGTTTCTCCTTGTTTTGGTAACAGACTGATCTGGTATTAGATTTTTGCTCGTCTGTCTGAAAACTGGTTCTCACATTTTTCTTCCATTTTGTTTCTTGGTTCTACCTGTATATTAAAATAAATGTGGACTCTTATCATGGACATGTACTCATCCCATTTCAGATCAAGGCCAACAGGGATATGGTTATACAGTATGGTTATATGTTGTGTATAGCATGTTTAGGTGTGTGTCATGTATGTGTTCACTTTGAGAGCAGGCAACTAAATTTCATTTTTGATGTGTGCTGTTGTGCCCACAGTAAAAAAAAATGACAATAAAGGTTAGGTTACCTTACCTTATCTCATCTTATCATCATCTTATCTTATCATCCTATCTTAGCTTATCATATCTTATCTTATCATCGTCTTATCATCATCTTATCTGCAGTAGATTTTCTTGGGTGCTGCTTCGAACAGTGTGATATATAGAAAATGAGGATATCTGGGAGAGGTAGGGCTTGACTTAGCAACCATAATTGAGCCCAAAATATCTGTTGCTAAGCGAGACATTTGTTAAGTGATTTTTGCTCCATTTTACAACCTTTCTTGCCAGCGTTATTAAGCGAATCACTGCATTTGATAAGCTAGTCCCACGGTTGTTAAGCGAATCTGGCTTCCCCATTGACTTTGTTTGCCAGAAGGGGATCACCTGATCCTGGGACACTGCAAATCATCGTAAATATGAACCGGTTGCCAAGCGTCTGGATTTTGATCACGTGACCACGGGGATGGTGCAACGGTCATAAGTATGAAAAACGGTGCTAAGTCACTTTTTCCAGTGCTGTTGCAACTTTCAACGGTCACGAAACAAATCGTAAGTATAGGGCTACCTGTAATTTGTTAATATTCCTGTATGAAATGATACAAATAAAATTTGTGGGAAGATAGGTAGGTGATGGATAATTGTCGTGTTGTATTAAATCCTCAAAAACATGCCTGCTTTCTATTCCCCAGAATTTAAAATTAGGGTGCTAAGGTTAAGTGCCCACATTTTTTTTTAATGTAGTTTTGGAAATCTTCTGTCCTACCCCAAAAGAAGAGAGTAGAGGTTAGATTTATTAAATCCCTGGGCGGTTTGCAGTAAATTGGCAAGGATATCTCACCCCAACTGCTTAAAAATAGCAGCAGCAAAATGAGAGAGACGTAAATCTTCCACCTCTCCTTTCCTAAATCACAACACTGAGATGAAGAAATAAATCTGGTAGTCAGGTGTAAATTCTCCTTTTTACCTTTTTTTAAAAGAAAGAACCCTGGGCTGGCCATACTTTAATCCTAAGATTAAGTTTTTTACATTAGGCTCTGTTTGATGGATCTGAATAGTAATAATAATAATATAATAATAATAATAATAATAATAATAATAATAATAATAATAATAATAATAATAATAATAATAATAATACCGTAATAATAGTTGGAAGGGACCTTGGAGGTCATCTAATCCAACCCCCTGCTCAGGCAGGAAACCCTATACCATTTCAGACAAATGGCTGTCCAGTCTCTTCTTAAAAACTTCCAGTGTTGGAGGATTCACAGCTTCTGGAGGCAGGCTGTTCCACTGGTTAGTTGTTCTCACTGTCAGGAAATTTCTCCTTAGTTCTAGGTTGCTTCTCTCCTTGGTTAGTTTCCATCCGTTGATTACTTGACCCTGGGACACTGTGACCATCATAACTATGTGCCGGTTGCCAAGCGTCTGAATTTTGCTCACCTGACCATGAGGATGCTGCAATGGTCATAAATAAATGTGTAAATCAGTCGTGGTCACTTTTTTCCTGTGCCTTTGTAACTTTGAACGGTCACTCAACGAACTGTTACTTATAAGTCAAAGAATACTTGTCTTTCTTGCTGATCTATCTTTCTGGATGCTGGTCCTGCTATTTTATCTATGACGGTTGCCTTTTCTTTCAGAGATAGTTCCATTTGTGGGGAATGCCAGAAAGATTGCTTGTTTTTCAGGCACCGTAAAACATTTTCCTCACCTCAGTCTGCGAATCTTAACTCTAGCTTTGAGATAGTGAAATAAGGCCAGGGCCATAAAACCAAGAAAGCAGAAACTTGTTCCCCCAGGTTTGTTTGCTATCCTAGGATGATCCCCATTTTCTTGATCTCAGGTCCTTTTGTAAAATCCTTCTTAATCCTCGCAACGTCACTCTGTGAGTAAAGCACACATTGTTCCTGTTGCGTAGATGGCAAGCTGATGTTAACACATCTACAAGAAAGACAGGATTGGGCCTCAGCCCTCCCAAACCGAAGTTCACACCCCTCTCCATTGCATTGACTCCTGATGGCTACTCAGCCTTTGGCCGTGGTGTGTAAGATTACATAACTCTACAGGTGTGTTTTCTTATGCTTCTGTTATGAATATTATGGTAATTATTTTGGGAACTTGGCAGCTTTTAATGACCCTGAAAATAATTCCCTGCTGTTCTTCTTCATGCCTCTAAACTTTTATAAGGCAGGGCTTTTCAACCTTTTCACCCACGGTACCACTTTTAGGATATGGCAACATCCGAGTACCACCTAGCAAGGGTCCAAAACTTGATGACCCCCCCCCCCAAAAAGGGGAAAAAAAGGAAAAAAGTGATGAAGTACAGGTAGTCCTCGACTTACAACAGATCACTTAGTGACTGTTCGAAGTTACAATGGCACTGAAAAAAGTGCCCCCCCCAAACCACAGCCAAGCAAGACATCTGCCTGCCCGCCCAGCGGCGCTCTTCCTCCTGTCTGAGGTTTTCACTGAGCATTTCTGTTGAGGATTGGCAGTGGGGTGGGGTGGGTGTTTGGTTTTTATCCCCCCCCTTCTGCTGGGTGGTTGCAGCAGGTTTGGGTCACTTCACATGACCCTGGGACACTGTGACTGTCATAAATATGAATCGGTTGCCAAGCATCTGAATGTAAGTCACAAGACCCTGGAGATGCTGCAACATTCCAGCTGATCGGGGCTTCTTCTGGGCTCAGCAGAAACGCCGGGATCAGTGCTGAGCTCCAGCTGGAGCCTGGCGCTGATCCTGGCGCTTCCGCTGAGCCCTGACAGCCCTGCAGCTCCAGCCGTCTCTCGCTCAGGCTTGTGCGGTGCTGCCACCAGTTGAGCTCATTCCCCTCCCCTGCTACCGCTTTTCTAGGATGGCCATGTACCACCTGCCAGGTGCCAATGTACCACCGGTGGTACCCGTACCACTGGTTGAAAAGCCCTGTTATAAGGAATTAAGACACGGTTGTGGCAATATTCCTGTGTTTAAAAGAAAGGGAAATAGCATATCAGGATACCCGCTCGTCCATGCACAACTTTGGACAGCAACTTGCGAGTGAATTCCGTGGTCATTCATTTGCCTTGATGTTTCCAGCATCTCTAGGTCATTTTTAGCTTTCCTGATATATTTTTTCAGATTAATCGTTTGTCTTATTTTTCTCTCTTTTCAAACAACTTTGCTTCATAAGAATGTGAAACTGCCAACTTGACTTAGCAAGCAATTCTTTTAGCTGTGTTGTTTTCTAATCTTTGCTGCCTGCCCCAGGGATGGAAAACGATATTCCTAAATTACTTTGACAGGTCCTTGAAGGAAAAATAGCTATCAGTCTGAAAGTCTAAAGGTAATATAAAGGGGCTTAACTATCAAAGTTATAACCAGATCAATTCCAAATACTCTCAAATGGTTGCTTGAACCATTGGGTTAAATAGTCTTGGCCTTTGGTAATGCAACAAAATAATGAAGTTAAAGAGCCATTAGGGTAACATAATAGAGTTGATTTCATAATTTTTAATAACCTTTTATATGTTTGTGATGGAATTTGGAGATTCTATTGGTCTTAACATACATTGATATATTACAGTTAATTTTTAAATACTGAAGTGGATATGTATATTTTTGTACCTAAAATTGAGCTTTATTAGTTTCAGAAACTCTTAGAAATTCAACATTCTTTTATGCCGTCATTTAGGTAGCAAATCTTGCTGCACAAAGGTGATTGAACTCATCAACACCACTATGACATTTTTAGCATCCATATAACCAATAGCCTGGTGTTTTTTTTCTCCCAGCTTTGCAAAGGTAGCACTAGTAATAATTGTTAATATGTGGTACATTATTCTATTGCTACTGTTGCATACAGCCTTAGTGATGATACAATTATTTGGGTAGGACTGTGTTGTTCTACAGTGATCAGTTATCGCCAGGAAGATTCTTGCAGCTAGATTGACTGATTAAAATTAGGACCATTACTTCAGCACAGAAATATGGGGGATACGTTTCTGTTTGTGCTTTAAGGTTGTTGTTTTTTTTTAACGTAAATATTTGTCTTGAAGTGAGTTGAGTGCAAGAATTTTCTGTTAACCATTGGTTTCAGTTGAAGGAGCCCATCCTTTTTTCCCTAGTCGGATAAAGAATATGGCAAAAAATTATCGTAACAGCTAAAAACTAAGTTTGGTACTTGGAATTAATAGATTAGGCACAGTTGTAGCTTAATTTCATGTTTTGACATGGTTGCATATTTTTAATAGCGTGTTTGTAAATTTTTAAAAAATAATGAAGGAGAACACGAGGTTCAGACAGCTCTATGATCCCCTTCCCCTTTTAGCAAAGTTAGTTGTGTTTGGAGACTTGCAGAGAGCGTGCTACATGACATCCCGTTGATCATATTTCCTAATTTTATTTTTAAACACACTTGCCCCAGTATGATCTGGGTTAGAATAAGCATCACCCTGTTCAACATTGGGTAGAAGAATGTACTAGAAAATGACCTCCTTTGCTAAAAAAATAATAATAATAATGTTAATGAAGTTTGGTGGCTTTTGGATACGTTCCCAGTAAACATAAGAATCGACCATGAGCAGTGAGCAGTTTTGACGATACTGGAAATAATTCCCATCTGTTTTTCCTTAAGTCTCTTTTAAGGTTTTTTTTAAGGAATTAAGATGTGGTTGTGGCACTTCCAATATTTCCCTGTTTAAAAAAAAAAAGAAAGGCAGGCAGGGTTTTGTAAACTGCCCAGAGACGGCTATGTCTGAGTTGTGCAGCTATATACATTTGTTTAATAAATCAATAAACAACCCCTCCAATTACGGTGAAGCACTCTGTGGGTTGTGTGCCTGACCCTATAACAGGATAACTTGAGTTGGAAGGGACCTCGGGGGGGGGGAGGGGGGGTGTCTTACCAGAAATGTCTTATTGGATTTTGAGGGCTGACCATTTAAGTCCCTTCCTTGAACACTCTTCTTTATGCGTTCTCCGAGCTTATGGGTTGGTTTTTGAACGTTTCGTTACCAGGCTAGGTAACACCTTCAGCCAAGTTTCGAGGGGATGTCAGTGTTGGTGTTCCTAAGGGCTTCAGGTGTGGTTGTGCCAAGTGAGGGTCTTGTGATGGGTCAGGTGTGAGTCATCTGTGAGAGGCTCGACTCACACCTGACCCATCACAAGACCCTCAGTTGACACAAGCATACCTGAAGCCCTTACAAACAGAGGAACACTGACATCCCCTAAACTTTGCTGAAGATGTTATCTAGCCTGGTATTGAAATGTTCAGAAACCAACCTGCAAGCTCGGAGAACGAATCTCCGCCCTCATCCTAGCCCCAAGCTACGATATTCACCAGTATTGCACTATCATTTAATTCTGGAAGTTGAAGTCCACACATCTTAAAGTTGTTGGCATGGAGAGAGACACAGGTTTAAGGAATAGAATTAGAATAGTGTAGAGTAGAGTAGAGTAGAATAGAACAGAATCTGGAATAGAATAGGAGCTAGAATAGAATAGAATACAGAACAAGGAATAGAGAATAGAATAGAGAACAAGGAATAGAGTAGAGTAGAATAGAATAGAATAGAATAGAATAGAATAGAATAGAATAGAATAGAATAGAATAGAATAGAATAGAATAGAATAGAGAATAATGAATAGGGTAGAATAAGAATTAGAATAGAATACAATAGAATAGAATACAATAGAATACAATAGAATACAATAGAATAGCTGGAAGGGACCTTGGAGGTCTTCTAGTCCAGCCCCCTGCTCAAGCAGGAGAAGCTGCACCATCTCAGACAGGTGATTGTCCAGTCTCTTCTAAAAAATTTCCAGTGATGGAGCGCCCACGATTTCTGGGGGCAAGCATGTTCCACTGTTTGATTTTCCTCACTGTCAGGAAGTTTCTCCTTAATTCCAGGTTGCTTCTTAGGCCCACTCTCACACGAGAGAAGCAGAGAGAAAAGTTCCTCTCTTTCCCCCCACCAACAAGAGGGCCACAAACAAAGCCTTGTAATCGTATAACTGTTGATTTGTATCGCAAAAAAAAAATCATAATGGAGGACAGGCTGGCCTCTTGTACAGTATGTTGACTGCATTTATCAGAGCGGTTAATATTAACTATTAGTGTCAACATGGTATGCTGTTGATATCTGGGTCTTTCTAGGGAGAGGGCGGTGTTTTGCTGACATTCAGGATGTCATCCTTAGGTGAAAGTGTGGGCTGCCTGTTTGTGGCTTCAGGATGTTGGGTCTTCCCATCTGCAGCCTAAAATTGTGGTTCGGGCCACATTTAACTTCCCTGTGTAATCTGCTAAACCGTCGTAATAAACACGAAAGTGAGGGGTCTTTGGTGTTCTCTGAGCTGCGTTGTTTTCTTGCAGACGTTTCTGGGCAACGTCAGCAGTGCTACGTCGTCATCATCGAGCACTGATGACGTTACCTAGTTGGGTAATGAAATGTCTGCAAGGAAAAAAAGCTTCTCAACCGCGAGCTACACATCTTCTCCGTTATCAGCAGCAAGAAAGTCTTTTGCGCGTTGCACATATCTGAAGTATAATCCATGTCCTCCCTCCTAGGTTTTTCACCATCAGTTGTTTGCGTCTAAATCTGCCAGCCTTCGAGGTAAATCAGGTCAGGAAACAGGCCCGGCAAGAAATACTAGAACTCCTGTTTTATTGACCATCCTTGACTAAGAACCATTAGTTGAGCAACCAATCAAAGTTAAACAAAGTGATCAGTCCTCACACGTAACATTCATCCTGGCATCCCCAGGGTCACGTGATGAAAATCAAAATTGGCAATCAGTGTGTTTTGTTTTGTTTTGTGTTTTTTTTTGCTTGTACATCCCGGGATCACACGTTCACCATTTACGACCTTTGCAGCTGGCTTCTGACAGCAAAGTCAATAGGGTGGGGGGGGGGGCAGAGCCAGATTTGTGTAATGACCGCAGGATTCACTTAACAACCGAAGTGATTCCTTAACTGTGGCAAATAGGACATAACTCCCTTAACAACTGCCTTGATTAGCAATGGAAGTTTGGTCTTGCTTGTGATAGTAAGTTGGGGACTATCTATAATAACATGTATGAAGGACAGATGCGCCTGGAGTGATATTAACTTAAACTTAGTATTTGTCAGAGGCAAATATTAAATTTTAGGACGTGTTTTATTGTTTAGGGCTACTTGGTTTAATTTATTTTAATTTTTGTATATTATGTGTTGTATATAGTGTTTTAATTGCCCTGTACACCGCCCCGAGTCCTTCGGGAGAGGGGCGGTATATAAATCCAAATAATAAATAAATAAATAAATAACAGTTTCTGAAAGCCTGACATCGTTTCCCCCTTCCTCTTCCTCTTAGACCAAAGAGCATCAAGATGGGGCAGTCTTGAGTTTCTTTCTCACCCTTTCCCTTTCTACTTGGGCAACTTACTTTCTTCGAGGCCATCTCTGCAATACCTCCAGGCTGTCTTCCAGCTTCTCACCTCAGTTCTTATCTTCCGATTCTGTGCCACAGAACAGATGGCCAAAGAGAACTTGTGGGCGGTAGAAGTATTAAATGCTCTCTCTTCCAGCCTGTTGGTTCTCTCGTAGCTAATGTATCACCAGGCTAAGGCTGGCTTGGGATTTCCTTCTGGGCCCTGAGAGGCATTTTTATAGGATGGGACTTAAAAAGTCCTCCATTTCCCCTCGAGCTTGATTAAAATGGTTTCTGAGTAAGCCTACATCAAGCCCCAGACGAAACACTCTTAAGTCCCCCTCTCCCCTTTCCGCGTGAGTATGTAATTTTGCTAATCCAGCCCTCTTCTTTTTCAGCCTTCACGAAGAAATCAATGACTTCTACAAGTACATGTCTCCTCGACCCGAAGAGGAAAGAATGCGGATGGAGGTGGTGAACAGGATAGAAAACGTAATAAAGGAACTCTGGCCCAATGCGGATGTAAGTTTAGCAAACTCTCTTAAGTTGCCGAAGATGCCGGCGTTTCTTGTCCAATAGCTGTGTAGACTTTAGGTGACGTTCAACGGTATTCAAGACAGAAACTCCACCATTTTGCAGTTTAAAAAAAAAATCCGGAAATCTGGTGCTAAAATGAGGCAGTCTTTATTCTACATTTGCATAGCTTCAGTCGGGTCTGAAATGGTGATTCAGCCGTATTGCGTGTTCATCTCGGTCACCCTGGCCAAAGGGATGAGTTGGAATTTGAGAGGAGCAAATACTATCGATAAAAAGGTTTCCTTGTCCAATTAATCTGCAAGATGGATGCCCTAAACTAGGGGTGCCCAACCTTGACCATTTTAAGACTTGTCAACGTCAACTCCCAGAATTCCTCAGCCAGCCACGTCGAACGATACGATCAGCAAAAGGTCTTGGGATGAGTTTGCACCTTGTGTTAAAGCAGGGGTCTCAAACTTAGCCATTTGAAGACTTGTGGACTTCCCAACTCCCAGAATCCCCTACCCAGCCATGCTGGCTGGGGAATTCTGGGAGTTGAAGTCCACAAATCTTAAAAGTGGCCAAGGTCGGACACCCCCTGCCCTAAACGGTTGCCTGTTCTAGATCAGCCAGTCTCTTTTGACTTTCAGATTCCATTTCCCTCTTGTAGGTAGCAACATTCCTGACTGGTCCTTCCCCTCAACAGTTCAGTCTGTGGGAAGGAGACCAAGAAGAAGTTAAAGGGAACTGGAAGTCTCCCAACATAACCTTAAAGCAAACACGTCGCTGACATTTTTGGCTCCGGTGAGCTTTGGAGTCAGATCAGTGACCGAAATAATTTGCAAAAGGGCAACGTGTAAACCATGTAAGCAAAGTTCAGAGATCACAAAGGTCTCCTTTGCGTTCAGTTGGAACCTGCAAGAAGCAAAAACCAAAAAAAAAAAAAACCCACGATCATCTGTTTACATCTGGTAGCAAGCTGTCCATGGGCAGGTTCATCGTCGTTCATCTGAAAAATTAGAATCCTTTTTAAAAAGGGGGGGGAGGGGATCCTGTTAAGAACGTGTGTGAGCTTAGCATTTTGAAGGAAACGATAAAAGAAGCATTGGCATTCAGCATGCTTTCCTTAAACTATTTATAGAAGCCAGCAATTGTGTCATTTCTGTGTTACTCCAGGGAATGTGCTTAGACACAAACATTCCTAGTGAGTGAGAGCCCTCTTGGCATCAACCAGGCTTCACCATTAGGGCAATTGGGAGAGGCTTTAATTATCCTGGAATCGGGATAACACAGCTGCCAAAGGAAGGAAGAGACTTAGGTTACTTCTGAAAAAGAAAGCCAGGCCCTTGTTTAAAAGGATGGACAGCATGCAGTTCTCATCAGTGGGAAGCTTTTCTTGAATAGGCCTTCACTCTGATTATTGAGCCGTGCCGGCGCAGTTGTTAGAATGCAGTATTGCAGGCGACTGCCAGCAGTTTGATTCTCATCGGTTCAAGGTTGACTCAGCCTTCCATCCTTCTGAGGTCGGTAAAATGTGGGCAACATGCCCCAGTCTAACATGCAACAGTCTATGCTTTTGTCCCTCCCTTCCTTCCTTCCTTCCTTCCTTCCTTCCTTCCTTCCTTCCTTCCTTCCTTCCTTCCTTCCTTCCCAGTGCTTAGAGTGCAGCATTGCAGGCTAACTCTGCCCACTGCCAGGAGTTCGATCCCGACCGGCTCAAGGTTGACTCAGCCTTCCGTCCTTCCCAGGTCGGTAAAATGAGGACCCAGATAGTTGGGGAAATAGGCTGACTCTGTAAACCGCTTAGAGAGGGCTGTGAAGCGGCATATAAATCTTAAGTGCTATTATTATTGCCTTGGTGGTGTATGCAAATCTGAAAATGATTCTTGAGCATCATCTGGAGGGTGCTTGTCCCAGGGATTCTGACCCGGGTCCATCACAAGATAAGAGATTAAGGAGCTTCAGACAAGTAGTAGCCAGAGATTTTGCTAGGATTTCTGAAAGCTCCTGCAATGATCACGGTTGTCTGCAAACTTAGAAAGCTGTCTGCTAACCAAGTCTGTTTGAGCAAACATATCCATGAGTGGACGCAGCTGAGAAGACTCTGACTTTAGATTCGCTTTGTTCTCCTACACCAGGGGTAGGCAACCTCGGCTCTTTTATGACTCATGGACTTCAACTCCCAGAATTCCTGAGTCAGCATAGCTGACTCAGGAATTCTGGAAGTTGAAGTCCATGAGTCATAAAAGAGCCGAGGTTGCCTACCCCTGTCCTACACCAAGTGGATAATTAAGTGAAGCCATGGATAAACTTACAAAGGACAATGGCTGCATTCTTCAGTTTCCCCAGAAACTTTCAGACATCATATTAAATGTCTGCTCGCTTACGGCTTAGCTTGATCTCTAGATTAATCCTATATACTGGATGATCTGCTAAACTCTGTCATTTGAGGGCAGCAACAGTCTGCATTGCTGCTGATTCTTTATGCTTATGGTGAAAGGTTTTAATTTGTCTGTTTGGATTTTCTTCTCCCCCAGGTGCAGATATTTGGAAGTTTTAAGACTGGTTTATATTTACCTACTAGGTTAGTGCCTTTCATTTCTTGCATTTGCATTTTATATCTTTCCTGCAAGCAACTCGGCTTACAGCTCGTCCTTATTTGGCAACCGTTCCCAGTTACAACAGTGACGGAAAAGTAACTTTATGGCCAGTCCTCGCAGTTCGGTCCTTCACCGGTCTTTTGTAAAGCAAAAGAAAGACTGAAGTAAGACCTTAAACACAGTCGTGGTTTCATTTAAAGACCGCTTCACTTAACCGAGTTTCCAATCCCAGTTGTGGTCACTAAACGAGCACTATATTTGCAGGGGGGGAGCATCTGCCTTGCCCCTCCCCATTCCCAATTTATTCCTCAGCTTATCTCGTTCTAACAACATTTGACTGGAATAAACTGGAAGCGAGTATTTGTGGGTCGGGAAGACCCTTTAGCCGAGGAAGGCTGAGATTAGTCACGGGACAGATTTATACACCTAAGATGGGGTTGATGAACTAATGTTTCCGTAAGTCGGAGACCAGGAAGTTGCCTTCATTAACTGCCGAAGGGTATCTGAAGTAGGTGTCCCTTAGAGAAAGCTCGGAGTCTTTGGTATGAAGTGATAGGCTGGTTCTTCGGCAGAATTCTGTCCACTCTGATTCCAAAATTCACCTGAAAGGGAGTATTAATCTTCTGCCTTCTCTTTCCAGCGATATTGACTTAGTGGTGTTTGGA
This sequence comes from Vipera berus, assembly GCF_964194415.1. Taxonomy (NCBI): domain Eukaryota; kingdom Metazoa; phylum Chordata; class Lepidosauria; order Squamata; family Viperidae; genus Vipera; species Vipera berus. Next base: position 5,710,115 of record NC_138213.1, on the reverse strand, counting down.
AAATGGGAGACTTTGCCACTGTGGACCCTGGAAGAAGCACTTCGAAAGCACAACGTGGCCGATAAAGGTTCAGTGAAGGTTTTAGATAAAGCAACTGTAAGTCAATTTTGTGTATGTGCGTGGGGTTTTTTTTTTTTTGGTGCCTGTAGTGTGTGGGTGGTTCAAGTCAGATTGGTCAATTCCTGTGGAGCTTCTACTTTGCAAATAACAGACTTGCAAGGGACCTTAGAGGTCTTCTAGTCCAGCCCCCTGCTCAAGCGGGAGACCCTATACTATTTCAGACAAATGGCTGTCCAATCTCTTCTTAAAAACCTCCAGTGTTGGAGCATTCACAACTTCTGGAGGCAGGCTGTTCCACTGGTTAATTGTTCTAACTGTCAGGAAGTTTCTCCTTAGTTCTAGGTTGCTTCTCTCCTTGGTTCGTTTCCATCCATTGCTTCTTATTCTGCCTTCAAGTGCTTTGGAGAATAGCTTGACCCTCCCTCTTCTTTGTGGTAGCCCCTCAACTGTTGGATCAAACCTATCATATCACCCCTCGTTCTTCTCTTCGTTAAAGTAGACATACCTAATTCCAGCAACCGTTCCTTATATGTTCTAGCCTCCAGTCCCCTGATCATCTTTGTTGCTCTTCTCTGCACTCTTTCTAGAGTCTCAACATCTTTTTTATATAGTGGTGACCAAAACTGGATTCAACGTTCCAAGTGTGGTCTTACCAAAGCATTATAATATAAATCATTTTAAAAATGCCTTTGTGTTGGTGTTTCTCATGCACTGCCTGTTCTGTCTGACAGAGCAAGCAGGATCATTTGAAAGCATTTGAGCATTGCGCATTTATTTCAATGGCGCAAATTACATCAGTAAATATGGATAACGCAAGCACCCATTCTTTCTGCTAAATTAAAGTTTTAACTCCTTTTATTTTTATTTTTATTTTGGAAACATCACTTTTTTTTCATTGGGGAAAGAATAGTTAAGTTCCACAATGTTTTGTTTTCCCTTATTATCTACTCATGTATAAAAGCCGATGTTTTGAGTTTGGAATTGTATCTCGATTCTCTCAGCTTCGTGTTAATGGTCTCTGTGCAACAGATAGAGCACTATGTTTAAATTTGTAATTCAGTCCAAAGTGTTAGTTGTATAAAAGTATGTATGCATATACATAAAAGTCAGCTGAATTTTCAAATTGGCTCATGATGCAAGATTCTATTCATTATTCTGAACTGATTTGTTAGTTCAGCTAGAAGAGCTGATTCAGTCAAATTGTCCTCAAATCAAAGCTTTGGATCTAAGCTTTGCAAGCAGAGGTCAAATCCCTGAATTCTGTTTGGTTTAATTTTAAAGGTGTTCTGTACCGAACTAAGACCAATTCTTTTATCGGAAAACCTTTTTTTTAAAGACAAATATGCTGTTTTCTCTTTCTTCAGGTTCCTATCATTAAACTGACAGACTCCTATACTGAAGTCAAAGTGGATATCAGCTTTAATGTACAAAATGGGGTAAAGGCTGCCTATCTCATCAGAGATTTTATTAAGGTCAGTTGACGAGGAATGTAAACTTTCTTCCCCCTTTCTTATAAAATGATCACACTGTAATTGAAAGCAACAACAGAGGTGAACGTGTTTTTGAGAATGCCTTCTCTTCACTTTTTAAAAATTTAATCGGGTTTCTATTCTCGAGTGGGAAAGTCCACAAGGAATGCTAAATTTTACCTTTGCGCTCAGCTGAATGAGCAAAATGTAATCCCAGCAAAATCTTAAGTTCTCCCTTCCTCTCTTCCCTGCCTTCCCCCAAAAATTTGGGGGGGAGTAAAATATGGATGGTGTAGGCCAGGGGTCTTCCAACTTGGCCCTTTTATGACTTGTGGACTTCAACTCCCAGAATTCCTCAGCCAGGCATGCTAGCTGAGGAATTCTGGGAGCTGAAGTCCACAAGTCATCAAAGGGCCAAGTTGGAAGACCCCTGGTCTAGACATTCTCTAGTCTGCTAAAGACATTTGACTCATTTAGTCAATTTGTAAGCAAACCACTATCAACTTGTTTGCTTTCACAGTGACAACATAGACTTTCTTTCAGGTCACACCTGCTAGTTAAGCTCATAACATAACTGCTAATTTGTAACTTAAAATACTTGTACAACTCCTTGTAGAACAGGCCTTTAGGGCAGTGTGGAAAAGGAGTGAGCTTGACATTTTGCACAATCTCCTTTCAATTTGTAATCTCTCTGGCTAAGCAATACAATATTGTCTATGTCTATGGAGATTCTCAGTCATCCAGGTCATAGTTGTCTCAAAGATGCGCTTTTTCAAGAGGCAACAGGGTTTCCCTTCTCATCCAAGAAGCTTCTTCAGCTCTTGGGGAACGGAAGGATTTATACTCCTTGCAGACAGCTGGTCATTTGTATTCTTTTAGAGAGTCATTGAGGCCACTTGGAGGTTTATCTATGTCCTCAGGGTCACCTGAGTGGTGCAAATGGGTGTGGAGCCTTCTTGGAACTGTTGAAAGGATTGTGTTGTAAACTGGAGATAGATGGTGTCGTATCTCTCCCCCTCTGTTGAGAGAGGGCTGTTCAGTTTTGATGGCCTCTTTGATCTCTCTTTCAAACCAGCTGTCTGCAAGAAAAACAACCGAGCTCAGAGACCACCAAGGACCTCACAGTGGAGATGGTTGAACCAAGGGGTCACCTTTCGGAGCCCCAAGATGCTAAATCAGGCTCCTGCAATATGCATAGAGGAAAAGAAAAACATCAGAGGCTGTTTGCCTGTCTTCTCGCAAAGGGCACGTTGAAAATTTCAGAGAGGGGAAAATAATAATAATTCAGAGCACACGCCTCTAGCAATGCTTGTCATTTTTCATCCTATCCACTAGAGAGCACAGCGCTTTTAAAATTAGAATTTGGGATTCTCCCCCCCCCCCATGAAACGTCTGCAAGAAAACAACGCAAGCTCAGCGAGGCACCAAGGACCCCACCTGTCAACCCTGCACTACAAATATTCTCCTTTATTTCCCCCCCCCCCCCGCTTCCTGTTCCCCGAAAATAATATTTCCATATCCAAACTGTGTTTCAGTTTTAAAGGCAAGCGAAGTTTGGCCTTCAGTGCTGCATACCGATTGTTTTAATCTTGGCAGTAACTTTTTGTTCCTGGAGCTGCAGGCAAATTATTAGAATTATCAGGATTTTATGGCAGAAGGGCGGATAACATTTGACATTCAACCTGTATACAGATAGATATGTCAAAGAAAAACTTTTCAATGAAGTTGCCCTGTCTTATCTAATCTGTAGTTACTCTGCTCTGAATTCCATGGAATTCTGGGAGTTGAAGTCCGCCCATCTTAGAGGGGCCGAGGTTAAGAAACACTGTTCTAACTGGACATCACCCAAGAAGTAAAAATTTAATTTCCATCTTCTTTTTCTTTTTTCCAGAAATATCCTGTATTGCCATATTTAGTTTTAGTATTGAAACAGTTCTTATTGCAAAGGGACCTCAATGAAGTATTCACAGGTGGAATTGGATCTTACAGTCTTTTTTTAATGGCTGTCAGCTTCCTCCAAGTAAGTTAAAATTCTTTTCTGACGGTTCATGAATATGTGTCCTAATTGTTGCATATCCCTTACTGCTCATAATGGTATAGAATTCAATTTTTGTAAAAAAAAAATCAGTTGGAGGAGAAAGGCGCGTTGGATATGTTTACTTTCTTGAGTTATTTGTTAAAATAATAAAGGCAGGAAATAAAGAAATAGCAAAAGTGTACCATGATGTGTAAATCTCCAGTGATGGAGTGCCTACAATTTTGGGGGGTAAGCTGTTGCACTGGTTGATTGTCCTCGCTGTCAGGAAGTTTCTCCTTAATTCCAGGTTGCTTCTCTCCTTGATCGGTTTCCAACTATTGTTTCTCGTCCTGCCCTCTGGTGCTTTGGTGAACAACCTGGCCCCCTCTGCCTTGTGGCAGCCCCTCAGATGCCCCTATTTTTTCTTTTCTTTAGACTAGTCAAAACCCAAGTCACGCAGCCATTCTTCGTATGTTTTTTGAATGGGATGGTCCAGAAAATTGAAGTTGGGTTTTCTCAACCCCTTTTGCTTGTTTCCAACAGCTACATCCCAGGGGGGACGCCTGCACCCCCAATGCCAATTACGGCGTCCTTTTAATAGAATTTTTTGAACTATACGGCCGTCATTTCAACTACCTGAAAACAGGGATCCGAATCAAGGATGGGGGTTCCTACGTAGCCAAGGATGAAGTTCAGAAGAATATGCTAGATGGTTACAGACCATCAATGTTGTATATTGAAGATCCACTGCAACCAGGTATTGGGGTTTTGCATTAGATTAAGAGAGGTTTTTGATGTACAGCGTGGAAGCCAGTGAAAATATTTCATTCCTGATTCCGTCTTTCCCCGATATTTTTCTTGTGGCTTGATTTATTCAGGATTGACTAATATGTTTGCCTGATTTGGAACATACAGCCAGTTTAGTAGACTTAAAGATTATGTTGTAAGCCGCCCAGAGTCGTTGGGTATGAGATGGGCAGCAAATAAATTTCATACTAAAATAAAATAAATAAAACAAAATGGGATTACATGTGAGGGAAGGGCCTGGGTCTCTATTCCTGTAGCTCTTTGCTGCTGTCTAGTCATTGCCTGGAGTTTTGTAGTGCTGATCTGCTGCCTCTACTTGAATGAGAAAGCTTATTTGGAAAAAGGTGATTGCTAGAGATCAGGCTTTTGAACCCGGATACATTTTTAAATATTTTTGCCAGCACTTTGAATCCCAAAGCCTGATGAATAATTGGAAGCCACAGGAGAATCTCCTGATCCCAAAGACAGGCCCAATGGATAATCTGACTATAACATTCTTCTATAGTTGAAATTTTCAAACCATCTCCTGGAGAGCACCCAAAGCCGCCCAAATGAGATTTGCCAAGGCATCTCCTGCGTTTTATAATTATACTCGACTCTTTTAGAAAGTTGGATCTCTGGCACTGCTAGGTCTGGATTACCTGTTGAATTAGCCCCGCCCTTCCCAGTTGGAACCCCAGAACATGTGCTACCAGCCAACATCACCAGTGGCCCAGGATGCTGGGAGTTGCTGTCAGCAACTTCTAGAGGAGTCCTTTGGGTAACTATAAAATGATCGATCGTGTGACAGATCCATTTAAACAACTGTCACAGGCTCCATTATGTTAGATCAAAGACTATCTCCAACTAGAGCCATATGACTGTAGCTTTGTTTCTAATTTGGAAGAATAGCAGAAATGGTTAGAGGCAGGGGTCAACTTGGCCCTTTGATGACGTGCGGACTTCAACTCCCAGAATTCCTCATCCAGGCACGCTGGCTGAGGAATTCTGGGAGTTGAAGTCCGCAAGTCATTAAAAAGGGCCAAGTTTGAAGACCCCGGTTAAAGGCTTCTGAACAAGGCTATGAAATAACCACACTTAGGATGGTTATAATAGGATTTTTTTCCCCTGTCTCTAACTTCTGACTACTTTTTTCCTAACTGCTGTTTTTTTCTATTGTTCTTTTTTTTTTAAAAAAAAGGCAATGATGTTGGAAGAAGTTCTTACGGCGCCATGCAAGTTAAGCAGGCCTTCGATTATGCCTACGTTGTTCTAAGCCACGCAGTCTCACCAATAGCTAAATGTTATCCCAATAACGAAAGCGAAAGGTAAACAAAGATTTGGTGTTTCAGCCAGAGGCATTGCTGATCTCTTTCTTTCCCCCCCCCCCACCTTCCAATCCAGTATATATATATATATATAAATTTTGTCTTTAAATGTTGCAGTATATTAGGAAGAATTATCCGGGTTACGCAGGAAGTGGTGACCTACAGAGAGTGGATATCCAAGCAGTGGGGGATACAGAATAATGCCGAGACGTCATGCAATGGTAAGAGACTTTAGAAGTTCGTGCAGCAATATTGCAAAGAGTCCTTGAGATACAACTAACGCAGCTTGCCTGTGATGGTTGTAAAGCAGGTTGGTCACATAAGTGACCCACAATGGCACAACGTTTTTGGCAGCGGTTGTTAAGCAAACCCATGCTTTGCTCGGGGCCTGCTTTGCCAAAAAAACAGAAATACTTGGTTGTTTTGTTTTGTTTTGCAAAACCATTGCAAAAACATGTTCCCATGACTGTGGGATCCTGCAGACGGCTGTAAATGGGCCTGGGGTTTGCCAGGCACCCTAAGTACGGTGACGGGATAGCTCAACCGTCAGAACTTCAAATCTGGGATTAGTAGAGTTAGCCCTTGACTTACACCTGGTTGCTTAGCGAACATTTGAAGTTCCAATTGACCCCCACATAGGTCAGTCGGAACTTCCGATGTTTGCGGAGTAACTTTCAGGTACTTAATTGAGTCTGCAATTGAAAGGCTCACAGTTTTGATTTTTAAAACCAGCTACAGATCAACATAAAGAATCAGAGAATAACAACAGCTAAATCTGCACAAAGGTTTGCCTGGCATTAACCTTATGCTGAGAAGTAGCAAAATAATTCTGTAATAATATAAGAGGAATCAGAAGCCATTGGCCTATTGCTAAGTTATTCCAAATATTCTAACCAGCATTAAGCTGGATTGGGCAGCAGTAGATTGAGAAAACAGCTTGATCCCAAATGGTTCAAGCAATTAAGCATTAAAATTGAATTTATGGACCTATTTGGAAATGGCTCCACTAGGCAAGCCACTTCTGAAGCAATGCTTCACTGCATGAAAATAAACTCAAGGAACTATTTCTTTTATTAAGCTTTAGCATTGTTTTCCTCAAAAGGAAGATTATTTTTTTAAAAAAAGTTACACTCTACCAGACTTTGTTGGGCTGGAAATATATACTTGGATGGAAGAATAGTGATGTCAATTCCTTAGAATTCATGGATCCAGAAAATCACAGTTTGAAATAATTTATGACAGCCATTTAGATAGATAGAGTACTTCTGAGTAAACAAAGCACAAATAAGCAAAAGCCAGATGTTTGCAGGCAGGCTTATAGGTTTGCCCAGAAGGCTAAATTCTTCACGTAGGAGGAAAGGAGAATGCAAAGTTCAAAGATAATTTTTCATTAACCGAGAAACCCAGATACCTTTCCGCATAGCTGGATATTTATGGAGAAGAGTTGCTGATTTAAACAGCACACGTCAAGGCAAATAACTTTCAGCAGAGTCTGGCCATTCTTAGACTGTGTTACAAAACATCCTCATTAAGCTGAGTTTGCAAAACACCCTCTTTACGTTGAGTGGACAAATTGGTTTCCTAAAAACTTCATTTCTGTTCCACTTGCCTAACGGGAATTCCTTAAATGGCGCTGAGCAGAAAATTCTGCTAATTCTTTGGAGAACTGAAAAAGTTTTGCTTTAAATAGGCCACCATTTTTCCCCCTCTGGAAACTTAAAAATAATAATAATAATAATAATAATAAACACATTCTGAATTATTTCCCTTCTGCCTTGCCTGCTTTCCAGTTTTTCCAGTATTTTAAACTTTTCCATTGGCTTTCCTTATCTCTGTTCATATTGTCGCCAGATTTGTTGTGTAATAAATACAGCATGAAATGGGGAAGGGAAACGGTAAAAAAGAATCAAGGTAAACTAGATCCGTTATCTGGGTACCTTCCTGTGACTCTGAGAAATATTTATTTGATTTATCGGAAAATCACTTCCAAGGAAATAGCAATATCGGTAGTCCTTGACTTACGCCACAATGGAGACCGGAAAAATTGTGTTGCGGTTGCTAAGTGAGGAATCCTATGACCATACCCAATTTTATGACTGATTACGCTGTGGACATTAAGTGAACCACCATGGCTGTTAAGTGAGACATCATCTGACTGCAATTTGGCTGCCACTTTCCCCATTGACTGCTGGAAGCTGGCTGGGAAAGTTGCAAATGGTGATCTCGTGACCGCGGGATGCTGGGATCTTGACAAACGTGTGACAGTTGCTGAGGGCCTGATGAAGGGGCCACAGGGTCTTTGCAGCAGTCGTAAGTGTGAGGACCCTGTCACAAGTCTTTTTTTCCCCCACAGCCCCTTTGTAACTTTGAATAGCCGGTAAATAAATGGTTGTAAATCAAGGACCTACTATCATTCTAATCCAACAATATTTGGGGACATGGTGTGCCTGGCTGCAGAAATAACTTCATTTCTCAAAGTCATTTTATCATGATAACAAAACCGATTGCGAAACGGTGCTCATTGTCCTTTCCTCTTTGGTACCAGGTAACGGAGTGGCATTAATAGTGGATAATCAACAGCTGGACAAATATAACAACAACCTTTCCGAAGAGAATCAGTCCCTAGGAAAACCGAGAAGTAAAACTTCAGAGACCCCATGCAAACATTCATCAAATTCTTCATCGGGTCCCTTCTCATCATCCTCATCCACCCTCTCCAGCTCCAGCGACGTAGTAAGTATCACGTCCTGATCCAATTCAGATGGAATTACTGTACCGTTGCCTCTAAATGCCTGAGGACAAGGATTCTCAGACTTGCAACTTTTAAGACTTCGACTCTCAGCACTCCGGCTGAGGAATTCTGGGACTTGAAGTCCACACGTCTTAAGAATTGCCCCAGGTTGAGAAACATTGGGTAGGTCTAGTTTAATGAAGAGAAGGAATAGGGGTGACATGATAGCAGTGTTCCAATATCTCAGGGGCTGCCCCCCAAAAGAAGAGGGAGTCAAACTATTCTCCAAAGCGCCTGACACCAAGACAAGAAGCAACAGATGGAAACTAACCAAAGAGAGAAGCAACCTAGAACTAAGGAGAAATTTCCTGACAGTTAAAACTATTAACCAGTGGAACAACCTGCCTCCAGAGGTGGTGAATGCTCCAACACTGGAAGCTTTTAAGAAGAGATTGGACAGCCATTTGTCTGAAATGGTATAGGGTTTCCTGCCTGAACAGGGGGTTGGACTAGATGACCTCCAAGGTCCCTTCCAACATTATTATTATTATTATTATTATTATTATTATTATTATTATTATTATTATTATTATTATTATTATTATTATTATTATTATTATTATTATTATTATTTGCCTAAAATAAAACACAAGGCCTCCTTAGCGAATTGGAAAAATCCCAAGCATGTGAGGAAACGGCAATCCAGAAGCCGCCCTTGATAGGGCTGCAAATTTTGGAATTCTATCCAGAAAACCCTGTTGCATTGTTTAGCCCTGCAATTGTCTAGTAGTAAACATATGAAGATTATGAAATATAATTTAGAAGCATTCCTGAGCTATAAAGTCGGTCTGTCTGTCAGAACAGAAGGGAGTAAGTATCCATCCACTTAAAGATAGCCTCCACTTAGTGGCTCTTTAGTGATCATTCAGAGTTATGAGGATGCTCCCCCAAGAGTTACTTATGACCCCGTTCTGGAGTTCCAAGGGTTGCACAAAACACACACAAGAGAGACACACAACAGTCACATGTCCTCATGGTGGATACTTGGCAACCACCTCACCTGTATTTCCGGTCACAGCCTTCCATAGTCACGTGATGCAATTTGCATTGATATATTGATTTGCTTAATGACCGCCGCCAAAAAGAAGAAGAAAAAGAGTAAAATCAGGTGAATTCACTTGAGTGCTTCAACTTACGACCATCGTGACTTAACGATGGAAATTGCAGGACATTCCATTAAAGTCGTAGCTCAAGGGGCACCTGTGTTTTGACAGATTTCTCGTATTTGCATGTAGTTTTCTGAAGGCGCTGCAACGGACGGAGTCATCCTTCCGCTCCTTTCTCCACAGGAGTCAGACGGCACCCCGTGCAAAACCTCAAAGCAGCTGGGCTCCTGCCAGACTTCGGCAAACAGACTGGCGTCTCAGGAGATCTCCCTCGGGTCCTCTCAGCTGAGCGGCAGAACGCCAAATGGCCAAACTCTGAACGCATCCAATGTGACAAATAAGCCCCAGGTCGGTATGGCCCTAAGCTCCATCTTGGTTCCCTTCAAAATTTCTGAAGCCCAGGCGGGGCTGGGATTCTCTCTCCGCCCTAGAAGTAGGCTAAGAGCGGCCGAGACATGAGAATATTGCACTTAAAACACAGCTTGGGATACCTGAAGTCTGGGAATAATGGCCACCCCCTTGGCAATAAGTAGAATTGCAGGACCGAGCATTGGTCATGTCGCTCTTTTAACGTAAATTCATTAGGCTAGGTTTTTTTTTTAAATCCCACCCTTATTACTTTATAAGCATCTCAAGGTGGTGAACATACCCAGTGCTCTTCCTCCTCCCCAAGACAGCCTTGTGAGATAAGAGTCACTTTGCAGTATATACGTTTAATTAAGTAAGTCAGTGGAGCTGAAAGAGAGTGGTGGTCACCCAGCTAGCTTTCATGCCTAAGGCAGGGCTAGAACTCACAGTCTCCTGGTGATAGGTCCAAAGTCACCCAGCCAGCTTTCAGGCCTAAAGTGGGACTAGAATTCCCAGTCTCCTGGTGCTTGGCCCAGAATCAACCAGCCAGCTTTCATGCCTAAGGCAGGGCTAGAACTCACCATCTCCTGGCAATCGGTCCAAAGTCAACCAGCCAGCTTTCACGCCTAAAGTGGGACTAGAATTCCCAGTCTCCTGGTGCTTGGCCCAGAATCAACCAGCCAGCTTTCATGCCTAAGGCAGGGCTAGAACTCACCGTCTCCTGGCGATTGGTCCAAAGTCACCCAGTCAGCTTTCAGGCCTAAAGTGGGACTAGAATTCCCAGTCTCCTGGCGATTGGTCCAAAGTCAACCAGCCAGCTTTCATGCCTAAGGCAGGGCTAGAACTCACCGTCTCCCAGTTTCTAGCTAGTGCCTTCCCTACTAGATCCAACCGGCCCCCTTACATTATTTTATCCTCTTGTTGTGGACCAGCTGCTGATCTTCACCTTTTCTTTCTTCTCTTCTCTTCTATCCCACAGCACGGATCCATGAGGCTCTTCCGCACTTCTTCCAACAAAAGCATCCAAGGTCCAGGAAATTCCAGCCACGGTACCTTGGTGACGAACAAACAGTACCAGGGCACTAAGCCACAACAATTTTACCACGGGAAAAAAAGGAAACACAAGAGGGACGCTGTGCTTTCAGACTTATGTAGATAGTTTTCCTATCTTTGACGGTTGGACTTGTTCCCCAGTGTGCAATCCTCTCATGCTACGAGAAGAACTTGGACAAAATGGCTTCCAAGGTCCCGTCTGGAGTCTCAGAGACTGTTGGAACGTTGATTAGCAACGCATTTTAGGTTTTTTTGTTTTTTTTTCCAGCTCGCCACGAAAAACCGATCATGAAGACTGAATAACTGCAAAAAAAAACAAAACAAACAAAAAAATTAAAATAAAATAAAATAAAAAATAAAACATGGGTGGGAGGGAGGAGGAGGAAGAGGAGAAGGCTGCTTATCCAATAAGTCATATGCTACAACAGGGTTGTTTAGATATAAAAAGCTTGAATGTAAAATAATATCCCGTCAGCTTCAGAGCTGACTTCTAGGGGTAGATTACTGTGTATTTAAAGGTTTGGTAATTAACTAAAATAAAAACAAAGAATTTTGTTTTAAAAAAAACAAAACAAAACCTGGGGGAATACGTAATTCGAGGGCAACCCAAACTTCGAAAACAGTAAATTCTCATATGGTAATTTTAAAATTATTTTTTGCAAACATCTGCCATTTTGTTGTGTATGTATAGATGACCATATAGCAAATTTGACATTTGTAATAGTGGATTTGTTAATACTTTTTACATAACATTACCGTTTAAATTGTAGAAAAAAATTCTTTTCCTTTTTCTCCCCCTCCCCCCCCCAGCGATTCATTTAATTGAAAACAACATCAACAAAAGAACCGAAAGCTGAATTGTCACCTGAACAACGGACAAATGTAGTGAACGACACAGCTCATCGTTGTGATGCTTTTCCTTTTAGCATTGAAATAATTTAATAGCACATTGACCTGTGGGCACACGTTGGTTCTCTGAAGGAAAAAGGAAAAAAAAAAAGATTGATGCCAGGGCAAATGCTTGTTTATAAAATATACAAATACATTCTGTTGTCAACTCTCATCTTGTATTCCACTCTGGGAAAGGAAAAAAAACCAAACTTTTCACAAACTTTTTTTTTTTTTAAAGTGCCATCATCACTCAGGCGATGGGATATTCCAGGTTAGACTTAATGGGAAAGGATTGATTGTTTGCTTTCAAATTAGGAAACCAAGTTACTTTATTAAAGGAAGGGGTATGCGTCGCTGCATTAAGGAAAAACGAACGTGTTGATCTCTCTATTTTCAAGTCTTCCTTGTAAATCCATCTGGTGTGTTTCCACATGCCTTGGGGCTGCAATTTTCATTACGCTTATGCTGGCTGAGAGCAATGAGAGTTGTAAAAGAAATGTTTGAAAAGCACCAGATTGGAGAAGGATAGCGTAAATCTAATGCTGGGTGTTTTATTTTTTGCATGCTTTTATCCTGGATTTATTTTTATTATTTTTTTTTAAGAAAAAATTCCCTTCTCTTGCAGCTTTATAGCTCTTCCTTTAAAAAAAAAAGTAAGGGGAATTGTTAATGCAAATGGTTGAACTGTTGTGTTCTTTTCTCTTTTAAGAAAAACCTGAATGTTACCTCATTCCCTTTTCAGAGACTTTTTAATCCACCCTTAAGAGAAAATTAAACAGTCTTCAATAACGGGACGGCATCGGTAATGCTGTCTAAAGAAGCACCAAGCCGTGTTTATTCTTCCTGAAATTCTCCCACTTCCTAAGACGGTTTCCTAGCTCAGCCAGGCCTTGGATTTGAAGACAGAATTGAAATTCGTGCTGTGAATGCAGAATGGATGGGGTTGAATTGCAGTCACTTGCTTTATCTGGGGGGGGGGGGAAACCAGACAAAGGAGCACTTTAATGGATAGAATGTAAAAGTGACGTTTACTGTAACTTTTTATTTTATTTTATTTTAAAGAGGAAAGCGTGTTATTCCGAATGTAAGATTATTGGGTGTATGCGATCTGGAGAATGAAGACAAACCTTTTTTTGAAGAGAAAATACTGACTTTTAGATGTTTCTTTTGTAAATTGCAGACCAACCTGAACTTGGCACTGGTAGTGTGCAAGAGCTTTTTAAGTGAATAATAACTATAATAATGCAACACGACCAAAAACTGTCATGACTGAAAAATTAATAAAATAACGCTAGATGATAAAGCATTTTGACTTCAAAAGGGGAGGGGAAGACAAAATTCAAATATAATCATCTAAAACCTTAGGCATTTTTTAATTATTTTTTTTTAAAGTGTTAATTTTACAGAGTTACTAGTTAATGTTTTGTTCCAATCATTTTTTTAAAACCCAAATGCCTTTCGTTAACTAGAATTTGTTACAAGGATTCACATTATGCATTATCAGAGTATTTATTTGGAGTTAAAAATATGTTTTATAACTGTAAGCCTACCCTTACTCTGTTTTGGGAACAAAATTCTAAATTATTTTAATCCAGTATTATTATTATTTGCTGCCATTTTAAAAATGCTGTTACAAATGTAATACACCAGTCTGTATTACTGCACCAGACTAAAGGTTTTTATTCACTTTTTCAGAAAAATCACCCTCTTTGTTGGAAACAAGTGTCCTGTCAGGTTGCAGAGATTGGTGTTCCAATAAGCATGTGATTATTTTAATGTGGTGGTAGCAGGAAGATAATCTTGATTCCATTGGGAATCTTAGGTTTGTCTCAATTTATGGTTTTCATAAATTTTAATGGAAAAATAGCTTTTCCTGAATTGCTCAAGTTTCATTTTGTAAACGGTATCTTTCTAACAACAACAAGAAGAAAAAAGCATGAAGGAAAAAAAATGAGGAATTTTACTTGCCTCAACTAACCAGCATTGGTATTCATGAAACACATGTATATCTAGCAAATCTTTTATTTAAACCGAACAGTTGAACTGTTCGTCTTTTTTTTCAATCCGAAGTTTTTAAAAAAAATCACTTTCAATACCTTTTAATTTTTGCCTGCTCATTTATCTTGTACACTTCATCTCTGTATTCGACTCAAATCTAATTCTTTTTTTGAGTTTCAATACTTTTTTGTGAAAAATTTTGTGAAATATATATAAAAATAAATGTTTCAACAACGTTTTATCATTCATGGCATCTATTTTCTGTTTTAAGGCATGTAATTTTTTTTTGTTGTTCACCACTTTTTATTTTACCAACCAACTCTCCAAAATGGCCAAGTTAGCCACTTAACAGATGTTTGGATGTTAAATAACAGATTTTCCCATCTCAAAATCCCTGCTGATGAGAAACAATCCATTGAGCAAAGATGTCCTAAGGGGACCTCAAAAGTATATGTGTCCCTTGTGTGGTGCAGTGTGTGTTGTCTTTATTGGTAATTGGAGATGAAATAAACATGTTCCTGCTCCACGTTTGAGACAAGGAAGCACCCTCAAAATGGCTGTGGAGTCCTTGGTGGTTCTCCGAGCTTAGAGCTTTTCTGGCAAAGGTTACATTACCAAACTAGGTGGTAATATCAGTGCCAACACTGATGATGTTACCTAGTTTGGTAATGAAACGTCTGCAAGAAAGCCAACAAGGCCAGACAGCACCAAGGACCCCACAGTTCAACCCTGAGCTACCAATATTCTATCTGTAATGGCTGGCTTGTGTCTGAATCTTAAAAATTCAAATTCTCTGTTCCAGCCTTATAAGAGAATTCTCACCACAGTGAAAAGTTTTCTTTGAGGTCTTTTTCTAAAACAGGAACACTAGGAAAAAGCCCTCTTGCAGTGACTACATTTGGCAAAGTAGTTCTGAGTTTGAAATCTCCTCTATATCCCAACTTGGTATAACTTAGTTTAACTCCCATCAATAAATTCTAATAGTCTTCTTTTCCAGCATTTGTGTTACAGTTTACTAACCCAGCTGTTGGCCGTTCTACTTTCTACTGATTTCGTACAAAGTGTTGGAGCTCTGCCAAACTTTTTTCTTGACCAAGAACCCTACTCTCAAAATGCTGGGGACAAGACAACCAATTTTGACGCGATTGCGTGCATGCCTAAAATATGGACGACATGATTACATTCCAGTCACGCATTATTTTGTCGTGTGAAAACTTAAAAAAAAACTGGTTAGCAATTTTTGGAAGGGATGCAACTTTTGCAAGAGTTATGCATTTTATAGTGGTCCGATTTGACTAACTTGGAGACCGAATCCATTAGCCAGAGGCGCCTATTGTTTTTGTTATTTTTTTTAACTTGCCCTTCTGTGAATAAAAATGTAAGAATAATAGCACTCTGGCAATCTCCTGATAGCCTACAGGCATGTGATTTCCTTTCCCTTTTTTGGCGATAAACCCACCTTGCAAGAGAGCAACAAAATCTTAACTAATTTGGTTTTTAAAAAACGGATGGCATCGAACGTACTAAAATACTTGTAATGTTCTTGGCTGACCAACAGGTGGTGCTGGTCCATTAAAAAAAATACAGAACTAGAGCAGGGTTTTCCTTCAAATTAGATTTCAGTTGGCAAGATTTAAAAAAAAAAATACCGGTAATCTGGGAACAGATCTAACTTTACACAGAATGCCCTACCTGGTGCAGAGTAATAACAACAGGAGACTAACAGATACCTTACTGTGACTTTTTTTCCCCTCCTTCTGTTCAATTTTGTCTGATTCTTAAATATTGTCTAGATGAGTTAATGCAAGGTTTTCCATTGCCTCCTTCTTAGGGCTGAGAGTAAGGGACTGGCTCAAGGTCAGCCAGCTGGCTTTGTGCCTTAGGCAGGACTAGAACTCACAGTCTCCCGGTTTCCAGCCTGATGCCTTAGCCATTAGACCAAACCAACCATCCCCTGGAGACAGTGATCACCAAAAACACATCAGTAAAATGCTTGTAAACTGCAGTATATAGGCAAGTTCATTTTCACTTAAAAATAATACATAAAAGTTGCACAGCCCTGTTACCAAGGTAATAACAGCAGTCCAATTAGCTAATAAATACCGTAGATGGCTTTGTAGCCATCAACCACTTCATATGAAGGGCGCCCAGTTTAATAAAATGGGATGATTTATTTAAGGGAAAAGAGGTGTCTGCTTATTATTTAATCTCAATCCAACTGTGTGGATGTTGCAACAATGTATGCGTGAGGACTGGTTGTAAGTCACTTTAGTGCTGTTGAAACTTCAAATAGTCACTAAGTGAATTGTTCTGTGTTGAGGACTACGGTACCGCACCATTCTGGAACTCGGACTTTGTGTATTGTGGTCAATTTAACCACGATAACTTGCTTTATGGTTGTAAGTGAACCAAGGAGTCTCTGCAGATTTTACTCCAATGAAGGAGACAGTTTGTAGCTCAGGGTTGGAATGAGGGGTCCTTGGTGCTCTCTGAGCTGGGTTGTTTTCTTACAGACGTTTCATGACCCAAACTAGGTAACATCATCAGTGCTAGAAGGGAGGAGGAGGAAGAGGAGGAGGAGGAGGGGGAGGGGGAGCAGGAGCAGACTGTGTGGTCCTTGGTGCTCTCTGAGCCTGGTTGTTTTCTTGCAGATATTTCATGACCCAAACTAGGTAACATCATCAGTGCTAGAAGGAAATGGGGTTTGAGAAGAGGAGGAGGAGGAGGAAGAGGAGGAGGAGGAGACTGTGCAGTCCTTGATGCTCTCTGAGCCTGGTTGTTTTCTTGCAGATATTTCATGACCCAAACTAGGTAACATCATCAGTGCTAGAAGGGACTGCTGTTTGCTCTTGGTTTATATTCTGGTGTCTTGCCTGTCTGGGTGGTTGTGGGCAGTCTTAGGGATTCTTTGGTTGTGCTGTTTACTAATGTCTCTGTGGCCGTTTCTGGACCGGGGTATTGCTTACTAAGTGGTCGGTCTGAAGGTGACCTTGGAGTTAATCTAGGCTGATTTGAGTGCCACTTACTGGCGGAGAGGTGCTGGAGTCTTTTTGCTCTTTCCCGCTTGGTTGTCTCTTTTTACTCTGCTAGTCACTGCTGACAGTGTTTATCTCCGTTTGAAGGCCACTGAGCCAGCGCTGTCTGAAGACATTCCCGTGGTGATGTGGCCAGCGCGATCTCATGAAGCGCTGTTAGCTTCCCACCGAAGTGGTACCTACTTATTTACTCGCATTTACACGCTTTTGAACTGCTAGGTTGGCAGGAGCTGCAGCCAGGAATGGGAGCTCATCCCGTCGCACTGTGCTCGGGTCTCAAACCTGGGCTGCCAGCTTTCTAGTCAACAAGCCCAGCGTCTTAACCGGTGAGCCACTGCCCCGCAAATCAAGTTGTGGCTAAATCAAATGTCAGTGTGTGAATCTATCCTCACCAAGGAGAAGCACCATCTTTCTCCCTCTCTCCTACTACTACGTCGGTGAGAAGACTGGGAAAATGAATCCTTCCCCTAGATAAATTTAATGGAGAAATAAATAAAACCAATCGCCCCCCCCTCCCTGATCATTTGTCCTCTCTCCAGAAAACGGTCAGCCCTTAATAAAAGAGGCACACCAGACGGGGCTGTTTTGTTGGAGGGGGGACGTAAGAATTAGCATCTGCTGGGGAAACAGGTGGTAAAGGTCAGCAAATAAAGGAGCCTTTGTAATATAAACAAGGGAGGGAACCTGGCTAGCTGAAGGGTGGAAGAGACAGTAGCCAGCCATTTCTAATTTGATGCATTTGCACAGGAAATGAAAGGATATAATCAAGACGGGAGGGTGCTTATACAGTTTGCAGGCCTGATAAAGCCGCTTCCTCTTTAGTTAAAGAAAGGCAGATGTTCATATTGAGATTAGCGGCTTGGCTTGATCAGGTGATGTGATTCCTCCTCCTTCCCAAAGAGATGCTTTTAGACAACATATTGTCAGCTCCGAGCAGGGGTCAAGATCCTCTTTTTTAAAAAACAAAAAACAAACCATCATTTTCTTTCTCCGTAATTGCGTATCCTTCGATTTCAGTCAAGCCCCCGGGGAGTTGAGCAGAAGAGAAATGTTAACTAAAAAAAATATCTGCTTCAACCCTGCATTGAATTGATCACAAGCGCTTTTAAAATATACTTTGTCGCCCACTAAGGTCACCGGCATAATCCTAATTTTTATCTAAAGGGGTCCCTAGTAGGTGACAAGGGCAGCATGCTTGCAGTCCCAGCCCAGAGGCGTTGGGAATCCGGTTTATTAAAATCGGACGAGCAAGAATCAGAGAAGTTCAACAAGGAGGCTATCGTTAATCATAATACTAATAAAATGAGCAAAATTAATATGGATCAGGTGGGAAACTGTTAGCTGTTCAGAGAGGACAAAAAGGAAAATAAGAGAAGAGGATGCATTTTCAAGAAAGTGACACCTCCACCATACGTAACTCTTTAACTGTACTTTTGTATCATAAAAATATCGCTGTGTCTAATATTTGGAAGTCAGAAGCTTCTTTTTCATTTTATTTCTTTCCAATTCTGTTTTCTGCATTTTTTCCCTTCCTTCCTTCCTTCCTTCCTTCCTTCCTTCCTTCCTTCCTTCCTTCCTTCCTTCCTTCCTTCCTTCCTTCCTTCCTTCCTTCTCTTTCTTTTTTCATTCTATCTTTCTTTCTTTCTTTCTTTCTTTCTTCCTTCCTTCCTTCCTTCCTTCCTTCCTTCCTTCCTTCCTTCCTTCCTTCCTCTCTCTTCCTCCCACTTGATCTCTCCTTTCTTTCCTTCTTTCTTTCTTTCTTTCTTTCTTTCTTTCTTTCTTTCTTTCTTTCTTTCTTTCTTCCTTTCTTCCTTCCTTCCTCTCTCTTCCTCCCATTTGATCTCTCTTCTCCTTCCTTCCTTCCTTCCTTCCTTCCTTCCTTTTCTTTCTTTCTTCCTTCCTTCCTTCCTTCCTTCCTTCCTTCCTTCCTTCCTTCCTTCCTTCCTTCCTTCCTTCCTTCCTTCCTTCCTCTCTCTTCCTCCCATTTGATCTCTCTTCTCCTTCCTTCCTTCCTTCCTTCCTTCCTTCCTACTCTTTCTTTCTTTCTTTCTTTCTTTCTTTCTTTCTTTCTTTCTTTCTTTCTTTCTTTCTTTCTTTCTTTCTTTCTTCCTTCCTTCCTTCCTTCCTTCCTTCCTTCCTTCCTTCCTTCCTTCCTTCCTTCCTTCCTTCCTTCTCCTTCCTTCCTTTCTCTCTCTTCTCCTTCCTTCCTTCCTTCCTTCCTTCTCTTTCTTTCTCTCTTTTCTTTCTTTCCTTCTTCTTTCTTTCTTTCTTTCTTTCTTTCTTTCTTTCTTTCTTTCCTTCCTTCCTTCCTTCCTTCCTTCCTTCCTTCCTTCCTTCCTTCCTTCCTTCCTTCCTTCCTTCCTTCCTTCCTTCCTTCCTCTCTCTTCCTCCCATTTGATCTCTCTTCTCTTCCTTCTTCCTTCCTTCCTCCTTCTTTCCTTCCTTTCTTCCTTCTTTCTTCTCTTTCTTTCTTCTTTCTTTTCTTTCTTCCTTCCTTCCTTCCTTCCTTCCTTCCTTCCTTCCTTCCTTCCTTCCTTCCTTCCTTCCTTCCTTCCTTCCTTCCTTCCTCTCTCTTCCTCCCATTTGATCTCTCTTCTCCTTTCTTTCTTTCTTTCTTTCTTTCTTTCTTTCTTTCTTTCTTTCTTTCTTTCTTTCTTTCTTTCTTTCTTTCTTTCTTTCTTTCTTTCTTTCTTTCTTTCTTTCTTTCTTTCTTTCTTTCTTTCTTTCAAGTTGATGTGAGTTTTTATCTACTTTGTACAACTTTAATAACAACAACAATAAAAAAAGCACAACTCCGGGCGAGGGACACCGAAAATACCTTTTCGGGGGGAATGGAGGGGGGGGACAAGGGTGGAAGAGAGACGGGGGGGGGGCTAGAGGCGGGGCTTCTGGAAGGCCCCGCCCCCGGCGCACCTGTTCTGCGGGCAGCTGGGGGCCTCGCTGTTCCGCGCGCTCTCCCGGCCAGCGGCTGCGCCGGCTTAGGATTGGCGCAAAGCGGAGCGCAGCCCCGGCCGAGGCAGCGCCGCTAGAGGGCAGGGCCGGGGAGCCCAGGCCGGCGGGAGGGAGGGGGGGGGAGGTTGGTGGCAGCGCCTTTCCGCTTTTGAGTCACTTCGGCGGGGCTTCTTCTTTCTCTCGAGCGGAGGGAAGGAGAAGGGGAAGGAGACAGAAGAGAAGGAGGAGGAGGAGGAGTGAAAAAGGAGGAGGAGGAGAAGAAGAAGGGAAAAAAGGACTAGATAGGAGGAGGAGAAGGAGGAGAAGAACTAGAAGGAGAAGAAGGAAAGGAGAAGAAAGGAGGAGTGGTGAAGGAGAATAAGGAGGAGAAGGAAGAGGAGGAAGAGAAGAAGGAGAAAAAGGAGGAGGAGAAGGAGGAAACGGAGGAAGGAGAAGGAGCAGCGGCTCTCGCCCGGACCGCCAGCGGCCAAGGTGAGGCTCTGGGGCGGCTGGCCGGGCATCGCCGGCGCGGGGCTGGGCAGAAAGAGGGAGAGGGGCGTCCTGGCCGCTCCCGCCTCCCTCGTTGCTGACCCCCGCCCGCTTTGGCGTCCCCTCAGCGGGCGGGGAGGGTCCCGGCACGCGCCGAGCGGTGGGGGGCGGTGGGTGAGGAGGGGGCTCCGCCGCCTGAGCGGTAAAACGAGGGCAAAGAGCCGGGTCCAAGGTCGCCCACCTCCTTCCCCACCTTGATGCTTCCCAGATGTGGCCCTGCAGGTAGGGGGGGAGGGGGAAGAGCTCCAGTCCCTTTGGGGACAGGGGTCTTGGAGAAAGAGACGTGGCCCTGCCCTGGTCCCTACCTAGCTGGGGAATGTGGTGGTGGGGGGCCCTGAGTTGGAGGGGGCTGATGAAGGGTCAAGGGTGGGGGGGGTGCATTAACCCATCTTGATGCCCTTGCTGAAGGTAGGAGGGTTAATAGGTGACAGAAGGATTGGGGAAGGGAAGGGTGAGTTGTGGCTTCTTGGAACACCTACCTCTTCCTGGAGATGTTGCGTATGTGTACTACAACTTGGGTCCCTGCCCAAACAAAAGAGTTCTTGGGGAGGACTTAAAGTGGACAAAAAGAGTATTATGTCAACACCGATGGTGTTGAATCTGGAGGAAGGCTCTTGCCCCCTGGAGCAGCTGAGGATTCGGATGGATGGGCTTTCAGTTTAAAGAAGCGCTACCACCTTCTGTTCTGTTCCTTGAAGAAGCCAGAAATCGTAGCTTAAGAAGGACTCTTCCCAAATTGGGGCTTTTCAGAAATGAGCGGAAGTTCAGATCTTCTGAGGGTTTGTGGAGGTTGAAAACCAGCAGGGCAGGAGTGATGGTGCATCAAAGTATTCTAGGCTGCGTTCTAAGTTACCTTGGAAAGATGATCGTAGATCGTCTTGGCTTGAGCGGGTGAAAAGCCTGCTCCAAAATAAGGAAGCCTGCTGTACCTTATCTGTGTGAATCCTGGAATTACATTGCATGGGTGGGGAATCACCCATTGTTTTAAACCATTTGTTTAACCAGGATTTGATGGATTCATTGTAGTTGACTAGGGTCACGTGCCACTCTAAATCAAATACGTTTTCAGATGTGCAACCATAGGCCAGTGGAATCTGCAAAATACAAACCAGCCAATTGAAACCTCCCCAAGTTAATATATGGTAGGGCTGTGCAAAACATTCATCAGAGGTCCTTGGAGAAACAAGTTGGCATGAACGCAACAATCTTTTTTTGGGGTGGTGGTGGTGGTTAAGGCAGACGTGTCTTTTGTAAGCCTTGCGTCTGGTTCAAAAGTTCTTCCTGGTTTTCTCTGCCCACATATGCATGCACAGGCACTTATCTTCACTCCAAGAGGAACTGTCATTATTTTGTGGTGTGTGTGTGTGTGTGTGTGTGTGTGTGTGTGTGTGTGTGTGTGTGTTTGTCTGGGGACAGCTTCTAAGGCAGCCTTGCAAAAGCACACGACTATTTTAGCAATTTGATCAGTAGCGATTTGTTTGTGTTAACACTTGTTTCATCACCTTCGTGTAGAATATTTGTTGTATTAAATGAGGATACTTACTTGATATGTCTTGCAAACCATCATGGTTGGCTTCACACAGCATGCTAAACCCTGATTAAACCAAACTCTGGCTTAATCTGTCTTGGCTCAGCTATCTCATGAAGTGCTATGAGGACAAAGTGTGTGCAGTTTTACTTCACTGTATACAAACTAAAACGCAATTAGCAGGCTTGTGGCTTGGTGTGTCAGATTCCTGTAGAGACTGTGGTTCATTTATGATTCGTAGTACAGTATGAACCCGAGATGTTGGGTTAATTCAGACAGCCATGATTGAGTTTACCTTGAATTTGTTGTGTATTTGCAAAAAAGGGGTACCTAATTAACAATTGAAGAACATATTATATTGTGCAGGATTCAGGCATTTTTCTTGCTCACTGTTGATACCCCCTTTCTCTTGGAGTGCAAGGTAGCAAATATTTTTGCTAGTGACATCTGTTGACAAATCTGTAGTGGAGTCTGCTCCACATCAACTCGGTTCATTTCCCTTTTTAAAGATCATTTCCGTTTGGTGGAGCAGCTTCTGCCTTTTTGTAAGCCTCTACACAGATGCAGTTACATCTCAATACAAACAGAAGGGAAATTGTACTTCTCTTAAATGTTTTCTTGGCTAAAGAGGCAGGGGGTTGGCAAGTGGAACATTGCAAATTTTTGTTGTGGGCAAGCATTGCATTGCATGGAAACGCTGCTGCTGAAGACATACATTTCCAGTGTTTTGTTACAACAAAACAACAACAACAATAATAATAATCTACAAAGACCTACAAATAGAAATAGAATGACTGTGGCAAAGGCAACCAAGGGTAGTACCAATAGTAATAGGTATTGACAAATTCGCCATTAGTCAATTGCAAAAGGCGGCCTTACTGGGGACAGCTTCCATCCTGCAATGAGATCTGTAATACCATCAAACATCCACATCTGCCTATCCCAGGTCCTTGGTAAGGACTCAAAAGGTAGACAAAAATGCCAAATCCAGTCTGAACAACTGGCTTACTATGCAATGAACAATAATAATAATAATAATAATAATAATAATAATAATAATAATAATAATAATAATAATAATAATAATAATAATGGATAGTGGACGTGGCAGTGCCTGGAGACAGCAGAAAAGAAGAGAAAGAACTGGAGAGGATAATAAAATACAAAGACCTACAAATAGAAATAGAAAGACTGTGGCAAAGGCAAGCAAGGTGGTACCAATAGTCATAGGCGCCTTGGGTGCAATCCCACAACAACTGGAGCACCACTGGAACCCCATCATCGGCATTGACAAATTCGCCATTAGTCAATTGCAAAAGGCAGCCTTACTAGGAGGTGCTTCCATCCTGCGACGATATCTGTAATACCATCAAACATCCACATCTGCCTGGCCCAGGTCCTTGGTAAGGACTCGATAGGTAGACAAAAATGTCAAATCCAGTCCGAACATCTGCCTGACTGTGCAATGATCAATAAAAACAATAATTGTCTCTCATCAGAATTGCTTGCCAGTAAAATAGGTTTTAGTGAATGATCCCCTGTTAGCAAATTTGAATAGATTTGTAATTTGAAAAAGAGCATCTAAAGAAAAACACGTGCTTTATTTTTGGGTGATGTGAATGTGTACTGCTAGTCCTTGACTTACGACTGGTTGCTTAGCAACTGTTTGAAATTATGACAGACTTCTCCAAGGGATACTTACATCCCCTGTTCAGAAGTTCTGATTTCTGTTTCCTCCTAGTCACATGACCACGTTTCAACAGGTGGTCAGCTGACCCGTTTGCAGCCTCCTGTGTTCACACGACCACATTTTACCATTTGCCCCAAACTGGCATTTACATCCGATTCGAGGAAAAATTAGTCCACAGTTGAATAATTGGTTCACTTAGTATTTGCTTAGTGACTGCAGCGTTTACTTAACAACTCCTGCAAAAAACGTAAAATCAAGCCAGTCACATGGATGACTTGCTTTACAACTATAATGGGTCCATTACATTTACCGCGGTAAATTGAGGACTGTTGTATTTTTTCAGCGCTATTTTAGGCTAAAACATCTTGAGCTTCTCTTCCTTATTGTCATGTCACAACCGGTCTTTCTGCCTGCCCCACTTCCCTGTTCTGAGCATCTGAAGGTTAAGTGTCAATCAAGATTTCAGATGCAGGTCTTTGTCCATAGGTCCATAATGGGATATGGCTTCTCTCAGACATTACAAGCTTGGCTTCCTGCCTGAGTATGCCTGAGATAATGTTCATGTGGTTTTGGGTCCCTCCTGCTCTTCAGGGATTGTGGCTGCTAAGAAAACAAAGGATTTCCTTAAAAAGATTTGCTCTCTTTCTGTAAGGACTCTTAGGGTGTGCTATGCTGCCTTTTCAAGTTGGACGAATGGTGAATTATCCTCACTTTGTACGAGGAATGACAAACAACAGAGCACAAATGATTGGAGAGAACATCCTACTTGCCAGGACCTCAGCTTAGCAAATCTTGTTTGTGACGGAAAAACGAAATGTGGCGCAGACAAATGTGAGTGGACCATGTTGGTAGAGCACTTAAGAACATAATAATAATAAAGTTGGAAGGGACCTTGGAGGTCATCTAGTCCAACCCCCTGCTCAGGCAGGAAACCTTATAGCATTTCAGGCAAATGGCTGTCCAGTCTCTTCTTAAAAACTTCCAGTGTTGGAGCATTCACCACTTCTGGAGGCAGGTTGTTCCACTGGTTAATTGTTCTAACTGTCAGGAAATTTCTCCTTAGTTCTAGCTTTCTTCTCTCCTTGGTTCGTTTCCATCCGTTGCTTCTTGTCCTGCTTTCAGGTGCTTTGGAGAATAGCTTGACTCCCTCTTCTTTGGGGCAGCCCCTGAGATATTGGAACACTGCTATCATGTCACCCCTCACTCTTCTCTTTGTTAAACTACACATACCCAATTCCAGCAACCGTTCCCTATATGTTTTAGCCTCCAGCCCCCTAATCATCTTTGTTGCTCTTCTCTGTACCCTTTCTAGAGTCTCGACATCTTTTTTACATCATGGTGACCAAAACTGGATGCAGTATTCCAGGTGTGGCCTTACCAAAGCATTGTAAAGTGGTATTAGTACTTCACTTGATCTTGATCTTGTACAATTAAACAGAAATGACAGAGGTACAGTCATGAATTAACGTAGAACTTGGTTGGGGAGCTATGATGGGTCCGGATCCAAAATGTTTTCTCCTGTAATTTGTTAAAAAAAAGTCCACATTTTTCTTCTACTCTCTGTTATGCCATCTCTTTATATCTGAGTGAAATGGCAAGCTGGTTAGGGGACAGTTCATTTGTTGATAGGTGCAGACTTCATGCTAAGCCAAAGCTGGACAAAACGTATGTTTGTGGAAATCCATCTGGTTGTGTTTTTATTCAACAAATATGTTATTTTAGTGTGTGTGAACTCAAGACTTCTGGTAGAGCTTTGCAACCCTCTCTACTCCTCTCTTTATCACTCCAATATCTTACTAAGTTTCCTTTGTCATGTTGGCACGCGAATCCATTATACAAATGAATATTTAGGATTTAGCTGTACCATATGCACAGATCTGAGGTTCAGTGATAACGTGGAAGATAAAAATTATAAAAAATTCGATTCAACGTTTCTCAACCTTAACCATTGTAATAGTCCACATGTCTTAAAGACGGCAAAGCTGAGGAACGTTTTTCTGATTGGACACCAGCAGCTTCATAATTCCATCACGGGGATACATTCTTATCTTTTCTTTTTTGATAACTAGACAGATCTCTTTTTTTGCTTTTCAATGTGTTATCTTTAATTTATAATTCAGAACTGTGGCAGAGTCCTTGAAAAAACCAGAAAATTTCCTATGAAAGCCAAAGCAAAATTTTTCATAAAGACACCACTTCTGAAAGTTTTTGATGTATATAAGTGTGGGACTTGTGAAGACAGGAGTCTAATCAGTGCAGGATGGAAAATAAAGAGATCTTACATTACAATGGCGGTCTACATATTTGTGGGCTAAATTCAAGATTTTTTTAAAAAAAAACAGTAGGATATCAATCAGCTCTGAAAATATGAAACATATTTTCCTCCACTTTACTGCTATTTCTGTTCTGAGACGATGGCTTTTGGACTGAGTCAAATGAGCAACTAAAAATAGCATTAAATCAGCTACTGAGGCCTGAGGTGTACAGGATATTAAACCAAAACCTGGTTTGCTTGAGTCAAAGCCTTAGGCTTTGTTAGAGCTGTTGTTGCTTTTAAATCATGGTTTACAGCTTACCATGTTACAGAAATCTGTCTAACGGTGTTTCTACAACAATCAGGGTTAGATGAACCAAGGCATAGCGTGATGGGTGGACATATTCAATACACAGGTTCCTATAACTGTAAATCCTAAATCATGATTCAGAAACCACAATGCTGATTCATTGCATAAGCAACAAACCCATTGCAGTTTTGTATAAACAAATCCATCCTGGTTTTGCATACTGTATGACTGTACACTGTACACCATGTGACCATAGCAGTTGACTTTTCAATCAATCTTCCTTTTAGTCTTCTTTTGATGGCATCACTCCATTTGTGAAACAACTCCAGATGTTCTAATGAATTCAGAGATGATGTTTGATGGTGATTAAGCAGACTGTACTACAAGCTATGGAGTATAAGCCACAAACAAGGACACATCTGTGTTGTTTCCAAATCAAACATATTACAGTGAAGCAGGTTAAGAAAGAAAGGCTGAATTCAACAACCAGAGAAAGTATGAGGTCTTTAATCTGGGATAAGCTCTCTCTTCTGAATTAGAATCTTTCTGTCATCTAGTTTCCTCACATTAGAATAGAATAGAATAGAATAGAATAGAATAGAATAGAATAGAATAGAATAGAATAGAATAGAATAGAATAGAATAGAATAGAATAGAATAGAATAGAATTATTGGAAGGGACCTTGGAGGAGCAAAATGGACATCACCAACAAACTCAGAGTGCTTAGGTATGTTTAGGAGGGCACTGACTTTTCTAGCCTGCCCTATCTACTGTATGTTTCCTGGTAAAATACATGGGAAAATCCCATTGGAGGAAAATTCTACTTATACCATTTCAGACAAATGGCTGTCCAGTCTCTTCTTAAAAACTTCCGATGTTGGAGCATTCACAACTTCTGGAGGCAAGGTTGTTCCACTGGTTAATTGTTCTAATTTCATCTCTTTTCCTACAGGTGATCAAGTTAGCTGAACCAAGCAAATCAGGTTTACTAAATAAATCATGGTTATTTAAACCAGGTTCATTAGGCACTCCCATCCCATGTCTGCAGTAATCTATGCTCATGGTCGTATGTTTGTTTTACATCCAGGATCACAATCTGAGATTTTATTTTTCTTTCTCTGGCAAGACATTTTAATTGGCTTTGGTTCTGATAGGAAAACTTGAAACGTTAAACCGGTGACGTTTCCCCATTGTTTCTGAGTTCCCAGCTTAATCCTCTTCTCCTGTAGCTTTTTCATAATGCTTTTACCTCACTCGCTGATTCCTGGGTTTCTTTAGCAGCTAATTATGCAGAATTTCTCAAAAGCCCATTGAAAGGTGGAATAAATGATTCCAGCTGCTTCTGCTTTTATCTTCCGTTTCGGCTGGCACTGAAATACTAGTAACTCCTTGGGACTTACTCAGAAGTATATTCACAGGAATAAAGACCAAGTTTAATGGGTGGAAACAGTATTTGGGAGGAAAAATAAATAAAGCACAAATATTTTGAAGCCTTGTTTTCCTGCAAGAGAGCATCTCAGTTCAGGCAGTGGATGATGGGTAGTGCCTGTTCTTCCCAAGGCCCATAAAAGGCCTTAGGTGTGGTTGGTAACCAAGGAATCTGGGGAAAAATTTGTGAATCATTTGGATAAGTTTGTCTACTCGGAATCTACAGTCCAGGTTTAGACTGGCCGATGTTGTGAATGATGAATGGAGAAAAAAAAAACATTTTATACATGTACAGATAGTCCTCGACTTACAACAGTCCATTTAGTGACCATTCAAAGTTACAACGGCACTGAAAAAAGTGGCTTGTGACTGTTTTTCACACTTACATGATTGTTAAGCAAATCTGGCTTCCCCATTGACTTTGCACATCAGAAGATCGCAAAAGGGGATCACACGACCCCAGGACACTGCAACCGTCACAAATACGAGTCAGTTGCCAAGTGTCTGAATTTTGATCACGTGACCATGCTGCCACATCCCCATGGTCACGTGATCAAAATTCAGATGCTTGGCAACTGACTCGTATTTGTGACGGTTGCAGTGTCCTGGGGTCGCGTGATCCCCTTTTGCGACCTTCTGACGAGCAAAGTCAATGGGGAAGCCAGATTTGCTTAACAATCATGTTATTAGATTATCAACTGCAGTGATTCACTTAAAACAAGAGTGGCAAGAAAGGTCATAAAATGAGGCAAAACTCACTTAACAAATTTCTCGCTTAGCAACATAAATTCTGGGCTCAGTTGTGGCCATAAGCCGAGGATTAACTGCCCGAAAGAGGGGAAATATGGCTTGGCAAAGCAAGGGGGGAAAAAAGGATCGATCAGTTTAAGCAGGGGTAGGCAGCATTGGCTCTTTTATGACTTGTGGACTTCAACTCCCAGAATTCCTGTGCTGGCTCAGGAATTCTGGGGATTGAAGTCCATACGTTATAAAAGAGCCAAGGTTGCCTACCCCTGGTTTAAGGTCTTTCCAGCTGTAAGGCAGATGTCTTGGCTATATCGAAGCTAGCCGTTGATCTTGGCAACGCGAATAGTTTCAAAATATTATTGGAATGGAGATTTTTCTTGGCTTGATCGGGTGTCGTTGGATAATATCCTGTTAGAGCCAGTTTCCCCCCCAAACGACCCTTAATGGTTGGCTTCTATCTCTTTTATAAGGCTGGTGTATTTCTTAAAATCCCTGCTCATTGTTCATTAAGGATTTGTACAGTGCCAAACTCCGTTTCACTCGTTCATTAAATAAGTCAGAATGGTCTTAGGTCACTCACAAAGTCTGGCTTATAAACCCCACCCACTTCCTACGACGGACGGATGGATGGAAATTCTGTATGTCTTCCAGCTACTGCCAGAAAAATAGCGAAGGCAAAATCCCAGATAAAGTGGGCTTTCACTTAGGAGCAGGGGGGAGCAAAGGAACCTTGTAGTTTTGCAGCTCTCTGAGCTGGGTGCTTTTCTTGCAGACGTTCCATGACTCAACTAGGTGACATCATCACTGCTTGAAAGGAGGAGGGTTCTAGCATTGATGATGTCACCTAGTTGGGTCATGAAAGGTCTGCAAGAAAACTACCAAGTTCAGAGAGCACCAAGGACCCTACAATTCAACCCTGAACTACAATGATTCTCCTCAATAATAATAATAATAATAATAATAATAATAATAATAATAATAATAATAATAATAATAATAATAAGAAGAAGAAGAAGAAGAAGAAGAAGAAGAAGTTGGAAGGGACCTTGGAGGTCATCTAGTCCAACCCCCTGCTCAGGCAGGAAACCTTATACCATTTCAGGCAAATGGCTGTCCAGTCTCTTCTTAAAATCTTCCAGTGTTGGAGCATTCACAGCTTCTGGAGGCAGGTTGTTCCACTGGTTAATTGTTCTAACTGTCAGGAAGTTTCTCCTTAGTTCTAGGTTGCTTCTCTCCTTGACTAGTTTCCGTCCGTTGCTTCTTGTCCTGCTTTCAGGTCCTGCTTAATGGTAGCTACAACTACACAGATCTTCAAAGGTACAGTTTGCTTTGATGAAAGCTTGGGGGAGGCATGCAAGTGTACCTTTGAAGATCTGTGCAGTTCTAGCTACCGATAAGAGGAGAATAATTGTAGTTCAGGGTTGAATTGTAGGGTCCTTGCTACTCTCCGAGCTTGGTGGTTTTCTGGCATTTGTTTCACAACCAAATTGGCTACATCATCAGTGCTAGAACCTTACTCCCTTCTAGCACTGATGATGTCACCCAGTTGGGTCATGAAACGTATTCAGGAAAACCACCAAGCTCAGAGATTACCAAAGACACCACAGCTCTTGTTGTTGATGTTGGGTTTGCAACGCAACAATCCTGGTTTTCTGCAAAAATAATTTTTAAGCAAGGCAGGAAGGAGTTCTAGGAAGCTTCTGTATCGGCTTGATTTGCTTTATTTATCGCGGAGGTCTCGTAAATCAGAGGAAACCGTACCTTGGGTGTTATATCAGCCCTGGGAGTTCCCTTGCTTGGTGTGGCTTTTCAGTGGAAAGCTGATTCTTAATTTCCTACCTTATCACAGAATCAACATCCATTTTTCAGTATTTGGCATGGCTATTGTGGACTCTGGCATGATGAACAGAGTGAGCGAGAGCCTAATTCTGGAACCAAATTGTTCTTCAGAGCCGCAGACCCTTGGCTGGAGGCCAAGGTAGCAGAACCAAAACTTTCTGTTGAAAAAAAATGTTTTTCTGCTACCCCCCCAAAAAAAGCTTGAGTGAATACAGGTGGCTCCTAATTGTTTATCTGATGCTTCCCTTGATTAGCAGAGGCTAAACTATGTTTGAGACATACTTTTTTCCTTCCTCCACCTGTTCCTTCATAACTTGTAACTTTATAATCTAAGGGGTCCACCGTGCTTCCATTCTGCAAAAGATCTTTGCGAAATCCCGGAAGCACAACAGGTAAATTCTTCCGTCTTTTCAAATCATTTCAGCAGTATGACTAAGTTTTAATTGTGGTGCTTAAGTCACCTTAAGCGATCTAGGAAGCGAAGGAAGGACTGAAAAAAATCCCCAAACTAGTTTAGACTTAGAAATTGCAAAGAGAGCCTCAAAGAAGGAAGTGGGAAAGCAGGCCTTAAGTGTTCCCCACAAAGTTTTAGGCCCAAGTCACCAAGAAGAGAGTTCGGTTCAAAAGAGCTGTCTTCCAAAGAGATGGGAGCAGATGGCGATATGAGCTGGATTTATATGAAAACCCTAATTTTTATTTATTTTATTTAGGGTCTTTCTTTGCTTCCCTTTTTTGGCTAACCTTGTTGATTTATTGATGTATTAGTAGGGTTGGGAGGATTTGGAGCCAGGAAGCAGTAAGGTTGCCATGTCAGATGGTAGTCTGATGCCCTCTTGATGTATTTGGACTACTGTTTCAAGAATCCTAGTTGACGGGCAACAGGTATGCTGGTTAAGTATTCCAGGACTTAAAGGTCCCGCGCACCTGGAGAATACCAGCTTAGGTAAATTGGGATCCTGAGCCAGAGCAATATAATGGTTAGGTTGCTGGACAAGTTCAAGCCCACCATCAACCATGCAGGTTTTCTGGGCGACTTTACATCTCCTTCATTTAAATCTACTTTTCTGAGTTATCACAGAGGTGACAATACAAGAACTTTCTGAGGAATAAAATAGGATAGGATAGGATAGGATAGGATAGGATAGGATAGGATAGGATAGGATAGGATAGGATAGGAGTAGAGGAAAGACTATAGAGGATAGAAGATAGATAAAGACAGAGGATGGCATGGAATAGATGAAAAATGAGAGTGGAGTGGAATGGAGTGGAGTAGAGTACAGTAGAGTAGAATAGAATAGGCAAAGTGAAGTAGGATAGGATAGGATAGAGCAGACATGTCAAACACCAGGCCCGGGGGCCGGATCTGGCCTGCGAAGTGGTTTCATGCGGCCCGCGAAGCCATCCTGGAAACAGTGAGGGAACGGCCCCCACTGCCTTGGCCCTGGCCCAGAGACCCTCCTTCTGCCAGAGACCCTCAGATCTGTCCCACTCCTGCCCTGGCCCCCATAGGCACCCTTGATGTGAACGATGTAGAGCTGGCCACGCCCACCCAGTAGGCCATACACACTCTAGCCACGCCCACCCAGTAGGCCGCACCCACCCTGGCCACACCCACCCGGCCCCCTGAGGGCAACTGCAATGCTGATGCGGCCCTCAATGAAATTGAGTTTGACACCCCTGGGATAGAGGATAGATAGGATGGGAAGGTATAGAGGAAAAATAATAGAGAATGGAACAGAACGGAACGGAACAGAACAGAACAGAACAGAACAGAATAGAATAGACAAAGTGAAGTAGGAAAGGATAGGATAGGATAGATTTAATTTTGTGCCTTTTTTTAAAAAAAAAGATGATTTAAAGCAGCATTCCAGCCAATCTTTATTCTAAAGTTATCTCCGTTCAGAACTTTTTCTTTTCCTCCCACTTAAGTCCTCTTTAGGATAATTTTTGTTGGTGGTGGATTAATTGGCATAATCTGCCAAAGACAATCCAAGGAAAATAAGTTACTAAGCAGGTTGAGATGCCGTTCAAATAATGGGGCTGCATCTGCCAAGGTTTGACCTTTCTCACGAGCTACAGTTCTGTGTGTTCAAATTATTGTTAAATGTTGCTTTTCAAGGGCAAACTGAACATAGGAGCTGTTGGCATCTGTTCAAGGCCACACAGGCGCTATTTAATCTTGTCCTCAGGCTGTTCTGCAATTCATTCTGTTGCACTACAGGTAATCCTTGACTTAACAACCACAATCAGGACCGGAATTTCATTGTAAGTCATTAAGTTATTTATAAGTCCAGGTGGATCTGATTTACAGCCAATTGTTAAAAGAATTACCTGTTTTTTGACTGAGTTCAGATTCCTGACGGGCAATTTTTGCTAGCAGTCATCAAGAAAAGGCTGCAGGTTACAACCACACGACCACAGAAGGTTGCAACCGGTCATAAATGTGAGCCAGTGGACAAGCACCCTGACCGTGGTCACGTGACCACAGGGATGGTGCGGTGGTCTTGAGTCCGAGTACAGAGCATCAGTCAGAGACACCAAAACCAACAAACTTTGAAAATTACACTACAAACAACCGCAAATGTTGGCTGGTTGTCAAGCACGCAAAAGACAATCACATGATCCTGTGGCGGGTGGGTGTGGCTTCATCCTTCAAAAATGGATTGTAAGTATAGGTGGTCCTTGATTTACCACCGTTCATTTAGTGACCATTCAAAGTTACGACGGCACTGGAAAAAGTGACTTACGCCCGTTTTTCACACTTATGACCGTTGGCAACATCCCCGCCGTCGCGGGAATCAAAATTCAGACGCTTGGCAACTGGCTCATACTTATGACTGTCGCAGTCCCCCTTTTGCGACCTTCTGACGAGCAAAGTCAATGGGGAAGCCAGCTTCACTTACCAACCGGATTACTAATTTAGCAACTGCAACTGTGACGCTCTTTGCAAAACGCGGCCAAAAAAGTCACAAAACGAGACCAAAGTCACTTGAATTTCTCACTTAGCGACATAAAATTCTGAGCTTGGTTCTGGCCGCAAGCCTGCCTGTAGTTCTGGGGAAGTCCGTTCTAACTCAGTGAGCAGGTTTTGAGCGAAGACCAACTACATCCATCAGCTTAAGAACAAACCCACCTTAAGACAGCTGCATGAATACATCCACCCCGTTTAGAAGAACAGACATAAGGGTGCAAATCTGTGTCTTGTGTGCTTGGCTCAAAGTAAGCTCCTTTAGGATTAGCAGCATTTATTCTTCAGCAAACCTATGCAAGATTTCTGCATTGACGACCAAGGAGGTACACGGTGCTCCGGAGCTGGTAATATATACATACATCCTGTTGTTGCCATTATTCAGCTCAGAAGCATGTTTCCCCCCCCCCCACTCCTCTCTTGCCAGCTCTGTCTAAACGACCGTGGTGCACATGAAAAGCTTCTCTAGTTACAGTTGAGTCTTTGTTAGGTAACCATTAAATGTACTTGAGGCAAAATGAAATTGGTTCCACAAACTGTTGCTACGGAACTGGTGCCTGCGGTTATCGCTGTGCGAGGGACGAGTTTGTGTGCTTTGCAAGCTGGAAAGCTGCTTAAATACTGGGGCTGTTGCGGGCTTTATTGTTATTTTTTCTCTCTCTCAGACTCTCTTCCACACAAGACCAGCGACAAATTAGTTATTTGCAAAAAAAAAAAAAAAGGTGGTCTTGGTGTGCAACTTTCTACTTTTATAAGTGTTCTGCAGTTGTTAGTAGCAGCTACTTTGGGCCATTTTTCTTTCTTTTTTTAAAATTATATAAGATGCAAAAATGCAAAAGAAAATAATAGGAAAGATAGGGGAGGGAAAGGGGAAGGGAAAAGTATAGGAAAAAAAGGGGAGGGGGGGGAGAAAAGGCATTGATTTCTGATTCCCTTTGGTGCAGTAGAATTAAGACAACAGCATCAATCTTTAACTTTTTACTTTTATGTAATAGTATAAGCTACCCATTTCTATAAAAACAAACCTATCTAATCAGTAAAACCCAAATTCAAAGTTTCATTTTTTCCCCCCACCTCGAGCACAAAGTCCAGCAGTGGTTTCCAAGTAAAAACACAAGTTTGGGCCATTTTTATATAGCCCAATTCCATTTTGCTGTGTGCAGCGTGTGGGACATTTTGGTAAAGTAGATCATTGTTTTGCTCCTTTTAAAAACAGAGAAATAAAATGATGAATGACTGGGAAGCCTCCCTTAGATCAGTATAAGAAATCGAACAATGGCTAGAAACGCACGTGGTTTGACCCTGTAGCTCTTGAGGAAGTGGACAGGGTCCCTAGGGAATGTGAGCTTCGGCAACTAAAAGGTTGCAAGTCAAAGACTTACCTGTACCAGTGTCTGGGGGATTCTGGGAGTTGAAGTGCACACGTGCTGATATTGAGAAACACTGATGCAGAACAAGGAGGGTCATTTCCTCAGGGACCTGGCCTGCTGGAAGATGTAACTGATGTCATATTAAGGATGGAGCTGCTTGTTAGGTCTGCTTTTTAGGGTTTTGTGATGGGGCGAGGACAGAATTGCAAGCTGGAGGTCTTTTCCCAAGTCTATTGCTTTTCCAAATCTCCGAGCTTCAGCAGACTGCCAAATCTGGGTGAATTTGGTTATCTCAAAAATAATAATTATAAACATTGCGCTACTGAAAAATTGAGGCTGATCTTGGGGTGTTCTCTCTCTCTTTCTCTCTCTCTCTCTCTCTGTGTGTGTGTGTGTGTGTGTGTGTGTGTGTGTGCAGGCTGTGGGTTGCTTGAATGTAGAATAGCAATAGAGAAACATCTGAAGTATCTTAGGCAGCCTGTTATTTCAGGAAGCCTCTGGGGAGAGGGGGGAATCGGGAACTGTATTTCTGGTTTTCTTAGCCCTGAGTTATCCAGCTTTGGTAGATGGACTACAACTCCCAGCCAGCACAAATCAAGGGCACTGGATTCATCTCATTGCTACAAAATGTAGTAAGATGACCAGCGTGGTCATTCCTCATCTGAAGGACCCAGATTGGGAAGATCTGATAGCGTGGACAAACTCTTCTTAATTTATAGTCTTCTAGCCTCTGTTATTCCCCAGCCAGCATGACTATCTATCTGGCGCTGATGGGAAATGTAGTCCCATACTTCTGCAGGGCACCATAATAGGGTCGGCAGATCATAGCTGCAAGGAAAAGCTACCTTAGCATTAAGGACACTGGAAGGAGGGACTGTTTTAAAAAGGTCACTGGGAACTTTAGAAAGAATAATTGGGATATTGATTTGTACAGTGCAAGGTAGCTGTGGCTTGGAAGGGGAAAAAAAATCTGTCCATGAGCCATAATGAGGAGCTTGGTTATCATGAACTAATCGTGTCGTTTGAGCACAATCCCAGCCACCACCTAAGTGGTGGTGAGAGTCACCGTTGCACCCTGGAGCTACCTTCTTATGAAAATCAGTGTTATGAAATTTGTTCTTGTCTGGAACAAATTGTGAAGTTAACAGGCTGAACACCTTGGCCTTTGAAGTGTGAAAATGTCGCAGCGAAGGTTGCCATCTTGAGGGCTGGGCTTTGAGGGAGAACTTTCCAGATCATTCCAGATGGTTCCTGAGCATTCTAGTTGAGCTTCTTAATTCTCTTTGATTTCTCCTACTCATCTTTTGCCTTTTACATCCCTACGTGGAATATTAGATTCTTTGGTGTCCATCTCTCTCTCTCTCTCTCTCTCTCTCTCTCTCTCTCTCTCTCTCTCTCTCTTTCTCTCTCATCTTGAGTGGTGACTGGAAAATATGAAACCTCTTGATTGTGTTCACATAACACAATGGTTATTAAATGAAGCCATTTTTTGTGTATCCACAACACCTACAAATCATACACTAATCAAACGGGTTTGGTTGGCACAGCATTACCAGGTTATTAAAAAAAACACAATACTAAAATTCACTAAGGACAGTAACTGCTAGTATTTTTTCTCTGATCGGGTGGAATGTGTGCTTTAAACACTCTCAGGTTTAAATTTAATTTACCTTCTAAATTTCCTGAAGGGAAAACTTTGAAAGGGGCTCTGTCCCAAAATATTTAGATTTAAGAAGTGGCATACATTATATAATTTGCAGGGAGTGTCCCTTGGACAATCTTAAGGCTCAATCAAACTCTATAAGTTGATTGTAAAGAGGTGTTAAAGCAAATATTTGGCATTTCCAGGGACCTAATACATCTGTCCAAACTTCTGGCAGATGTTTCTGCATTTGATCCCTTGTCAAATTCATTCCTGATCTTCAAGATGTTGGTTCTTTGAGTGATAAATAACAAAATAGCAGAGTTTGAAGGGACCTTGGAGATCTTCTAGTCCAAGCTCATGCTCAAGGTGGAGACTCTATATTATGTTAGACAAATGGCTGTCTAACCATTCTTAAAAGCCTCCAGTGATGGAGCACCCACAGCTTCTGAAGGCAAGTTGTTCTACTGGTTGATTGTTCTCACTGTCAGGAAATTTCTCCTTAGTTCCAGGTTGCTTCTGTCCTTGATTCGTTTCCATCCATTGTCCTGCACTCAGATGCTTTGGAGAATAGGTTGACCCCCCCTCTTCTTGGTGGCAGCCCCTCAAATATTGGAAGACTGCTATCCTGTCTCCCTTAGTCCTTCTTTTCATTAAACTAGACATACCCAATTCCTGCAACCATTCTTCACACATTTTAGCTTCAACCCTATCTGAATTGATTAATGTTAGGGAATCAATGAAGAGACCAGATTGGGAAACTTATGTAAAGAGATCACGGTGGGTCAAAGTCAGGATTAATCATGGCAAAACTGCCCACCTCTGCTGGGAGAAAGGAAATATTTGGTGTGAAAAATAGAGTGAGATGTGGAGATGACACTCAACGCTTGTCAAGAAATTTGATACCTGCAAAGCTGGATATGTGTTGCGAGGCAAGAGAACTCTGTGTTTATATCCCCAGTCTCAACAGAAGGGGAGAGAAAGGTGTTTATTTCCTCTGACTTCATGATTTTTGAACAATTAATTCCAAGAAAATTATACATTTATTGGCTGGTCCACACCATCTGAGAAATTGGAGTTAGGTAGTTGGTGATTCAATGTGTTTCAGTCATTGCCCAAATATGCTAAGACACAGTTTGAAGCCTCCCTATTATGTACTTGTTATAACATACCGTGTTATGTGAACATTATAATCACGTCCTGTTAAACCAAGATTGAGGCTACTACATTGTGTGAACTAGTATTGAGTTATTACAAGGAAAGAAAAGTATATTATTTTTGTGTTAAGGCCTCATGCAGGTGTAACTCAGTTGTGGAGGTTAGTACAGTCAGTATAAAGAGCTGTAATTGCTTTCTGTTTGAGAAAAGTTAAAAATATTCGCAAATAAACTTTCCACATATTTCTTCACTGTTTGGGGGTGAAAAACAGGCAGGTTTTTTTTTTGCATTTAAAATACAACTGAGCTTGCCTTGGTTAAAAATACTTTTGAAAACACTTCCATGTAAATTATGAAAGTGAGAAGTACATTTATAAAAGAGGGCTGAAAAATCTGTCTGCATAAATATTGGATTGGGTAGCAAGGCGGAATTTGTGCACTGTGGTTTGTTTGATTTTGGCTTAGTATGTGTAACTAGCCAGGTTGGTTGGGAAGCTATAGTTGGTTTAGTGCAACATGTGAACCCATGTCTTATGGATTGTTCCACATATAGTGCTTAAAACCATGGACCAGTGCAGAGATGTTAACCAGAGGCTCCAACACCAAATAATGAAAATATAGGGAGAAACTATTTTGAAGATAAGGTAGAATTTCCTTTCAACTAAACTCAACTTCTGATGACTGGATTGATATATTGAAATGTTCTTTTGGCAACAGTACAGAAATAATTTGCATTTATCTTCTTATTTTGACTTCCCAGTTTGTTTACAGCATGGGATTTTTTTTAAAAAATAGCCTCCTATCCAAGCACTAACTGACTCTGCTTAACTTTTGAAGATCAACCAAAAGGAGGTAGATATTGCCACCTTAATCTAACTATAGTTAAGATAACTCAAAATTTACTTTTTTTTCCCTTGATTGTCCTGTGCCTCTTTTAAAAGCCATATGTGACCTTCAGCTCCCTTCCAGACAGTGCAATGAATCATGAATGGTTAAGGGAACTAGATATGTCTAGCCTAACAAAGAGAAGGATTAGGGGTGATGTGATAGTCTTCCTGTCAAGTGCCAGGAAAATCAGGAGATCCAGACATGCTTCAAATGGGTATAAAGATTTATTGTAAGCTTAAGCTCTCTACAAGAATCTGAATTACTAACAGTCAAGGAAAATTTGAGGGAGTTAAGGATAGGAAGTAATTCAAGGTGGGTTGGACTTAGATTTCTTGTGGGCACACAGGGACTCGTGACTGATGACACATTTGACCCCTCCCTCAGGCTCAGCCTGGTTATCTCCTACATCTCCAGTATTTGAGGGCTCTCACAGAGAAGAGAAAGTTATCTCCAAGGACAGGACAAGAAGCATTGGGTGGAAGCTCATTAAGGAGTCATTCAACCTGGAGCAAAGGAGAAATTTCCTGATAGTGACAGTGATTAATCAATGAAGCAGCTTAGGTTCCAGAGTTGTGGGTACTCCATCATTAGAGGTTTTCAAGAAACGATTGGACAACCATTTCTCTGGGATGGTATAAGGTCTCCTGCCTTGGGCAGGGGATTGGACTAGAAAATCTCCAGAGCCCATCCAACCCTATAATTTAATACAATTTATATGATGCCTAAGACCCATCTGTGGATTCTTTATGCCTATGTTAATATGCTGGAGCCCCCAGGGAGAAATTCAAGAAATCTTTTGTCTTTCATCTCCTCAATTTGTTGCTGACACTGAGCTGTTCATAACTACAATGAGATATTGTATGATGATCAAGGCTTTTAATGCTGAAGGTTGGAAAGGTTTTGCTTTTAATCAAATGTCAGAAGTTTCACTAACTTAGGTTACTCCCTGTACTGGGTGCTGTAGTTTTATTTAGCTATAAATAGCTGTGTGGGCTTCTGTAGTTAGACAGGGAGGTCAAAAAGCTATTTCTAGCTAGAACATTTCTGTGCCAAAGAACTTCCTCATTTGTTTCAATGGAGGAAGCCTTGATCTATCCTGGTTCCTCGTGTGTGTGTGTGTGTGTGTGTGTGTGTGTGTATGTTAAGTGTTTGTTAAGTATTTTAGAATACCTTGCTAGGCCCCAAACATGGGACAAATCGTATTGCCTGTTTCAGCCTAACCCAAGGCCATCCACAGGCTGTAGTCACAACAGTGACAGCTCATATTTGTGTAAATTTTTTGGATTGCTAACAAAGAATTATTAGTTAGACTAATTATTATTAGTCTCCCTTTAATTCTTTGTTAACAATCCAACAAAATTACACACACACACACACACACACACATATATATATGAGGGACGTGGTGGCTCAGTGGGTTAGGACGCTGAGCTTGTCGATCAGAAGGTTGGCAGTTTGGCGGGTCAAATCCCGAGTGCCACGTAACAGAGTGAGCGCCTGTTACTCGTCCCAGCTTCTGCCAACCTAGCAGTTCGAAAGTATGTAAAAATGCAAGTAGAAAAATAGTGACCACTACAGTGGGAAGGTAACAGCGTTCCGTGTGCCTTTGGCATCTAGTCATGCCGGCCACATGACCACGGAGACGTCCTCGGACAAGCACTGGCTCTTCGGCTTTGAAACGGAGATGAGCACTGGCCCCTAGAGTCAGAAATGACTAGCACGCATGTGCGGGGGAACCTTTACCTTTACCTTATACATATATACATACATAGAATGGCACTCTTCTTTAAAATACCCTAAAATCAGGGTATTTTGAATATTCATTCACATTTATCTATATGGGAGAAGATCTGGAGTCTTTAATCAAACAATAAGATCAGCAAAATGACTTGTGAGGAGTTTGCACCTTGTGCTAAACCAGGGAGTTCCAAATTTGGCAACTTAAAGACTTGTAGATTTCAACAACACACCTTTTCCCCACCTAAAATTTTATTTATTTGATTGAGTTCTGTCCCTATACACACACACACACACACACACACACACACACACACACACACACATATATATATATATATATATATATATATACATATATATATACATATATATATATATATATATATATATATATATATATATATATATATATATATATATATATATATATATATATATATACATACATACATATGTGTGTGTGTGTGTATAAAGCGCTCTCTCTTTTTTTTCCTTGCAGCTCGCATCCCAGACTTATCCCAGACTCAAACTGCCGACAGCTTGTGAATAGAGGCTTAAATGAACATGGCAGCATCGCAAGAGCCTGCTTTTCACTGGCACAAATGAGAGCCGTGTCTAAAAAAAAGCGATGCAGAGACTTCTCGGTGGGTAGCACATGGCTCTGGAGCGAGCGGCGAAGGCGGAGGAGGGACCCTCTTTTCCGACTGATGCTGCGCTTTGAAAGGGCTTCCTCCTTATAAGAAGGGTTGCTAATTCAGAACTCGATTCTCCCCCGATGTGGCGAATTCAGGGTGATCTGACAAGGGCTTGAAGGTGAGAAGCCCCAGCCTTTGCTCCTTGGGAAAACACGGTTCAAGTCTTTGGCTTTTCGTGTGAAGGGAGAGACGTACAGACTGACTGGAATTAAAATGCCAGCGAAAGGCAAATACTTTTTTAACGAAAGCGAAGGTTGCAAGCTGACAGATCCCTTGTATGAGAAGTATCTCTATGCGAGTCAACAACACCCACTGCTCTTCTTCCTGCTCTTCATTGTGGTTGCCTATTGCTCGACACTTATCGTAGTGCTCGTCTCTTACGATGTAAGTATGTGCTGCTCTTCTTAGTTTTTCGATTCTGAATAAGATCGGACGCTCCAATTTTAGATGGATGAAGCTGCGTATATTAATGCAAACGTGGCCATCATTTTTAAATGCATAGTGCTTTGCAGTTTTCCAAACAGGTCATCACCAGCAAGTTATGGAAAAGTTGATTTAAAAAAGATACCAAAGCGGATGCAGCTAGTTTGAAGAAATGCATAATATTATGGGGGACTTTAGGCAAAACTGCAAATAAGAATCTTAGGTTTAGAGAAATGTAAGCATGTTTTAGCATAAAGTTCAAGGAACCCCTCTTAAGCTCAAAGAAAGTTTTTGGAAGCTTTCTCCTGCAATTCCTATTTGTGCATATTCTCAGCAGCTTACATTTCTTGAGAAATTAAACTAGAATCTGTTAAATGCTTCTCCTGGTGCTCTGTAATTTAGAGGAATCCTAGACCTTAAATTGTAAATGTAATAGGAATCTCAGATTATGATTGCTTGCAGCAAGACTGTAGATCTAACGTGATCATTTCTGAAATTCTACTGTTACGTTGACATTGTTATTGAGGTTGAATGCAGTTTTTGTTTAATGCACAAAGATCTAGATTTATAAGAATTTCTAAATTCCGGGGATCATAGATAAGGAATGTGCCAGATTTTTAATTCTGGAGATGAGAGACCACAAACCATTTCCTTTTCCAGAATATTTTTCCTAGACATTCACCAGATTCCCCCTAAGCATTGCTATTCCCAGAAGAAAAACAATTTTTTAAAATCTTTTCTATATCTCCAATTAAAAGATCTAAGAGCAGGTGATGGGAAAGACCTTCCTAAGAGATTTAGAAGGCAGTTGATTGTCTGAATAGTCCTATAGATCTGATTGGACTAAGCTAAGTTTCTTATCTGCCATTAGTAACTAGCTTCTGAATTGGCGATTATTGAAATTATTGAAACGTACAGACCGCAGCAAAATCATATCGTGAAACTAAAATCATAACGTGAGGAATAGACGCCAACTTAATACAAAACCTAACTTAAATCAAAATTAACTTTTTTTTTTACTTTCAGGAACATGCCGGTCAACACCTGGCCTTTCTTATCACAGTGAGCATTGCTCTCATTATCTTCATCATCATGTATGTTTTAGTTTACATCGAGTATTACTTTTGGTGCCAGCTGAAGCTCTTTGCGGTCGTGATCTGGATCAGCTTGCTGGCCATCGGATACGTGTCCATTTTCGACAAGGAAAACCC
The DNA here is from genome assembly GCF_964194415.1 of Vipera berus. Taxonomy (NCBI): domain Eukaryota; kingdom Metazoa; phylum Chordata; class Lepidosauria; order Squamata; family Viperidae; genus Vipera; species Vipera berus. Next base: position 5,667,862 of record NC_138213.1, on the reverse strand, counting down.
TAAGCCAGCTGCATGGGAACAGGTATTTCTGTCACCTAATTATGACATCATCCTTGCGCCAGAAAGAGACTACTTGCACACACACATGCTCCCCAAACACCCCTTTCCTAACCCTCATTCAGTCCATCCAGATAAGCATTGCCAAAATAGGGCAGGAAAAAGACCCCATTTTTTTTTGAAAACCACTTTTTATTTTATTCAGAAAAAAAGTTTAAAGACAAAACACCCAAATATTTAAAAAAACAAAAAAAGAACAAACAAGACATTAAAAAGGTGCATTAAAAAAAGGACTAACACACACATATATATACACATGTTACCCTCCTTAGCTGAATGCTGATTAATATATTACAATAATATTAGAGTCCCACCCCCTGCAAAACAGGTCCAAAGAATTTTAAATTACTAAACCACTAAACCTATTTGCAAATTGAGAAGAAGAAGAAGAAGAAGAAGAAGAAGAAGAAGAAGAAGAAGAAGAAGAAGAAGAAGAAGAAGAAGAAGAAGAAGAAGAAGAAGAAGAGGAGGAGGAGGAGGAGGAGGAGGAGGAGGAGGAGGAGGAGGAGGAGGAGGAAGAGAAGAAGAAGAAGAAGAAGAAGAAGAAGAAGAAGAAGAAGAAGAAGAAGAAGAAGAAGAAGAAGAAGAAGAAGAGGAGGAGGAGGAGGAGGAGGAGGAGGAGGAGGAGGAAGAGAAGAAGAAGAAGAAGAAGAAGAAGAAGAAGAAGAAGAAGAAGAAGAAGAAGAAGAAGAAGAAGAAGAAGAAGAAGAAGACCACCAGATTTAAATTCCAAAACCCTCTATTAACAAACTGTTATTGTAATGAACTCAGAAAATTTACCATGGCTTCTTAAAAAAATGCCCATTTTTGATGATGACATTTTTCCTCCTCCTCTTTTAGCATGTAAAATGGTAGAATTTTAAAATTGGAGGGGAGTGAGGCATTGTGCCTCTTAACTCCCTTGCCCAAAACCTTTTGCTCTGCTGATCCTAGTTGCAATGACTTAACCTAGCTGTTGTCATCTCTGAATGTCCTCAAATATTATTTCTTGAAAGAAAAGAAAGAGATTACAGGATCCAAACTGGATCAGTCACCAGGACCAGAAGTTTACTCTTCCGAGCTTTTGGACTTGTGCTGGACCCCATCCTCAGGGAACTTCTCTCTCACCAGAATGTGTGCTTTGGGCTGTTCTATGTATAGTACTTATGTAGTGCCTGATTGTGTGTGGCTTTTTAGTTGTCAATTGCGGTGTTGATGGCCAGTTATAAAGTTGTTGGATGTTGTTTCCTTGTGCGTCCAAGTCTTCAGCTCCTAAGTACCTGATAAGCTGGTGATAAATCAGCACTCCTGTTGATTGACAAGGGGGCCATTTCCCAGATTTCAATCATTTCCCTGGCTATTTTTGTACCTGCTTGGCCAACAATTTTAGTAGCTGAGAAATTGAATTTACATCCTTGTTCATTGCAATGTGAGGCTACCAATGAATTCAGGTCTCCCTGTCTGACCGCTTGCCTGTATTCTTGCAGTCTGGTGGTTAGCTTCCTCCCCATCTGTCCTACACAAGGGCACCCCTTACAGGGCATCCAAAAGATTACATTAGAAATATCTCCCCCCTCCAAGCAATCTTTTCTTCATTCGTGAAAAAGATTACATTACTCAAGTGTGTGTGTATGGGGGGGGAATAAATTGTTGTGGGCAATACACTGATCAATTTCTCCTAATTCCTGCTGATGAAGACTCTTCTTTATTAATCGTCTCCTTGTTTTTCTTCCAGGTACCATTTTTTCTGTTCATCATCTTTACAACATACACCATGTTGCCCTTGGCTATGAGAGATGCTGTCATACTCAGCTCCCTTTCTGCCCTCTCTCATATTATCGTCCTCAGCGTTGCAGCAGCCAAACACCCACAGAATCAACACATCTTGCTCCTTCAGGTAAGGTACCTTGGGGAAACTGAGGCTCAGCATCACTAGTGTCTCCTGGAACATTGGTGGGAGGATCCTCTGATCACAGTCACCAAAAGCCAGGCATGACTTCCTGCCTGTTGGAGGCCACAAAGAAAGCAAAAATGTAAATCTTCAAGAGGTTTCAGAAAGATTTAAAAAGCCAATTTTGAAAGAATTGGTCTCCTCAACGTGTGTTATGGTTGGTGCCCCCCACTCCTGATAAGCATCATTTTTTCAAGCAATGTTCCTTTCTTGAAGGGGGGGGGAGGGAAAGAAAATGGAACAATTCTTCTATTAAAAAGGTATTATAAATTGTATATAAGCACTGGATATTAGAAATGCTTTCCTCTTTAAAATTAGCTAGCTTGTTGGTCCGACATGCATTCTAATGACTGCTCGTTCAAATTTCAGACAATCCTTTACATAAAGTTTTAATATATGTGGGCATGCATAATTTCAATCTATATATGCATGTAAATACAGTATACATTTTATGTTCTTCGTTGTATTCCAAATTGGGCATTGGATGTTCTCTCTTTCTCTGGCAAATCTGCTAGTGTTTCTTTCTTCCTTTTTTTTCCCCACAAGCATCTTAGAAGAGGTTCTGAAGTAACAAAATCACCACTGGCCCAAGTTAGGCCACAAAAAGTTAGTTCCCATTGGATTGGAGGCATAGTTTTAGCATTTCAGCACAGCCTGTAGAAAGCTTGAGCATTTGTTTGTTGAGCTGGAATGACCATTTAATTTAGAACAAGGTTGGAAGGGACCTTAGAGATCTTCTAGTCCAACCCTCTGCTCAAGCGGGAGACACTATGCCATTTCAGACAAGTGACTGTCTAGTCTCTTCTTAAAAACCTCCAGTGATGAAGCACCCACAACTTCTGGAGGCAAGCCAATCCACTGGTGAATTGTTCTCCCTATCAGGAAATTTCTCCTTAGTTTTAGGTTAGATTTCTCTTTAATTATCTTCCACATGTCACTTCTTGTCCTGCTGTCAAATGCTTTGAAGAATAGGCTGACCCCTTCTTCTCTATGATAGCCCTCATCTTAAAAAATTTTTAGAGCCTTGGTGGAGCAGTGGGCTAATGCCTCCTTAAGTAACACCAGCTGCCTGCAATTAGTGCAGGTTCGAGTCCCACCAGGCTCAAGGTTGACTCAGCCTTCCATCCTTCCGAGGTAGGTAAAATGAGGACCCAGATTGTTGGGGGTGTTATGGAATTTATTGTGCAGAGGTCTCCTTGTGCTACCAAAGAGTTGCACAGACAAGGAAGGGCACTGAGAGCAGTAAAAATCACACACAGAAATACACTGAGTTCTAAAAGCAAAAAGTATTTTACTTTGAGGTGGTGTAAAAACAAAAATGCACAGTCAAAAATAAACAGTCCAAGTCATACACAATAGCAACAGTCCAAGGAGTAATCCAAACTACAAAGTCTTCTTACCGGTCCAGAGGTCAATACACAGTTCAGGTTTACAACAGTAGTAAACCAACAGCAGAGCAAAAACAGTAATAGTAGAGATCAGTGAATTCAGAGAGAGAAAGAAGCTACGTTCCTAGCTTCCTCTTATGGCCATGAGAACACTTACACACCCATTGGCCAATTAACTTCTTAAAGACATAGCATTATGGTTAATATATTTTCAACCCAACATTGTAGGCTAACACCATATGCCTAACATTCTCCCCTTTGGGTAGAATAATATATAACTCTTACAATCTTATGCACATTCTTTCACAATTAGCATTGTGTTTCACAGCACTTTGTACCTTCGTAAAATGGTTTGCAATATTTACATCAGATGAACAATACTGTACTCTAGCTGTATTAATTTATCTTTGATACATTGTCTGACATTCAAATAACGAAGATCAGTATGTTTAGATCTTGTTCTTACTGCAGCATTATTAGCCATCTTTATCGCAGCTTGATTGTCCTCATACACAATAAATGGATCATTTACATTTAAACCCATATCTAACAATAATTGTTTGTACACTAGCAGTTCTGTACATAACACTGATAGACATGAAAATTCAGCCTCCATTGTAGACAAGCTTATGTGTTTCTGTCTAAGACTTCAACTCCCTGTTCATTGCAGCTTTCCATGATGCCTGTTCCTTTTCAGGATACATCCTGATCTCATCATAGTTAGAAGGTACTACACTAACTTGACATACTATACTTGCTTCATAGCGATCAGGTGGATGTCTGATGCGCGTTGAACGCCAAGGAATTACAGGGCTTTGAATTTCTGTCTCCTTTCCTTCCTCTGATTCCTCTTTTATCTCCCCTATCTCCTCTTCATCTTTTATATTTACAGGAGATGCATTATCATTACTAGTTACGTTATCAGAGGAGTCCTCAAACACTAGAGGATCAGTATTAACAGTTACTTGCTCTAACCTATCCCAACCAACGTGCTCAAGGAATTTTGCACTAGCACTGTTATATACATTAGTTGTGCCTCGTTCCCAGAAACGATAGGATCTATGGTTAGCTTCATAACCTACGAAGTATAATTGCCTAGCCCTATGTTGGCCTTTACTCCTGAGTTGTGCAGGAATGTGGACCCAAGCTGGGGTGCCAAATGTGTGCAGGTAATCAAGGTTTGGTTTCTTACCATGCCATATTGTATATGGTATTTTACCAGTAGAAGTATTAACAACTATATTCAGAACATGGTTTGCACATTTTGCTGCCTCCCCCCACAGTCTATCTGTTAAGCCAGAATCTTTTAACATGGTTCTCATCATGGCTTGTAACGTTTGCCCACGTCTCTCAACAAATGCATTATGTTGAGGCCTATAAGGGGCTGAACGTTTATGCTCAATGCCAGCTGATTCTAACATATCAACAAAACGCTTATTTGTAAATTCAGTACCATTATCAGTAATTATGCACTGAACCTTTCTCTTTGTTTTTCTCTCCACGAACTTCAGCCAGTTTGCAAATTGTTGGAAAGTGTCTGCCTTTGACTTAAGCAGATAACAAAAACCATATCTAGAGTAGTGGTCCAATATACTTAACATATAGCATGACCCTCCTAAACTTGGTTTCATGGGTCCAATTAACTCAGCAAACACAACTTCCAAAGGAACAGTTGTTTTGAAGCTGTTTATCCTGTGTGCAGGAGTTGCCTTACTCTTTTCCTGATTACAGGCATTGCAATTCAAATACTTACTACATGGCTTCAGTTTAACTCCCTCTACTAATTCCACTGTTTTACGTAGTGAGTTAAAGTTTACATGCCCTAACCGCCTATGCAATAAATGTATACATTCATCATGTGGCTTCTTGTTCTCACATATTGAGTTAGCTTTAACTGTACTAACTTGGTTACTTGTGAGAACAAATAAACCATTTTTCAAATTAGCAGTTACACAGGTTCCATTCCTCTCAATAGTGCATTGCTCCCCTCTGAATGTTACCACAAACCCAACTTTAACCAATTCCCTTACAGATAACAAGTTGAATCTTAGTTTAGGTATATATAACATAGGTAACTGTTCATCAATGCATGGACAATAGGAATTACCTTCACCAGAGGCCTTCATCCTCCAACCATTGGCCAGTGAAACATATTGGTTGCTGTTTTTCATATTAACAAACCTCTTTTTCACTTTAGTAATGCATTGTGAAGCCCCACTATCAACAACCCACAATTCATTATTTCTGGATGTTGATTCACCAGAAATAGCCAAACCAATGCCCTTCTTAGCCTTCCCACTGCTATTCACATTCTGTTTTTTACCCTTTCTACAGAATTTGGCTATATGCCCTCTAGCCCCACAAGAATAACATTTCTTGACGTTGTAAGCAGTGGTGAATTGCTGCTTCTCTCGTGGCTGTGTTTCTCTCAGCTGGTCTCTGTCACGCCTTCTTCTGGACTCTTCCAGCAGTCTCCCAGTAATGTTAGTCAATGTCAGTTCCTCTCTGGTCAGGACTTCCAAAGAAGAAACATATCCATCATAACTCTCATCCAAAGATGACAGAATAATGTAGACCTGATGCAACTCTGAAAAAATCAGCTCCTTTTCATGAAGCTCTTGAAAAGTTGCCTTCATATAATCTAAATGGGTCAGCATATCTCCATTCTTCTGCAGACGAGCCCTAAACAGCTTACGTGTAAGGTGTATATGTGCACCCACACTGTCACGAACATAAAGCCTTCGCAAAACGCCCCAACACCTAGCAGCAGACTCCTCACCACGAATATGGACAAGCTGCTGGTCATTCAGTGTTAGTCCAATAATGCAAAGAGCTTTCTCATTGCTTCGTTTAAAGTCGTCTAACTTTTTTGCATCCTCTTCGTCATCTGGATCCCAAGCAGTAGTATCTGGTGGGTTATTTACAACAGCCCATAGTCCTTCCTTGCGCAAAAGCAAGCAGCATTTTGTGGACCAGGAAACATAGTTTGTCCCATCCAACCGGGTTATCCAGGAGATGCCTGACAACAGTTCCTGTGCCATTTTACACCAAATACAAACTCAGCTAGGAATACTGTGTGTACTTACTCTCAGTACAGGCCTGGGCCCATAACCAGTGTTATGGAATTTATTGTGCAGAGGTCTCCTTGTGCTACCAAAGAGTTGCACAGACAAGGAAGGGCACTGAGAGCAGTAAAAATCACACACAGAAATACACTGAGTTCTAAAAGCAAAAAGTATTTTACTTTGAGGTGGTGTAAAAACAAAAATGCACAGTCAAAAATAAACAGTCCAAGTCATACACAATAGCAACAGTCCAAGGAGTAATCCAAACTACAAAGTCTTCTTACCGGTCCAGAGGTCAATACACAGTTCAGGTTTACAACAGTAGTAAACCAACAGCAGAGCAAAAACAGTAATAGTAGAGATCAGTGAATTCAGAGAGAGAAAGAAGCTACGTTCCTAGCTTCCTCTTATGGCCATGAGAACACTTACACACCCATTGGCCAATTAACTTCTTAAAGACATAGCATTATGGTTAATATATTTTCAACCCAACATTGTAGGCTAACACCATATGCCTAACAGGGGGCAATTAAGCTGACTTTGTAATAATGCCGCTTGGGGTGTGTGTGAAAGCCCTAATAAGCAGGCATATACATAGAATGAAGGCTACTGCTAAGCTTGTAAGCCGCCCTGAGTCTTCGGAGAAGGGCGGGATATAAATGGAATTAAAAAAAATAAAAATAAAGGATCTTAAATTCATCTGGAGCTTTGATTCACATCAAAACAGTATACCAGCTGTTGAGAGAACCAAACAGTTCTTCCCAAATCTTTTTCACAAGGCAGTGCTAAATTTCAGAAGGAATATTTTGATATTTATTTTTTTTTACACCAGGAGTGAGTACTTGAAGACGGATAAAGGGAAATACTCTAGTTCTGTAAATGTGGAAACTATGACCCACCAAAGTAATTCTGTAGTTTGGCAATCCCTGCTTGTCTAGACAATCCGTTTTTTAAAAATCTGATAAAACAAGTCAGCAAAACCATTTAAGATCCGCACCACTGAGGTGTGTGTCACTTTTGGAAGGTGAGGTAATGCACTTCCTACCCCCAGATAAATGCTTTGGACGTAATTGAAGCAACTCTTTTGTTAATATGTTGCTTCGTTCTTGGCAAATCTGCTGAATTTTGAGGTGGGATGAATTTTCATGCCATCTTCTCATTTCTGAAGGACTTGCTTACTTTTGGTCAAAAAAATGGGCTTGGTTTAATTCCTAGCCAGAAAGCAAAGCAAAACAAAATCTCAGGCCAATTTCCTTTCCTGTGTCAATCAAACAATAATTTCAGACAGTATGAATGAAGATATTTAGAGAGTGGGCAGTATGGAATTCCAACATGGTAAAAGTCATCAAATGAAATGAAGAGAATATTTGGACCTCCCAGAAGCAGATCTAACAGGCGATGTTGGATTGTCTCTCCTGAAACTTTTTTTAAATTAAATGTGGTAACTAGGTATGTTTGCTATGGTTCCTAAATCAAACTGAGCAGGAATGTAAAAATGAGAGTTTAAGATCATGGCTTATTCTGAATGTGATAACTATGGTTTCCTAGTTTGGGAAAAGAAGGAGATACAATGACCTAATGACATACATACATACATACATACATACATACATACATACATATGCTAGAAGCAAAAAAGTGACAAAAATTAGACTAGTCTAGACTAGAATAGAATAGAATAACAGAGTTGGAAGGGACCTTGGAGATCTTCTAGTCCAACCCCCTGCTCAGGCAGGAAACCTAGAGTCTACAGACCATTTCAGACAAATGGCTGTCCAGTCTCTTCTTAAAAACTTCCAGTGTTGGAGCATTCACCGATTCTGGAGGCAGGTTGTTCCACTGGTTAATTGTTCTCACTGTCAGGAAGTTTCTCCTTAGTTCCAGGTTGCTTCTCTCCTTGATTAGTTTCCATCTGTTGCTTCTTGTCCTGCCTTCGGGTGCTTTGGAGAATAGCTTGACCCCATCTTCTTTGTGGCAGCCCATCAAATATTGAAACACTGCTATCATGTCACCCCTGGTCCGTCTTTTCTTTAGACTAGCCTTATTTGCTTGTATGCAAGGGTGAAAAGGCCTTGGTGGAGCAGTGGGCTAATGCCTCCTTAAGTAACACCAGCTGCCTGCAATTAGTGCAGGTTCGCATCCCACCAGGCTCAAGGTTGACTCAGCCTTCCATCCTTCCGAGGTAGGTAAAATGAGGACCCAGATTGTTGGGGGCAATTAAGCTGACTTTGTAATAATGCCGCTTGGGGGGGGAGGGGTGAAAGCCCTAATAAGCAGGCATATACATAGAATGAAGGCTACTGCTAAGCTTGTAAGCCGCCCTGAGTCTTCGGAGAAGGGCGGGATATAAATGGAATTAAAAAATAATAATAATTCTTATATCAGTGGGTTAAGCTGAGGTATGACTTTGAAATCTGCTATATTTTTTCACCTCTAATGAATGCCTGGCTTTTTTAGAAGTGGCAGGAAGGATATGTACCATATCTACTCCATTGCATGGGAAATTATGTGTAGGAAACCAACCCCAAATTTAATTGCCTTAGACAGAGAAGTTTGTTGACTATGATTTATGATGTACCCTGTTGTTGGAAACCAACAATTTCTGACTTACTAAAATCACAGTGGTGTAGCACAATGTGTGAACTTAATCACTGTGTGAAATCACCTGGATTAACAAACATGAGCCAATGTATCAGTCATGGCTTTGGCAATAAACACCCTCTTGAAGTTAATCTTCTAGTTTTGGATAGGTTTCAGAGTTTGGAGAATGTGCTTCTTTTTTCTCCTAAAACAAAATACAGTTTCATGCAAGTATTTGTAAAAAAATTGTAATTGAAAGCAGGGGATTTAATTTAGTGCTTCTTCCAATTTTCCTACAAAATCTAGATCATCTGTCAGGGCAGGTCCAAAGTAGAGAGCTTCCAATTTTTGAAGGTGATTTCAAGATGAATCAACCCACAGGTCAAAGAGAAAGGGCACGAAACCTAATAGTGACAATTCTAAAATCCATCATTCCTGGAATTGCAAGATAATCTGGGGAAAAAATGAATTCCCAGGCTTATAATAGGTTACTTAAGTGCTGGCAAAATTAAGTTAGAAGGGTTTTCTCAAATCCATTGGCTGGTAGGGTCTCCCAAATCTGAACATGGTCAGTCTACTCAAGTATGGCCAACTCTGACAGGCACTGAAACAGCCTGAACTGCGCCCTGGTTAGAATGCAGTTTTGCAGGCTGACTCTGCCCACTGCCAGGAGTTTGATCCTAACCGACTCAAGGTTGACTCAGCCTTCCATCCTTCCGAGGTCAGTAAAATGAGGACCCAGATTGTTGGGGGCAACAGGCTGACTCTGTAAACCATTTAGAGAGGGCGGTAAAAGTAGTATGAAGTGGTATATAAGCCTTAGTGCTATTGCTATTGCAATTTGGACCATTTGTGTGCAAAGTAGATCCTCTGCAACTGAGCTGTGGTCCTTTCCCACGCTATCCTAAGATTATTTGGAGGTCATTTCATTCTAAACAAGGAGTGTCCTTCTTAACGTGAGCTAGCTGCTAATCCTTGTGTAACTATTATTCCTCTGCGTAGTTGCTTTCCTCTGGATGTTGGCTGTATTTATTTTATTTCATCAATGATAGTGAAACAACCCAAGTCTTCACATGGTTGTGTTGAAGGGTCTACACACACACACGCACACACACACACATTCTTTTGGCTTTTTCAAGGATTTGACCACCCTCTTTTTAAAATGAGCTTTTATTTATTGGTCTTAATTATCTAGATTCTATAGTATTTCAAGGCATCACTTTCATTTGATTACTTTTTTTAATACTGTAGAGTACTGACAGTTGGGTGGAATGAGTTGAATAAATGAATGAAGCATTTCTGGAAAGTTGGTTTTAAAAAGCCATTGAACAAGAGGTGGTAGGAGGCTTTCTCTGGAAAAAAGCCTTAGGGAATTGATGGGGAAGGACAGATAAGACAAAGCTTTCCTGTTGCAAAATTGGAACAAGACAGGATTCTTTGTTTTGCTGCGCTCAATTGTTATTTACGGTGAAGTTTGGTTTTAGCCTAGCCTTCGATGCAGATTGGGCTATTACGGCTTGTTCAGTCGGATGTGGTTAGGAAGAATCTTGTGAACGTCACTGGCTGAAAAAAAAAATAGAAGGTCGTAACTGCATGGTTTTCTTTCATTTCTTCAGCTTGTTGCAAATGCTTTCATTTTCCTTTGTGGCAATTTGCTGGGGGCCTATCACAAGCATCAGATGCAAGATGCCTCGTTGGATCTGTATCGCTATACCTTAAAATGCATCCAAGTCCAAATGAAATTAAAAATCGAAAAAAGGCAACAGGTAAGGGGAATATCAAACTGTAAAATGAAACATGCTTTCCTACATGTCTATAAGAGCCTTGGTGGAGCAGTGGGCCGATGCCTCCTTAAGTAACACCAGCTGCCTGCAATTAGTGCAGGTTCGAGTCCCACCAGGCTCAAGGTTGACTCAGCCTTCCATCCTTCCGAGGTAGGTAAAATGAGGACCCAGATTGTTGGGGGCAATTAAGCTGACTTTGTAATAATGCCGCTTGGGGGTGTGTGAGAAAGCCCTAACAAGCAGGCATATACATAGAATGAAGGCTACTGCTAAGCTTGTGAGCCGCCCTGAGTCTTCGGAGAAGGACGGGATATAAATGGAATAAAAATAAAAATAAATAAATAAATAATGATTAAGAATGCAATTATTAACCTGCAGATAATTATTGAGTGCAGTACATGACTCATTCCAGTTTCTCTTGGTGCCCTCTGAGTTTGGTTGTTTTCTTGCAGGTATTTCATTGCCCAAACTTGGTAACATCATCAGTAGCCAATCCCACTCTCCTCTAGCACTGATGATGTTAGCTAGTTGGGTAATAAAATGTCTGCAAGAAAACAACAAAGCTCAGAGAGCCCCAAGGTCATTGTCCTCCTCCACCACCACACCACCTCCTCCTCCTCCTCCTCCTCCTCCTCTCCACAAACCCCAATTCCCTTCTAGCACTGATTATGCTACCTAGTTGGGTAAGGAAACTTCCACCAGAAAATAAACAAGCTCAGAGAGCACCAAGGACCCCACAGTTCAACCCTAAGGTATAAATATTCTCCTTCGTTCCAGGTTGGGTAAGCCATATTGCTGCCTGCTTGGTAGCCATTAAAGTGAAAACTCAGAAATATTCGTGAATGTTGTTCTAGAATAATTCCTGAATAGTCCAGGAACCCCTCTGGACAACATGAACATAAGCAGAGCATTTTTGCGCAGCTGTACAAGCGTTCGAGTTGGGATGGAAGCACTAAAGGAATGAATGAACATTGAACGGCCTAATGAGCTTAACGAGGGAGTGGGCTTTGCTCTTATTAGATGGGTTAGGTTATTGGTCTTATTAGGTTGCTCCTTCCCCCTCCTTTGGAATCTTACTCTTGCTTTGAGCAATTCAAATCTTCTTCTTTTTCCCCCAGGAAAGCTTGCTCCTGTCTATCCTGCCAGCTCATATATCCATGGGAATGAAACTAGCCATCATCGAGCGCCTGAAAGAAACGAACGATATGAAAAAGCATGACAATAATTTCCACAGCCTTTATGTGAAACGGCACCAGAATGTCAGGTAAATCTTTGAGCTTCTGAGACCCACTTTCTCTATGGGGTCAGGATCTTAAAGAGGCCGTCAGGTTCTTGAGACTTCTCTTGAGGGAATCACAGCTTCTTCAAGCTGGACTCAGGCTAGAACAATCACAGACCAAAATATAAATATATATATATATTTGTCCTTTCTATAGCATCCTGTATGCAGACATCGTAGGATTCACTCGCCTGGCAAGTGATTGTTCTCCGAAGGAGCTGGTGGTGATGCTGAATGAATTGTTTGGAAAATTTGACCAAATTGCAAAGGTCAGTAAATTCTGGGAACTGAAATCCCCACATTTTCAAGTTGTCGGGGTCGAGAAAACAACTGGCCTGTTGCGCAAATGTAGCCATTCTGGTTGTTCAACTAGGAACCACCAGTATTATTTTTAATTGGGCAGTTTCACAACAAGATTGTGTATTGGGTAGAATACACTAGCCTTTTAAAAATCATGGTGTCACATAGTTTGGCCAAACAGTCAGTCCTCACGACCAGAATGGAGCTCAATATTTATATTGCTAAGTGAGACATGCTAAGCGAGACATGGTGGCACAATGCTTAGAATGCAGTAATGCAGGCTACGTCTGCTGACTGCCTGCTGCCAACGGCTCGATCCTGACCGGCTCAAGGTTGACTCAGCCTTCCATTCTTCTAAGATTGGTAAAACGAGGACCCAGATGGTTGAGGCAATAGGCTGACTCTGTAAACTGTGTAGAGAGAGCTGTAAAGCACTATAAAGCGATATATAAGAGTGCTATTGCCCTTCCTTCCTTCCTTCCTTCCTTCCTTCCTTCCTTCCTTCCTTCCTTCCTTCCTTCCTTCCTTCCTTCCTTCCCAGTGCTTAGAATGCAGTATTGCAGGCTAACTCTGATCACTGCCAGGAGTTCAATCCTGACTGACTCAAGGTTGACTCAGCCTTCTGCCCTTCCGAGGTCGGTAAAATGAGGACCCAAGTGGTTGGGGTCCTCAATATGCTGACTCTGTAAACTGCTTAGAGAGGGGTTGTAAAGCACTATACAAAGCGGTATATAAATCTAAGGGCTGTTTGTTAAGTGAGTTTTGCTCTATTTTACAGCCTTTCTTGCCCCATTTGTTAAGTAAATCGCTGCAGTTGTTAAATTAGCAACACGGTTGTTAAGTGAATCTGGCTTCCTTGTTGACTTTGCTCATCAGAAGGTTGCAAAAGGGGATCGTGTGACCCCGGGACATGGTGACCGTCGTAAATATGAACCAGTTGCCAAAGTGTCCAAATTTTGACCACGGGGATGCTGCGATGGTCGTAAATGTGAAAAATGGTCATAGGTGACTTTTTTCCAGTGCCATGGTAACTTTGAACAGTCACTAAACAAACTGTTGTAAGTTGAGGACTACCTATATAACAGTCATTGGCTGTACATGGATAATTTGAAATTTGCACGAAGCAAGATTTTTCACTGCTGCTGTAACTTCTAAACCAATGGGTTTAAACTGAGGACTGTCTTGTATTCTCCGTGCTTGAACCCCTGATAAATTGCAAATGAACTGTCCTTCCCCCATCCCCCATTTTCCTTTCTTTTCTTTTCTTTTTTGGAATAGAGAAAAGTGCAGTTTCGGATGAAGAGATAACAGCTGATCCGTTTTCTCCCTGCAGAAAAGCCTATAATTGCACTGCTCAAGACAAACGCCGGTTAATTCATATTTGCAATGCTTGATGATTCATGGGCTGTTTTTTTGTTTTGTTTTGCAGGAAAATGAATGTATGAGGATAAAAATTTTGGGAGATTGTTATTACTGTGTCTCGGGCTTACCTGTGTCCTTGCCGGTACATGCCAAAAATTGTGTGAAAATGGGCCTTGACATGTGCGAAGCAATAAAGTAGGTACTTTTTAAAAGCTAGTTAAAAAGTTAGGAGTGGTGATGCAGGAATAGATAAGGTAGCATTACGATGGATAATAATAGGCTCTCCTAATCTTCTGAAAGCAGAAAGATTTCTTCCTCCTCTGATTGTACCAGCGTAGGTTTTTTTATATATATATACTTATCGCTCTGTTAAATATTCACGTAGAAAAACAAGGTGTCGTGCAGTTAGTTTACACTGATTTAAACGTTCATGGATTAGAGCAGGGCTGTTCAACCTTGGCAACTTGAAGACTTGAGCGATGAGAACATATTCCAAAATCAGCGTGACTCTTAAGACTAGAGATGGGGAAATCAAATGGCTTTCCATCTTGTCTTCCACCCTGGAGTCCTTATCATTTTTATTTTTGCAGGCAAGTTAGGGAAGCCACAGGGGTGGACATCAACATGAGAGTCGGCATCCATTCCGGAAATGTTCTTTGTGGGGTGATTGGACTTCGGAAATGGCAGTACGATGTTTGGTCCCACGATGTCTCCTTGGCCAACCGCATGGAATCGGCAGGCATCCCTGGGTAAGGAGGTGAAATCATCATCATAATAAACTTGGAAGGGACCTTGGAGGTCATCTAGTCCAACCCCCTGCTCGGGCAGGAAACCCTATACCATTTTAGACGAATGGCTGTCCAGTCTCTTCAGTGTTGGAGCATTCACAGTTTTTAGAGGCAAGTTGTTCCACTGATTTAATTGTTCTAACTGTCAGGAAGTTTCTCCTTAGTTCTTGGTTGCTTCTCTCCTTGGTTAGTTTCCATTTATTGCTTCTTGTCCTGCCTTCAGGTGCTTTGGAGAATAGCTTGACTCCCTCTTCTTTGGGGCAGCCCCTGAGATACTGGAAGGCTGCTATCATGTCCCTCCTCGTCCTTCTTTTCATTAAACTAGAGTGTCCTCCAGTGAGTGTCCTCGTGATGGCAGATAATTGAAATGTTGAGTAGTTTCCTAGCTGAGGTTTATTTAGTTGGGTTTAGTCCAAGGATGCAGAAAGTTTGGGGGGACAATCTAATTTTTCCATTGGCTGCAAGATTCTGCAATGGCATTAGAGCAAGAATCAGGAGGATTTGGGTTCTTTGTCATGATTGGGAAGCAAAGCGCCCTTAACTCTTTCCTCTAGTGCAAACATAGCCCAAAATTTGCCTTCACTCTTCATTGCCAATTTTCAGAATGGGATGTCTGGTTTCTGGGTGTGAGAATAGAGCCAGGAGGCTTTTAGGAAGTAAGCTGCTTTTATTCCAATTCTTACTTTTGTATGAAAACTATGCAGAGAGATACCCTCAATTTTGAGCAGTGCCATCTTGACATGTTGGGGGCCCCTGGCAAGCTGTAGACTCTTCTCCTGCTGAGTCTGTTGGGTGAACCCCAATTGTTTGATGTGATTTCTAAACCAGGTTTTAATATATGAGTGTATGTTGGAGGATGAACAATTTGGTAAGCAATTTATAGAGATATGAATTCTTCCTTCCTTCCTTCCTTCCTTCCTTCCTTCCTTCCTTCCTTCCTTCCTTCCTTCCTTCCTTCCTTCCTTCCTTCCTTCCTCCCTCCCTCCCTCCCTCCCTCCCTCCCTCCCTCCCTTTTCTGTTCAGTGAATCCTCAGCTTCAGTTGCCATTCACCCCCTGATAAAAATCACAGTTGTCTCCAAAATGTACTCAGAGTTGCTAACCTGGATTCTGGATAGTAAGATTTGTGTCTTTACTATGGAGGCCATGGAAGGCTGAAAAAGAGACCTCAGGATATCTTGTAACTGATGCAACTGCTTTGTAAATATTTTCCTGGGTCTGCAGAATCGTTTCCATCCTTGTTAACAGGCAACAAGGGAGTTTATTTTTAGTCACTTTTATGGCACCAGATGGATTGATTATTGATTCTTTTTGGCACATGAGCTTACCTGTTTGCTGGATATTCCTGGAACTGCAACATCATCCTCTTTGTGTACCCGGACACCTGCTTTATAGTTGCCATAGCTCAGTGTGTGGCTTTTCAGAAGGAAATACACTTTGGTTTCAGGACTTTAATTGCAGAATAAATTATTTCACTCTGAGTCTTTCCCTGCAGTTATGATTGCATATCTGCCAACATCTTGCTTGTTCAGGATGAAACCAGAGAACTGCAAAGGCAGAACGTGGCCATTTAATTGAGCAAACTCTTACCTTTAAAAACACTTCCCTGCTTATGAAAGGCAGAGAATATTTTGAAAACACAAATGTTTGACCACAAAAGAGAAAAAAGAACCAAATTCCACCGCTGAGATTTTGTATACAGTATCCTAACCGGCGGGATAATTCAAAGCTCTTTGTATCATCCTTCATCCATTTTCAGATCTGAGGGTTCGTCTTAGGAATGAGTGAGTTTTCTCTGCTGTTCTGTGTTTTATTCCTGGGAATGAATGAATGAATGAACGAATGAATGAACAAACGAATCTGGATGAGTGAACTTGGCTGAATAACAGAATAACAAAATCACAGAGTAGGAAAGGAACCTTGGAGTCTTCTAGACTGAAGCTTTTGAAGACCAAAAGTCCTATTGATTCACCTAGCTAGCTGATAAAATCTCAAATAAATGATAGCATGACACATTGTTGGGCGTTGGGGCAAAATCAAACAATATTGGCATTCTGCTTCCTCCATTATTTCAACTGAGGCTGAGATCTATTGTTAGTCTTCATTAGTTCCTTTCAGGTCACCAGTTCTCGTTTTGTAGAAAAGTACAAATAATGGCACTTGCTATTTTCTTTCCATAACATTGGAAAGTGCTTTGGGGTGTGTGCGTGTATTAGTAAGTAGGTGGTACTGCTCAACGCATGTTGTGAAGCTTCCTGAAAACCCTCAATGCAAGCCAGCTGAGTAAACTCTTGGAGAAGGGTGTAGACTGCGAAGCACCCAGAAGTTATTTAAGCAAGGAAGGAGAGGAAAGAAAAGTGCTTTCAGTGTGAAACTGAATTAAAATTGAATGAAGTCTTCTTCCAGTTGAAAACACAATGGGCCACTTACCACTCTCTCTTGAGGGTGCCTCTTTGCCAAGCACGTAGTAGTCATTTTGATTGGCACTACGTTCGTTGAAAGGGATGGTACTCATCAGAGCAATATTGCCAAGTGTTTTGTAGACAGACATAGTGGGGAAAGAGCAAGAAGGGGGCTTCTAACAGGTCTGAAATCCATACTGTATTGGGGAATCAAAGGAAGGAGGAAGAAAAGCAGAGAAAACAGAAAATAAACAAGGCTGGCTGTAGAATAGCAGGCAGAGTTAGTAGATGGAGGTAAGCATGTCATTAGTTTGGAGTCATTGTGTTGCCACAAAAGACCCAAATCCAGCCCACCCATGAATTCTGTTGACTTTCATCTAGCACCAATTTAGTATGAACTGTTAGTTGACTAGTTTCTTGGGTTTAGCTAAGCAACAATAAACTCTACTTTGTCTCCAATGTATAAAAGGTGAAGGTAAAGGTTCCCCCGCACATGCGTGCTAGTCGTTTCCGACTCTAGGGGCCAGTACTCATCTCCGTTTCAAAGCCGAAGAGCCAGCGCTTGTCCGAGGACGTCTCCGTGGTCATGTGGCCGGCATGACTAGACGCCAAAGGCGCACGGAATGCTGTTACCTTCCCACCGTGGTGGTCCCTATTTTTCTACTTGCATTTTTACGTGCTTTCGAACTGCTAGGTTGGCAGAAGCTGGGACGAGTAACAGGCGCTCACTCTTGTTACGCGGCACTCGGGATTCGACCCGCCAAACTGCTGACCTTCTGATCGACAAGCTCAGCGTCCTAACCCACTGAGCCACCGCGTCCCTGCCTCCAATGTATACTCCTGGTTATTTGCACCTGACACTGATCCTGCATAGAGACCATGTGAAATGGTTGCTTTTGGTAGTAGATGCAGAGGGTGGCAAGGAACAGTGGTGAGATGCTGGAGGATGTTGGATGTGTGTGTCCACCTGCATTCCCTCTTAGCCCCAGATATTTAAGAATAATTTAATTGTTGTTTGGCGGAGCTGCTGTGACATCCTTACATCTGTCAACCATGAGTGGGGACTGCTATTTTATTTAGTTTAATTGTTTGGTCACTGAACAGGCTGAAGGACCTTCCCAGAAACACAATCTTCTTCCAAACTGGCCTGGTCTATTCTTCAGATAAAAAGACTTGTGTGACAAGGAAGTCTACTATTTTCTAACTACTGTATTATATTTTATCCAATCCTTTGTGCTGGTAACTGTGGCTTCCTTTATGTGCATTCTCTTCTCCCTTGAAGGAACTCGTGACATTCATGTAGTCTTTTCCTCCCTGCTTCTAATTGCACTTTCCCAAGAAGACTACATGAGGAAAGAGGGGCTGTCACGCGGGTGAGCCAGAATTATGACACCCTCCTCAGACCTTGTTCCATTGTTATTCAGTGCCTTCCTTTGCTCCCCCCCCCCCATTCTCCTCTCCTCTTGGGTTTGCATGAGATGCCCAAGTATAGCTTGTCAGAGAACAAAGGGGATCCAAATTAATAAAGCATACTGTGGTGTGGGATGTGTGAACCAAACACCCAATAAAGGAGAATATTTGTAGCTTGGGGTTGAAGTAAGGTATTTAGAGGACTGATGATGATACCTAGTTTGGGTAACGAAATGTCTGCAAGAAAACAATCAAGCTCAGAGAGCACCAAGGACCCCTCAAACCAAGCTAGGTTCAGATTTAATTTACAAGATGATCTTTGGGGGGTCTCTCGCTCTCCCTCCCTCTCACTTTCCTTCTCTCTCTCCCTCTTTCTCCCTCTCTCCCTTCCTCTCCCTCTCCCTCCCTCCCTCTCTCTCTCTCCCTCCCTCCCTCCCTTCCTCTCCCTCCCTTCTCTCTCTCCCTTCCTCTCCCTCTCCCTCTCTCTCCCTCTCTCTCTCCCTCCCTCCCTTCCTCTCCCTCTCCCTCTCTCCCCTTCTCTCTCCCTTCCGCTCCCTCTCTCCCTCTGTCCCTCTCTCTCTCTCTCTCCCTCTCTCTCCCTCCCACCCTCCCTCCCTCTCTCCCTCCCTTCCTCTCCCTCCCTCTCTCCCTCCCTCCCTTCCTCTCCCTCCCTCCGTCTCTTCCTTCTTCTCCCTCCCTCCCTCCCTCTCTCCCTCCCTTTTCCCTTCCTCTCCCTCTCCCTCTCCCTCTCTCTCCCTCTCTCCCTCCCTCCCTTCCTCTCTCCCTCTCTCTCTCTCACTCCCTCCCTCACTTTCTTGCTCTTGCTGTCTCCCTCTTTCTTGTTCTCCTTCCCTCCCTCTCTCCCTCCCTCTCCCCCCCTCTCTGAAAACAGTAGCAAACACTGCGCCAAGTTTTATGTGAATTGGCATGACTGGATGCTCTATCATGCTATCCAGCTGAGCTGTTCAGGAGCAATCCTGCCAGGAATCTTGATTTTGGCTGCCAAATGTGTGGCAGCAGAGAGTTATCGGCAGGAGCCATTGTAATGGTAATCGATTCCCGGGAATGGCGTTTCTGCAAACATTTCAGCCTTTTGTACACTTGTCTCTCTCCGCCCTCTTTGCAGCCGCGTGCACATCACAGAAGCAACCCTCAATCATCTCGGCAAAGCTTATGAGGTGGAAGAAGGAAACGGGCATCTCCGGGATCCCTATCTTGAAACCATGAACATCAAGACTTATTTGGTGATTGACCCCAGGGTAGGCATTCTTGGATGTAAAAAGAAAAATGAAAACCCACACACCCTACGAGTGGTCTCCTTGTTTCACACGTGTCATGCTGTGTCATGGTTTAACATGATGTATTGGGCAGCTCACAAATGGTTGAGTTTGCACTCATGGAAAACTAAAAATGTGCAAACCAGTACAGTAGCATAGATCAGCGTTTTTAGTCTTAGCAACTCTTAAGATGTGTGGACTTCAGCTCCCAGAATTCCCCAGCCAGCAAGGCTGGCTGGGGAATTCTGGGAGTTGAAGTTCACACGTCTTAAGAGTTGCCAAAGTTAAGAAACACTGGGGGGAAGTGGTGGTGTGTAAACTAGTCCAGCTATGAATTGCTCAGGAAAAAAAGTTGCTAGCACTAATAGGGGAATCACTCAGGGATAATTAAGCCTTTCATACAGGAGCTAGGAAAGCAAGCTACAAAGTTGTTGGGCAGAGAGGGAAGATAATTGATGGGAAATAGAAAGGAAGGAATTGAAACCTCACATCTGGAATAATTGAAGAAACAATTGGCATCTTGAGAAATCCACACAGAAAGCTGAGGGACAAAAGGATCCAGAGCCTTTAGGGAAGATAGGAGAAGACCATCTAAATGCCATGTTGGCCAGTGCCTATAATAAAGAAAGAAATGACTAGCGGGAATTATAGAATTACAGAATAACAGAGTTAGTCCCCGGAGGTCTGCTCAAGCAGGAGACCCTATACCATTTTGAACAAATGACTGTCCAGTTTCTTCTTGAAAACCTCCAGGGATGGAACACTCACTGCTTCTGGAGGCAAGCCGAAGCTGGTGGTTGCAAAGCAGGGATATGAAAAAGTCAAGGCTGCACACTTCATTTCGGGTTATTCAGCCACATCTGAGTGTCTGTGGCATGTCCATGCAAAATAGAAAGCTGAAAAGAAAAAGAAAAAAGAAACAGAAGTATGCAGAGAGGACTTAAATAAGACTAATCTAAAAATACTGTTGAGTGATGTTGTGTGTGTGTGTGTGTGTGCGTGTGTGTGTGTGTGTGTGTGCGTGTGTGTGTGTGTGTATATATATAAATATATATATATATATATATATATATATATATATATATATATATATATATATATATATATATATATATATATATATATATATATATATATATATATATATATATATATATATATATATATATATATATATATATATATATATATATATATATATATATATATATATATATATATATATATATATATATATATATATCTTTGGTTGTTCGGGTTCATTTTCCCGCGTAGAACTAAAGGTGTAGGAGCGACGTTTCGACGTCGCTCCTACACCTTTAGTTCTACGCGGGGAAAAACCCGAACAACCAAAGATTCACACATACACACACACACACACACACATTATCCACAGGATATAGTCAACTTATGACAGCTCATTATTTGTGTAAATTATTCAAATTGCTAATAAAGAATTTGGGAGGCTGAGATGATCATTTCGAACTCTTTATGTTCTCATCAGTCAGTCATACCCTTTATCTGAGATTCGAACCTGGGCTGATTATATATTAGGCAGTTGTATGTATGTATCTATATGTATATGTATATGTATATGTATATGTATATGTATATGTATATGTATATGTATATGTATATGTATATGTATATGTATATGTATATGTATATGTATATGTATATGTATATGTATATGTATATGTATGTATTCTTCTGCTGACACCAATCTTGCCTTTGATCAGGTGGCCGACGATTATATTTTGCAAACCCACAGCTCTCTGCTTGCTTCCTCCTTTTTTTTTTTAGATCTTTATTATGTGTTGTGATTGTAACCAGGTACAGAAATTGGGAATAATGAGGGTCAGGTGAGGTATCAAAAGCTGAACTAAACTGCAGCCTGCAACCCAGGAGGTTTTATTTTGGTCTCGTGCGCTTGGAAAAGGAGAGGAGAATGTATTCTACGTTCAGTTGCCATGAACCCCCGATCCAGTGAAACAATGGCTTTTAAATTTTGATCTCCAAGGAGCCCTTCAGGAATCCAGAACGCTGTTCTTTAAATGTGTGTAATTAAACAGAGTAGGCCCTCACACTCCCACGCTTGCTTTAAGTGCAGTTCTACCAGCATTTTGAGAAGAACTGTTTAAAAAAAAAGCTGTTGCACAATGAATTCTCCTAGTTTGCTTTGCTCGGCTTACAAAAGAGGTTCAGGGTTGTTGTTTTTCCCCCCCCTCTGCTTTTCAGCAATTTCTATAGCTCTGATATAATTCCAAGGCCAATGGCATCCTGTTTGCCTTAGATATTTTTATTAATAAAGGCTATTAGTGCTACTTTACAGAACAGAGCAGACAACAAGCAGTCACAGTTCCAAATTAATAACCCTGCACAGACTACATTCTTGTAGAGCAGTGCTTCCCAAGCCAGGGTAAATTACCCAAAATTGGATAAAAGTGGCTTTTCTTTGGGTAAAGACCCACGAACCCATTACCAGTCACAATTGGTGGAGGTTAATGCTTGCTATTAACTGGTTTCTGTTTCTGTTTTTTTTTTGTAAATTCTTTTAATCCTGTTTACCCATAGTGGGACTCTAAAGTGCTCAAAGAGCCTTTGGAGCAGCAACAGCCTATAGAATGTCAGATCCAATAGAGGAGAATATAGCTCCAAAGTTTGAATTCTGGAATCCTTGATCCTTCTGAGTTTGGTTGTTAGCTTGCAGACGTTTCATTATCCAAGTAGGTAACATCATCAGTGCTAGGGCTCAAACATAGCTTCAACTGGGAAAGTGAGCATCTGAAACCAAGTGAAATCCAAAAATTGTAGGGAATTCCTGGGAGTTTGGCATTCAGACCAATCAGCCATCAACAAATACAGAGATAAACACCATTTACACGCCATTCAAAAGACAATTTTAAAAAGCTAAGGAGGAAACCAAAAGACTAGAACACGTCTTCTCCAGCAACCAACACTTTTATAAGCAAGGATTAATCCCAGACAAACAACCTAGCAGAAAACAATACCTAATCAAGGAAACTCTGAGGAGAAAACCACATCGCCACCAACACTGCAGGGCAATCTACGGTATATAAACAGGGAGTAAACCTCACACTCACCAGCACTGATCATGTAACTGAGTTGGGTCATGAAATGTCTGCAAGCAAACGACCAAGTTCAGAGAGCACTAAGGACTCCAGAAGATAAAATAAAATAATGTGCCCAATGTAATCATTTATATTCTCTCTCTCTCCCCCTCCCTCCCTCCCTCCCTCCCTCCCTCCCTCCCTCCCTCCCTCCCTCCCTCCCTCTCTCTCTCTCTCTCTCTCTCTCTCTCTCTCTCTCTCTCTCTCTCTTTTTCTCGTTAGTCAAAACAGCGTGCCACCAACAATCATTTTCCTCAATCCAGAGTGCAGGATGGCTTGAAGATGAGGGCCTCTGTCCGGATGTCACGATACTTGGAATCTTGGGGTGCAGCGCGTCCTTTTTCTCACCTCAACCACCGAGAGAGTGTGAGCAGTGAGACTTCTGCGCCCAACCGCAGACGCAGGAAGGTGAATCTTGGCTGTATGTTCTTCAAAATTGTCTTCCAAGTCCTTTGGTGAGATACGGAAGCAAGCATGAACAGGAAAACAAGGAATTGAAAAATGGCTATACGGGAACACATTCCTTTTCATGTCTGTCATTGTCAGGTGTGAAAGAACAAGTCCACGTGCAAAGGTCCTATTAAACTGATCTATTGCTACTACTCATGACTACGCACAGGGATCTTCTCAACTAAAGTTAGCCGCTGCTTGGAGTTAGATAGGGGTCAACGGAATTCAAGGGTGATCGGATTTAGTTTGCTTGTGGCTACGTAGGGATTCTAGGCTGATCCCTCTTTTAACTCCATCCCCAGCTTCTGCCACTCCTCCTACAGCGACTGTGTTTCCCATTTGTAATGGACATAAGATAGGATATAAGTTAAGTTCATAATTTTGCATCCATGGGGGAAAGAGCTGCAAAGATTGAGGATGGAAAATTCTGTTGAGCAGTTTTGTAGTGGTCACAAGGCTTTTGCCCTTGTTCTCCTCCTCCTACTTCTGAAGGTGGCATTACAGCAGCTCCCAACCGCTTACGATACTTTTTCTCTTTTGGAGAATTGAGTCTAGATCACCTTTATTTATTAGGTACCTATAATATTCAGAGTACAAAATGTATATGCATTATTTACTTCTTTAAAAAAGTAAAGCATTCTTCTCCGTGCTTTTCCTCTGGCTTAGGAGATAGCCCTGCAACTCGCAAGTCGTCAGAGGACCTCCGAGAGGCAAGTTTCATCTTATTCTTTGCTGACTGCTTAAGAGCTTGCTTCAGTACCTTTTCTTAACCTTCCAGCCTGCAAAGTGCTCCGTAAGGAAGGAGAGAGATCAAAGACCAACACGCGCAATGCAATTAAAGGAGAGTCTGTATAAACTCCAAACTGTCCCCCTGGAAGGGAAGTTCAGCAGAAGATCACCAAG
Source organism: Vipera berus (assembly GCF_964194415.1). Classification (NCBI taxonomy): domain Eukaryota; kingdom Metazoa; phylum Chordata; class Lepidosauria; order Squamata; family Viperidae; genus Vipera; species Vipera berus. Next base: position 5,643,758 of record NC_138213.1, on the reverse strand, counting down.
AGAAGAGAACATTTGTAGCTCAGGATTGAACTGTAGGCTCCTTGGAGCTCTCCGGGCTCGGTTGTTAGCACTGATGATGTTACCTAGTTGGGTCGTGAAATGTCTGCAAAAAAAACCCCAACCAAACTCAGAGAGCGCCAAGGATCCCACACTCCTCTTTCGTCCTTCCCACAAACCTCCTCCCTCCTAGCACTGATGATGTTACACAGTTGGGTAATGACATGTCTGCAAGAAAACAACCCAAGTCAGAGAGCACTTAACAACCGCGTCACTAACTTAGCAACACTTAACAATTGTGGCAAGGAAGGTCGTAAAATGAGGCAAATTTCCCTTAACAAATGTCTCTCTTAGCGGCAGAAATATTGGCCTCATTTGTGCTTGTAAATCAAGAATTGCCTGTATAATGTAAAAGTAACAATATTACACACACACACACACAAATATCTCTGTGTACACAAATATACCCATTGCACAAGAATAAGCTCACCTACATAGAAATTGTACCACTATTTTTCAGTTTTTCTGTGTAGGGTTTTCCGAAAGAAATGGAGGCTAATTGTAACAGAAATATTATTTACCATTTTCCCGGCCACAAACTGAGATTCTCAGGCACTACTTTTCAATCATTCGTTAGTCTCTTCTTGTCCCACCTGATGAGATGTAGGGACTAGGACTTCTGAAAATCCTGGCACCATGGTTTTTAACTGTAGTAAGCAGAATCAGCTGATTGTTTGTTGTTGTTAGTTGCGAAGTCGTGTCCGACCCATCGCGACCCTATGGACAACGTTCCTCCAGGCCTTCCTGTCCTCTACTATCTTCTGGAGTCCATTTAAGCTCACGCCTACTGCTTCAGTGACTCCATCCAGCCACCTCATTCTCTGTCGTCCCCTTCTTCTATTGCCCTCGATCTTTCCCAGCATTAGGCTCTTCTCCAGTGAGTCCTTCCTTCTCATTAGGTGGCCAAAGTATTTGAGTTTTAGCTTCAGGATCTGGCCTTCTAAAGAGCAGTCAGGGTTGATCTCCTCTAGGACTGACCGGTTTGATCGCCTTGCAGTCCAAGGAACTCGCAGGAGTCTTCTCCAGCACCATAGTTCAAGCTGATTGTTAGAAAGGAAATTTTTTGACTTGATGGAAGCAGAGCCTTAATTTGCAGTTAGGGCTTGGGAATTCTGTGGTTGGATATGTGGGGAAAAAACCCCAAAGCATTTAAGCTGATTATGCAGCCCCCCTCCGCCTCTTTCCCCAATGAGCATAATGTCAGGATTGCAAAGAGGAATTTGAAAAATAGAGAAACACGTCACACATTTTTTTTCCCTTGTCTTCTGAAATTTTCCTATACTCTTCTTTCTTTTGCTGTGCCTAGAAACTGCTGTCTCAAAATCTCTGATATATATATGTAAATTTTTTGGCTTGCTAACAAGCCAAACAATTTACACAAATATGAGCTGCCACTGCTGTGGCTACTGCCTGTAGATGGCCTTGGGCTAGGCCGAAACAGGAAATAAGATTTGTCCCGTATCTGGGACTAAGCAAGTGTATTCTGAATGCTTAATAAACATTTCACACACACACACACACACACACACACACACACACACACACACACATATATATACTGTGTATATATATATATATATATATATACATATATATATATATATATATAGATAGAGAGAGAGAGAGAGAGAGAGAGAGAGAGATACAAATAAAATCAAATAAATCTAAATCTAATACATGCAGTTCTGCTGATGCCAAATGTAACATTTTAACTACTGTGTGTTGCCAAAGTAAAACAAATATGGATGGATGGAAACTAATTAAAGAGAGAAGCAACCTAGAACTAAGGAGAAACTTCCTGACAGTTAGAACAATTAACCAGTGGAACCACCTGCCTCCAGAAGCTGTGAATGCTCCAACACTGGAAGTTTTTAAGAAGAGACTGAACAGCCATTTGTCTGAAATGGTACAGGGTTTCCGGCCTGAGCAGGGGGTTGGACTAGATGACCTCCAAGGTCCCTTTCAACTTTACTATTATGATTATGATTAGGCAACACAAACATGTACATGTTTTCTGGTTATTGCTTTATGTGGTTTTGAACAGCATGAACTAGTGATATTTTAATTGGTTCTTACACTTTTAAATTGGCTCCTTCAAACTTTTTAAAGAAGGTACATAAGCCTTTTTTAAAAAAAATAATAATTTACGGTTCCTTTTGTAGGATGCAAGTATCCCAGAAGAGATTGCTGTTGCTGTGATTTTGAGGGAAATGTTTTAATTGATTTGCTAATTATTGGCCTGGATCTATGTGTTCCATCAACCTTTTCTTTCTCTTTCTCTTTATCTATCTATCTGTTAGTTGGGATGGATCTAGACTGCACCAGTTATGTCCTCCTTCTGTTCTAACCTATAAGTGAGTTTTTCTTCCTCTTTTACTTTCATTGATTGTTGTTGTTTTCCCCAGTGTGCTGGTAATCCAACCTTGGCTGAGGAATTCTGGGACTTGAAGTCCACAGATCTTAAAGTTGCCAAGGTTGGACACCTCTGCTCTAAAGCCAGCTGACATCCCCTCTGACAGGTGAAAAAGGCAACAGTGGCTGGACTCACGTACAGCAAGCTAAGCCAAAAATCGTGGTTTATGAACTCCTTAACTGAGCTCCCATGTCAGGCTTAGCCATCGCCAAACAAGCCGAGTTATGAATATGAATCCAACCGCAGAATTTTCTTGACTTTAGTGCCACAAGCCACAAAATCGCACAAATCTGTTCAGCAACCGTTCCAGCCTTGTATAATTTTGGGAGGATAAAGGAGCATCTTTCCTGTACAGTAGTTTATATACAGGCTACATTTCTGTCTCTTCGCAACTCTAATTTCCCGTTCTCGATATCCAAGTGGACCAAACTGGACCACTTTTGAATATTTCTGTTCTCCAGCTTGGGAGGTGGGCTTCTACCGAACGCTGGAGGTTCACCTGCCGTCCTAGTCGTTTCTCTGAATCCTTTTTAATAGTGACATTTTTTCCCCTTTTGTTTCTTTTAGAAATACCTCTCAGAAAGGAAGAATGGAAGAAGAAATTAACGATAAAATGATGTCCACCATCGAGGGCCTAAGTTCAGCCAGGTAAGAAAGCAGAATCGCTCCTCTTGCAGACAGGAGAAGGAGAAGAGGTTCCTTCTCTGTTTTTAGTAAAAGAAAAAAAAGAGTGTCATCTTTTTATCTTGGGCTTGCGCGGGCTGTCTATAGCCGGTTCAACTGGTACATCTTCAGTTCAGTGGTGGGATTCAGCCGGTTTGCGCCACTTCGGCAGAACTGGATGCTATTTTTTTGTTGCCCAGGCCCAGAACAGACTTCCAGAAGCGGCATCTGCACAAAGAACCAGTTGTTCACCTATTTGAATCCCACCACGGCTTCAATTCCTGCTAAAGGAAATGTTACAAAAATCTTCTTGACTCATTCTCGGATGCCCTGCAGTTTAGCGTAGTTTTTATAGGCAGTCCTCGACTTAATGACCAGGATTGGGAGTAGAATTTCTGTTGATAAGCAAGGCGGTCGTGAGTCGCATTCAATTTTACAACCTTTTTTTTTGCCACGGTTGCTATGTGAATCATTGCAGTTGTTAAATGAGTCATAGGGTCATTAAGTGGAATCCCCCATTGGCTTTGCTTGTCAGAAGCCAGCTGGGAAGGTTGAAAACAACAACCATGTGACTCACAGATGCGTCAACCCTCCTAAATACATGCTGGTTGGTCAAGCGCCCGAATTTTGATCATGTCACCAGGATGGTCATAAGTGGGAGCACTGATTGCAGGTCCTTTTTTTTCAGTGGCGGTATAACAGTCACAATATAAATGTGTTGTAAGTTGGGGACTGCCTTTGTTATTTTGGATTCATCGCTGCAAAACAAAAACATGATTAGATTAGATTAGATAGCCTTTATTGTAATTTTTTCCTGTGGGCACAACGTAACACATTAAAAATGAAATTTAGTTGCTTGCTTTCAAAGTGTACACATAAACAACACACCTTTAAAACATACTATATACAACATAAGGGACGCGGTGGCTCAGTGGGTTAGGACGCTGAGCTTGTCGATCAGAAGGTCGGCAGTTTGGCGGGTTGAATCCCAAGTGCCGCGTAACAGCTGTTACTCGTCCCAGCTTCTGCCAACCTAGCAGTTCTAAAGCACGTAAAAATGCAAGTAGAAAAATAGGGACCACTACGGTGGGAAGGTAACAGCGTTCCGTGTGCCTCTGGCGTCTAGTCATGCCAGCCACATGACCACGGAGACGTCCTCAGACAAGCACTGGATCTTCGGCTTTGAAACGGAGATGAGCACCGGCCCCTAGAGTCGGAAACGACTAGAACGCATGTGCGGGGGAACCTTTACCTTTACGTTTACCTTATATACACCCTTACATATAAGTAACATATAACTATTAATCACTGTTCATCTTGAAGGAGGAAGCTTTAGAGTTCACAAGGTTAATACTGTATGGAACAAAGCTGTGGCTGAATCTGGATGTTCTGCTTTGGATACCACGAAGCCCCCTCCTCCCAGAAGGTAGCAAGGAAAACAGGTCGTGAAGAGGGTGTATCGTGTCCCAGACAATCTTGCGGACCGTGCTCAAGCAACGTTTATGTGCCACATTCTGGATGGAAGGGAGGGAACTGCCAACGGTCTTTTCTGCCATCCTCACCACTCTCTGCACCGCCTTCCTGTCTGAAGCAGGGATGCTTCCAAACCAGACCGTGATGCTGTATGACAGGATGATGTGGCCAAGACTGGGTTTAAAGGCAGCCAGTTACTTTTTAATATTGCAGTTCATTTCTGGGATTCTAAATTGGCTTCCACTTTGCATCTAAAATTCTCTCTGTGCTAGATGCTAATGAGAAAGTTTAGTGTTACAGGCTTTTAAAAGCACTTAAAGCAAAATTAAGTCTTAACTTCAGAGACAATGCAGCAAATAGAAAGACACCAACGAGAGTAGATAATTCTAAGGAACACATTTTGGTTCTGCAATGCAGGAACCAGTGAAGCCTTCATTCAGAACTGCTGAATTATTTAGAACAATATTCCACCTTTTATCCAGTTTTGACTGAAGGTTGTGAAACACAATGTAGGAAGTTTTATATCCGTCCCCCTTTTTATTGCTCTGTGTTGTGTTTCCCTTGATTTGTCTAAATTCCAAAATACTTGCGTGTCTTTTTAATAGCCTGATTCTTTGACGGACGAATCCTTTACTTAAAATAATTAGAATTTCACACTTGGTGCATAACAGTTTCTGTTTTCTTTTCCTTCGTGCAGACCCTGGTGTGGTAAAAAAGATGATTTCCGTGGACTGTGTGGCTTTTTGCTGTGCTTTGTCGAAACAGGACTGGAAAAAGAGGTTTGTAAGACATCAGAAGGTCGGCGGTTTGGCGGGTCGAATCCCGAGTGCCGCGTAACAGAGTGAGCACCTGTTACCCGTCCCAGCTTCTGCTAACCTAGCAGTTCGAAAGCACGTAAAAAATGCAAGTAGGAAAATAGGGACCACTACGGTGGGAAGGTAACAGCGTTCCGTGCGCCTTTGGGGTCTAGTCATGCCGGCCACATGACCACGGAGATGTCCTCGGACAAGCGCTGGCTCTTCAGCTTTGAAACGGAGACGAGCACCGGCCCCTAGAGTCGGAAACGACTAGCACACATGTACGGGGGAGCCTTTACCTTTACCTTAAGACATTGGAGGAATGTTTGGTAAAAATCTTTCAGAGCTCAAAAACGGTTGTCCTTTGGGCTTACCATTTGAAAAGGAAGCTCACCTTAACAAATCAAAATGCAATCTTATGGTTTCCTGTTTTCCAGAATTTTAGGCTGAGACAAAACCTTCCATTCATTTAGCTTCAACCAGTGTCCTAGAAAAGGATACTTTCAGTTTTCCTTTGAATATTACTTACCTTTTTTGAAGGTAAGTTGGTAGGGTTGTAAAGAGGTGATATCTAAGGACTTCCACAAAGAAGAGGGAAGGTCAACCTCTTTTCCAAGGCACCTGAAGGCAGAACAAGAAACTATGGATGGAAACTAATCAAAGAGAGAAGCAACCTAGAACTAAGGAGAAATTTCCTGACAGTGAGAACAGTTAATCAGTGGAACAACCTGCCTCCAGAAGTTGTGGGTGCTCCATCACTGGAGGCTTTTAAGAAGAGGTTGTCTGAGATGGTATAGGGCTTCCTGCCTGAGCAGAGGGCTGGACTAGAAGACCTCCAAGGTCCCTTCCAACTCTGTTATTCTGTTAATCCTTGACTTACACGCCACAACTGGGACCAGAATTTCTGTTGCTAAGCAGGGCCGTTGTTAAATGAATCATACATGATTTTATCACCTTTTTTTGCCATGGCGGTTAAGCAGGTCACTGCAGTTGTTAAGTGAACCGCATGGTTGTTAAACGAACCCAGATTATCAGAAGCTGACTGGGAAGATTGCAAATGGTGATCAGCCTGGCCCCGGCATGCTGCAACCATCGTAAATACATATCGGTTGCCATGGGGATGCTGCAACGGTCATAAGTATGAGGACCAATCATAAGTCACTTTTTTCAGTGCCATTGTAAACTTCAAAGAGTCACTAAATGCCTGGTTGCAAAAAGAGGATTTCCTGCAGTTCTACATGTTATGAGCAAAGAGGTTGTATGCCAGGTTTCATTCTGTTCATAATTTGTTTTTTGTTCTCCATGACAAAGCCACCCCCAAAGATGGTCTTTTATGAATATATCGAAGCCTTTTCTCTATCTTTTTCTCTTTCCCCCAGTATCGTACAACTCCTATTCGCAAATTGAGAGGTTATTTTGTGTGCGCTGGCATTGTTTTGCTCTGCATGTTTACAGTACAGATATGCATTATATCACAGTAAGTGTTGTCTTTATTTTTATTATGCAATCAATCCAGTTTGTGTCTTTTCTGAACCCCAAGGATTGTCTACACATGACATTGGCCAGTACTTTCTTTCCTACAAAGCTACATTTGAAGAAGAGATTGGAGAGCCATTTTCTCTGAAAGCTTATGGGGTCTCCTGCTTGAACGGGGGGTTGGACTAGAAGACCTCCAAGGTCCCTCCCAATTCTGTTATTCTGTTATTCCATAACTCTACTGTCTTTGCATGTTCAGAGGTTTTTCTGCAAAATTGTAGATTCCCCCCCCCCTCACAGAACAGAGTACTAAGGAATGGAGTAAGGAGGAAATAAAATAGCAACTCAGGCTAATTTTTTCTTCTTAAGGTGCTGGTTTTCCATGCACCTTTATTGTCTAAGTGCCAAGAGATTTTATTTTATTGATTTCATTAAATTCACATGCCACCCATCTCATTATCTAGCGACTCTGGGCAACTTACAATGCCATGAACAATTTTATAAAACCATTAAAAGGTTAAGAACGTTGAAAGATTAGGCACCGAAAGTCACACATTAACATGAATTACAAAATAGATAAAAGAGGATATGGAGGCGATAACCTCTCCTGATCTACTAGCCTCCGTCAACTCAAGGAGGATTTATCTGCAAAAAAAAAAAGCATGAGGCAAAGGGAATTTTCTACATATCTGTTTTTTGCTCCAAAGCTGTGATTTTAAAGGGAATTTTCTACATATCTGTTTTTTGCTCCAAAGCTGTGATTTTATCAAATATTTCCTGCATAGCGAAAAGCCAGTTAGGAAAAGAAAAGTGCTCGGGATGGGTGATCGTGATCCTAATTAAAATTGAATAACAAACTCCAGATCTTCAGGGTCCGGTTTTGGTAGAGGAGATTCAGACCTTTCTGGAGAATTTACAGTTTCTGAATTCCTAATCTGCTCTTGCTTGCTCTTTCCTTCCTCCTTTTTTTTACTAATGGAGCTGAAATGTTAATTTATATTGCTAGTCCATGTGTGATATGCCATAGGCTGAATAAATAAATCCTCATTATCCCTTTTCAGGTCACAAACATTTGGAATCTCATTTGGGGTCGTAGCAGTCATCATGGGGCTGATTTTGTGTGTCTGCTTTGCGGATGACTGTTGGGTAAGTATAAAAGGAAAAAGAAGGGAAACCAAAGATCTCTAGACGAGTGTTTCTCCACCTTACCAACTTTAAGATACGTGGACTTCAACTCCCAGAATTCCCCTGGCAGCATGATAACTTACAAGTTGCTGAGGCTGAGAAACACTGCTCTAGATTGCAAAAGGTCTTTTAAAAGATGCATTTTATTAAAAGGTGAACTTGTCGGCTCAGATTTTCAGATCTGCAAGTGGAATGATGCATTGCTCCCATTTGTGCAAATCCAAAAAACGTTGTAGTCTCGTTCTAGACTCTAGTTTTGTAGCAGAAGAGATTCAGACCTTTCTGGAGAATTTAGAATTTCCAAATTCTTAATCTGCTTTTGCTTATTCTTTCCTTCCTCCTCCTTTTACTAATCTAGCTGAAATGTTAATTTATATTGCTGCTAGCCCATGTGTGATAGGCCCTAGGCTGAATCTAGAGTTAGAATTCATGTCATTTTTATCTGCCATGTGGCTATAAGGGGTGGGCTCTCAAATGTCACTTTTAGCCTGATTTCGATCCCAGACAGACTGCATAAACTAAGCGTCTCTGACTTGGTATCTAGAAGGACCTCAGAAAAGGAAGAAAGAAGGGGAGGGAGAAGGAAGAAAAAAAATAAGAAACACAAGTAATTCTCAGTTTACAACAGTTCATTTACTAGCTGTTCAGAGTTGGCACAATGGCACTGAAAAAAAATTACTTATACGACCATTTTTCACGCAAACATTGTGGCATCCCAACAGTCACGTGATCAAAATTCAGACACTTGGCAGCTGACTCATGTTTTTGACAGTTGCCGTGTCCTGGGGTCATGTGACGAGCAAAGTCAGTGGGGAAGCCAGATTCACAACTGTGTTACTCTCTTAACAACTGCTGTGATCCACTCAAAACAACTGTGGCAAAAATGGTCGTGAAGTGGAGCAAAACTCACTTAGCCGTCTCACTTAATGACAGAAATGTTGGGCTGGATTATGGTCGTGAGTCAAGAACTACCCAGAGTACTGGATTATAGGAGTTGAACGGAAGCTCATCAGATTGTAGAGGAGGCTTCAGAGGTGTCCAAACAAAGCTGTGGAAATTATTCCTGGCTCTTTCAGCAGTCTAATCAAATTGCTGTTGCCTTTTTTAAAAAGCACATTTCTGGTCCTAATTATCCTCAGAACTGCAAATACGTGGAGGGTGTGATGTAACGTCTGTGCTACCGGTGGTGGATTTGCCAACTTGAAACCTTTCTTCTTTGTTGGCAGAAATGCTGTGCAAAGCGATGGCCGCTGACACGCTACTTCTGCCTGCTTTCTGAGAAAGTAGAGACGGTGCCATCCCTCAGGCTTCCTCTGGCCATCCTTGCCCTCGGCTCGCTGTTGATCCTTGCTGTTTTCAACCTGGTAATGCCATCTGTTGAATGTTCATGGGGAAGCACACAGTGGCCCTGCTTGCCCCCATCTGCAATCATGGATGATGGGAAGGCCTTAGGGTTACATCACCATGAGCTCGGAGAGTAAAATGGACATTGCCAACAAATTTGGACTGCTTGGGTATGGTTAGGAGGACATTGACTTTTCTAGGCCGCCCAATCTATCTTTCATGGGAAAATACAAGGGAAAATCCCAATGGAGTAAAATTCCACTTAGGGTTAGGGTTAGGTCACCAGGAACTCTGAGAGGAAAATGGACATCGGCAACAAATTCGGAGTGCTTGGGCATGGTTAGGAGGGCACAGACCTTTCTAGCCTGCCCTATCTATGTTTCCTGGTAAAATACATGGGAAAATCCCATTGGAGGAAAATTCCACTTAGGGTTAGGGTTAGGTCACCATGAACTCATAGAGCAAAATGGACATTGCCAACAAATTTGGAGTGCTTGGGTATGGTTAGGAGGGCACTAACTTATTTTTTTTTCTTTGAAAATTTTTCACTTCTCATCCAAGAAGCCTCTTCAGTTCACCCTTCTGAGCCTTGGTGGAGCAGTGGGCTAATGCCTCCTTAAGTAACACCAGCTGCCTGCAATTAGTGCAGGTTCGAGTCCCACCAGGCTCAAGGTTGACTCAGCCTTCCATCCTTCCGAGGTAGGTAAAATGAGGACCCAGATTGTTGGGGGCAATAAGCTGACTTTGTAATAATGCCACTTGGGGGGGCAAAAGCCCTAATAAGTAGGCATATACATAGAATGAAGGCTATTGCTAAGCACATTGATTTGTGCTTTAGATTGTAAGCCGCCCTGAGTCTTCGGAGAAGGGCGGGATTTAAATGGGATTTTAAAAAAAACTTCAATCACCCTTCTTTTCCTTTTGAAAACCTTTACTGTTTTGGTAATAAATGTATGTGTTTTGAACTGCCGCCAGAACATTCCCTAACCAGCTTTTAATGTCTTCATTAGCTAGTGAGCCAGCCTGATGGACATCAAACCTCGCCAAATTCCAACCCAGTGAGTAAAAATCTGATTTTATTGGCTGGAATAATTGCTTGGGCTTAATAGCAGGTGTAAGCTATTCAACAGGTTCTTGTGAAAATACTCTATAATGTTGTGATTATAGGCTGCACTGACTTTATCTAGCTTTTCCATCTCCTTTCTGTAGAATAGATTTGTTGGCTGTTGCTCACAAATTGCCTTTTTTTAAACAAGAGCTTATCTCAGGATGGAGATTTGCAAATGAACCTTGTTCTATTTGGATCCAACCTTGATTGTGTCGCATTTATATTCTGTTGATGCTCTTGGCTAAAAGCCAAGTTAAAAAATCAGAATGCGAATGATTAAAATGAGTTTGAATCCATTGGAAATGTTTATTTTGAAACATTAATCCCATGCATAACTTTTTGTGGGTGTGGGTGTGTCATCTATACAGGCAGTCCTCGAATTATAACCATTCACTTAGTGACAGATTGAAGTTACTAGCTCAGCATGGAAAAAAAGGGACTCATTTTTTTCGCATTTACAACCGTTGCAGCGTCCCCCTGGTCACATGATCAAAATTTGGGCCCTTGGAAACTGGCATGTATTTATTACAGTTGCATTGTCCTGGGTTCGAGTGATCACCATTTGTAACTTTCCCACCCAGCTTCCGACAAGCAGGAATTCTGGGAGTTGAAGTCCACAGATCTTAGTTGCCAAGGTTTATATTTTGACTCGCACAATATTTTAAAACAATAGTAATAATAAGCCCTCTGCTAGTAGTCTGACATGAAAACATGTCCACACGATACCCTTACCAAATGCAGTGAATTGCTTAATGACGATGGGCAGGAAATGAGGCACAACTCACTTAAAGGTTGCTTAGAAATGGACATTTTGTGGTCAACCATGGTCATTAAGTCAGGGATTGCCTATAGTTTTTTTTGTCAGCCCTCTTATGTATTTTTGTTAAGTTGTCTCCTCACGATTTTTCTTGTGTGAAGCCCATTGTATCACCTCAATCATTATTTATGTTTTTCCCCTTTCCCCACCCCATCCCCCCCAAAAAAACAGCTGCCAGGAAACCATTCAGGTATTGAAGATGGATCACCTAGTATGATCTACCCGGTGAGTGAAGAGGGATGTAATATTTTAAAAGTACAGATTTGGGCCCAGCCCTGGGTAACCTGCTTGGACAAGAGAACCTCTGCTAGTACTCTTGACATGAAAACATTTGCTAACTCTCGCTTTAATCCTTCTTTTCTACCAGTATTATGCCTACTGCTGCCTCCTGAGCTTCATGGCGTGTTCCGTGTTCCTCCGAATGAGTTTTGAACTCAAGCTCATGCTGCTCTCAGGAGCCGTCGTGGGGTATTTCGTCATATTTAACCGCAATCCGTATGTCACCTGTGAGCCGGACTGTGCACAGAGGTAGGAAAGAGCTTGTATCTCAAGAGTAACTTTGCCAGGGCAGATGGTGGGGTGGAGTGGGATGAAAACGATAGCAAAGTAATAGTGGAAGAGATGAAAGTTACTCAGGTCTCTGCAGACTATTTTAAGACACCATTTGCCATTGAAAATATTGGTGCCTATAGTTTGGAGTGGGTGCTACAAAATGCCATACGGGGCAATTGGGTTGTTTCTTTGATGTCACTGTTATAAATAGCATTTGCCTTTCTTCTATTTACATGCTTTATTTTGAGCAGTGAAATGAACGTTCTAACAAGTTCGAAATGAGCTCACATTTTCCCTTCCTTCCTTCCTTCCTTTTTTCTTCCTTCCTTCCTCCCTCCCTCCCTTCCTCTCATACACACATGCTTTTGTCTCTCCTTCCTCCCTTCCTCCCTTCTTTCCTTCCTTCCTTCTCTCTCCTTCCCTTCCTCCCTCCCTCCCTTCCTTATCTTCCTTCCTTCCTTCCCTCCCTCCCTTTCTTTTCTCTCCTTTCCTTCTTTCCTTCCTCCCTTCCTCCCTTCCTTTTCTCTCTCCTTTCCTTCCCTTCCTTCCTTCCTTCCCTTCCTCCCTTTCTTTTCTCTCCTTTCCTTCTTTCCTTCCTCCCTTCCTCCCTTCCTTTTCTCTCTCCTTTCCTTCCCTTCCTTCCTTCCTTCCCTTCCTCCCTTTCTTTCTCCTTTCCTTCTTTCCTTCCTTTTCTCTCTCCTTTCCTTCCTTCCATCCTTCCTTCCTTCCTTCCTTCCTTCCTTCCTTCCTCCCTTCCTTCCTCCCTCCCTATCTTCCTTCCTTCCTTCCTTCCTTCCTCCCTTCCTTCCTCCCTCCCTATCTTCCTTCCTTCCTTCCTTCCTTCTTCCCTCCCTCCCTCCCTCCCTCCCTATCTTCCTTCCTTCCTTCCCTCCCTCCCTTCCTTCCTGAAAGCCACTTCACTGTTTCTCTTGAGGAAGATACTTTTAACAAATATTAGTGCAAGTTTTCTTTCTTATGCATTCTGTAGTTCAAACTTTTGAACTTTTTCAATCATAAACATGTGTGTTTCATGGAATTGTTCTAATTTGTTCTTTTATTTTCTACTTCAGGCTTTTTATAAAAAATCCCATAGTGATGATCAATTTGTACCTGGCACTTTTTTATATAACTCTGGTTCTGTTGTCCAAGCAGGTATGGATTTGTGTATGGCTTATGTCTGTGTCTCCTCCATTTTCAGCCCAGTAATTGGGGAAGTTGACCCCAACACCCAGAAGTGTCTTTCTATCAGTCATCATCATCATCATCATTATCGTCATCATCATCATCATCATTATTGTTATTATTATTACTCTTTACATCTGTCATTGTCATCATTGTTTGTTCACAGAACAAATGTATCAAATGACAACATATACAATAAAAACTGAACTATGAAACTATGTAGGAGCAGGTCATTGAAAGTCATTGTTGGACAAACATAAAGCTGGATGGTGATGTCACAGCTGACTTTTCTCATTATTTTCTTAACGCACAACTTTAAAGCTCAAAAATTACATTGGAAGAGGACAAGAGCAAAGTTTTTGAACCATGGGGGTGTTACGGTGGAAGATATTAATCAAACAGATTCCTTTTTCACCAGAACGTCATTTTCTGATGGAGTTCCAACCAGTGCATTGGGTACATCCGCTTCCTAATAGTGGAAACATATTATCCCCGTGTAGCGATGCACACAAAACCAAAAGAACAAATCCCAGCCCTTCGGTACACAAATAAAGCATTCATCATAGTCTAATTTCCCCCCCGAAAAGCACATTTCTATTTTAAACTGCCTTTAATTGTTTATCCCAAGGCATTGCTCTGGGCTGTCCATAATGACTTAGCAATCATTGATATTATTCTTGTTAATAATTTTACTTGTTTGAGCTCTATGCCTGTGAAGTGGCTATGATTGCACGGATCTGAGCATAAATCCCCATATGGAAGATACGTGTCTGTACAAATTTGGGCCTTTTATATTAAAATATAATAAGGCAAATTATCCATCTATAGCCATTCCAATTCAGAAAAACGAATGAACAGTGATTTAGGTGGATAAGCTTAAGTGCCAAAAAATGGAAACGGACCACTTTGTGCTGTTGTTAAGAAAATACAACGCCTTGCCCACTTTAGAAGCACAATTTATTGTTTTAGTTTTGTTGTTTGTTGTCCAGAGTCACTTGCTCATGAGATGGGTGCCTCTGTAAATTAGATATAGATATAGGGATAGATAGATAGATAGATAGATAGATAGATAGATAGATAGATAGATAGATAGATAGATAGATAGATAGAGATAGATAGATAGATAGATAGATAGATAGATAGATAGATAGATAGATAGATAGACAGATAGACAGACAGACAGACAGATAGGCAGGCAGACAGACAGACAGACAGACAGATCCTATGCATGTCTATTTAAAAGTAAAATTTATAGGAATTCCTGAAACATGCAAAGTCAGTTGGATTAGTCATTGTATAAATCAATTGTTGCCATAAATCAATTGTTTTCTAATCTTTGCAACATCAGTATGAAATAAACTTTGTTGCTGATAGTTTTGGGAACTAATTCCTGACTCCTTGTTTGTTTGCAGATAGACTATTATTGTCGGCTGGATTGCCTACAGAAAAACAAATTCAAAAAGGAACATGAGTCATTTGAAACCATGGAGAATGTAAACAGGCTACTGCTTGAAAATGTCCTCCCAGCTCATGTGGCAGCCCATTTTATTGGGGACAAATTAAATGAGGTATGGAAAAGTTCACTGTGATGTTACATAGCAGATACTTGGTTGAAGGTGCTGGTAGCACTTGAAGAGGTCATTCACTGACATTGCCCTCAAATTAAAAAAGAAAGAATCCTAGGTACTGGTAGAAAACCCATTCTCAGTGACTGGTTCATACAACGTATTAAGCCTGGCTCCTTGATTAAGTCACCTTGATTTTGTTTAGTTATAACAGTAAGTCGTAAGCCATGATTCACAAGCCACAGGACCTGGATTCATACCGCAAGCTAAGCCAAAACTATGAAAATCACTGTAAGGTTATTGGAATGTCACCTCATCCACAACTATGGCTCCTAAGCCATGGAGGGCTCTTTTGAGGGAGATGCTACATAAATAAAATTTATCATCATAATACTGTAGAACTCCAGTATCTGAATATCTGAAAAACTCAGGAGGATCTTCAGCCAACAGAGCATGTGTGCACTCTTTAAACCCAAGAATACACTAAGACAGAGGTTTGTCCACTCCAGGGATAAAACACCCAGACACAAGCTGAGCAACCCGGTATATGCAGTACAATGCACTGAGATATGTGCATATCTGTACATTGGGGAAACAAAACCAACCACTTCACAAATGCACGGCACAAGATAGGAGAACAAACCCATCAGGACAAGATTCAGCAGTCCATCTGCTTTTAAAAGACAAAGGCCACTCTTTCGAAGACAGCAAAGTCCACATTTTGGGCAGAGAGGACTTCTGGTTTGAAAGAGGGGTCAAAGAGGCCATCTTGGTCAAAAGAGAACAGCCCTCTCTCAACAGAGGGGGAGGGATACAACATCATCTAGATAGATGTTTCTACAACAGAGTCCTTTCAGCAGTTTCAAGAAGGCTCCACACCCATTTGCGCCACTCAGGTGACCCTCCAAGTGGCCTTAATGAGTCTCTAAAAGAAGGCAAATGACCAGCTGTCTGCAAGGAGTATAAATCCTTCCGTTCCCCACCATCCGGTCAGAGCTGAAGCAGCTTCTTGGATGAGAAGCAAAACATCTTCAAAGACAATCAAGAAAGTCCAGTTGCCTCTTAGACAGTTACTTCTTAAGGGCTTGTTGTGCACTATAGATTCTTAGGGGTGACAAAAGAGGCATCACACACACACACACACAAATGGCAAATGAATGAAACATTGGAAGAAATATGGGTGTGCTGGCTGACACACAAAAAAAGAGTAGCACCCCTTAATGCAAGTCGGCGTGGCAGGTTCCTTTGTATAGCACCTAATTTTTGACTTGTGCAATTTCGGTGGACTTACTGGAGAGGAACTTTGTGTGTCATTGTTGCCTTGGTTAAAAGAGGTGGGTGGAGAGAGGTGGGTGGGAGTAGAGCATTACGTTGAAAGTGATTGTTCATGAACCTATTGTTACATGTCCCCCAGGACTGGTATCATCAATCTTACGACTGTGTGTGTGTCATGTTTGCCTCAGTCCCCGACTTCAAGGTATTTTATACGGAGTGCGACGTCAACAAGGAAGGACTGGAATGTCTTCGTCTCCTGAATGAGATCATTGCTGATTTTGATGAGGTATCTCCTTATTGACTTTGGGTTCACTGTTCCTCAACCTTGGCAGCTTGAAGATGTGGACTTCAACGTGCTGGCTGGGGAATTCTTGGAGTCCACATGCCTTCCCAGTTGCCAACGTTGAGAAACGCTTGCTCTGCATATGTAGATTTGTTACTTGAGAACTCGGATGAACCTTCTCCTCAAATATTTAGCAGGGCTTGTTCACCTATGTGATTTAGCCATCCTTTAGTCTTAATAGACAACAATCTGAAACAGATGTAAACAAAAGGTACATCCAACTCCAACATGAGGTTTTGAAAGTTGGTGGATGATGGGTGTGTCTCGGCTTGGGACTGCTAACCTTGTCTGAACTGGAAAACCTAGAAAGATCAAGCCTGGTTAGTACAGATAGTCCTTGACGTATAACCACACCTGAGCCCAACTTTTCTGTTGCTAAGCAAGACACTTGTTAAGTGAGTTTTGCCCCATTTTACGACCTTTCTTGCCACAGTTGTTAAGTGAACCACCGCATTTGATAAGTTGTTAAGTGAATCTGGTTTCCCCATTTACTTTGCTTGTCAGAAGGTCACAAAAAAGTGATCACATGACCCAAGGACACTGCAACCGTCCTAAATATGAGTCGGTTGCCAAGCATCAGAATTTTGACCATACAATAGTGGGAATGCTACAGTGGTGTGAAAAAAGGGTCATAAGCCTCTTTTTTCAGTGCCCTTGTCACTTTGAGTGTCATTAAACAAATGGCTGTGAGTTGAGAACTACCTGTAACCAAATAGGACACTGCCAGGGAAATACCAGAGTTGTAGACTTGACTGGGAAACTGAACAACAATCTGGCAGAAAGAACTGTTGCCAAGAAAAAAAGGGTTGTGTCAATGAGATCACTAGGAGTCAAGTTTGATTGACAGGGTTTATTATTATTTTTTTACCTGGTTCCAAGGAATCAGTTGGGAAGACTGGTAGGGAAAGAACATAACTCATTTGTACCACATAATATTTGTACCACAGAATGGCTCCAGGTTCCATTCTTTGCATCTTCAGATTGGAAGAACATGGGAGCTGATTCTTCTGACCTTCGAAAGCTATTACAATATTGGACTAAACTTTATAATCAAAAATAACTGAAGACTTCCTATATTAAGCCAAAATATTGTACAGCATTTTAATTTTATTATGTTAGCAGGATAACGGTTCATGTTGACTTGGTAGCCTTCAGTAATAGAAAAGTGACAAATTAAAAAGCGTGGCTTGTCTATCGGCATTTTGAGAGTTGAAAGCATTACACCAAACCTCAAGTCATGCAGATTAATCACATGCATTCTATCCTTAAGATATCTGCAAAAAATTGAAAATATTAGACTGAATTCTGTATCTGCAGAAGCTCAACTTGAGTTGGCTCTTTTTTCCAGAAAACCTGGCCTTTCGTACAACTATAAAGAGAGAGAATGGACAACTCCTAAATACTATACATTTTTTTCCTCAACAGCTGCTGCTAAAGCCTAAATTTAGTGGGGTTGAAAAAATCAAAACTATTGGGAGCACGTACATGGCAGCATCTGGACTGTGTGTGGTCCCTGGTCAAGAGAATAATGTGGTAGGTCTCCTTTTGAAGGGTTAATTCCTCAGAACAGTGTTTCAATCTGAAGATGTCTAGACTTCATTTCCCAGAATTCTTTGAGCTGAAGTCCATACATCTTCAAGTTCACTTCGTATCATAATTTTGAAGTATCTTACAGCTCATATTTGTCCTAATCATACCCAAACATTTTACCTTCTTCTCAGTCTTAAAGCCCATTTTACTCATCAGTTCTGATTAATCTTCTAGTCTCATATTTCTGTTAACAACTTCCGTCTTCTGTTTTATTATTCTTAAAATCTGCTAATGGACCACATTCTTTCTAGTTCCCTATTATTTCAGCTTGCTTTAAGGAATCATACAGAACCAACACTAAGTCATCAAAAGCCCTTCACTTTTAAGGTGGTTTTTTTTTTCATTTTTAACCCCACAGCGTTCTCATCTCGTCCTATAAGTGAATTCAGTAGTTCCAGAACTAAACCAGAGAGGGGATAATGGGCATCGATGTCTTTGTCCTTTTTTGTGTGCCTCACAGGGTTTTGTTAGATCTCCATTAACAATTATTTGTGTTTCAAAGTGTAGATCAGGGGTAGGCAACCTTGGCTCTTTTATGAATTCAACTCCCAGAATTCCTGAGCCAGCCATGCTGAGGGGAAAGGGAGAGGTTTCCAAGCTGAGCCATGCTGGCTCGGGAATTCTGGGAGTTGAAGTCCACGAGTCATAAAAGAGCCAAGGTGGCCTACTCCTGGTGTAGATCCATCCAGTGTAGATGGATCTTATCCACTTTATGAAGGTCTCTCCAAAATTTGTACCTTCCAAAACCTTAAACAAGAAAGTGTGGTTCAAATTAGCAAAGATCTTTTCTACCTCTACAGCTTGTTTTTCATTGGGTTGCTCCAAATATTCCAAAATGTCCAACACATTTATAACATTATCCTTTTAACTGCTTCTGCCAGCTATAATAGTTGGTTTTCATAAGATACATTGTTGATGAAGGACAAGACAGTGGCAGTGTTTAAGCAATGCATCGATCCTGTAGGCACTAAGATTTTTGCCCTGAAGTGAAGGGATCACTGAATCTACCACTCACCTTCTGTTACATCGCTGCTTTTTCAAAGATGTCATTACATTTTACAACTCATATTTTAGTAGAACATCAATCCAACTTCCAGGCCATTTGGATTTCTTATATAAAAGTTGCTGCCTTTGTTTTTGGAATGTAACCAAGTTCAGACTGACTCTTTGTAAAGCACGCTGTGATTTGATCATATGGTTAGCACAACTGTGCCTCTGTTTGTTTATATTAGTACGCCTTGGCTGTTGTCTATTTGAGGAATTCTGGCTGTTGACTGCCATCATGTTTTGCTAATGACGTCTCGCTTTCCACCATCTCTTTAGGATCAAGAAAAACAGTGTGCTCAAATTGGCATCATGGTGGAGTTTGCCATAGCCTTGATGACTAAGCTAGATGGCATCAACCGCCATTCGTTCAACAATTTCCGTCTCCGTGTTGGTAAGTTTGGGACGAGGTGATCTCCTCCCAGATCAAAAGAGTGGTATGGTGTTTTTTTATATATATTAAGGTTACTGTCATAGTTCCAACAGATGAAACTCTTCAAAAGAACTTCGAGGCATTGTTTTACCTTAAAGAATCTTTATTTTGAGTAGTATATCGGCACTGCATAAATGACACCAAAATCTGAGTTCCCCTCCCCTGAGCACCTAGTATCAAAAGCACAATTCCCTCCTCCAATTAACAGTCATAAATCACATCCCCCAATTAGCTACAAGCTCTCCAGTTCTCCAGCCCGCCAATTCCTTATCAGCTCTGGTTACAATAACCTTCTTTCTCACACTAGATTTAGTGTTGTTATGTTTAGCTGAACTCTCATTCACATCCCCTTTCCCCAGCATCATCCAACTCTAAAAGCAAAAGGTAAAAGATGGCTACATTTCCATCTGTTGTCAATGCAAAAACATCCGATGTTAGCAGCATTTGACACACCCATGGTTTTCTCCCAAGTTTGCATACAACCTGTGTACACTTTATGTGATACATTTATTTTCTCCTTCCCCATCCTGTTTATCAGGCATCAATCACGGACCGGTAGTAGCTGGTGTGATCGGTGCCCGAAAACCCCAATATGATATTTGGGGAAACACAGTCAATGTTGCCAGCAGAATGGAAACTACTGGAGAACTTGGGAAAATCCAGGTAAAAGAAGAAGAGAAATTTTGGGTTTTGATAGAAGAAAACTTCAAAAAATAACTATATGTTGAACATGGAGATTAGTTCAGCCAAGCCATGTAGCTCTTAACTACTGGAAAATAAGGGGGGGGGTATTGCAACACCTGATGGGATTTGTTTCTATGATCCATATTTAGCTTTGACTGTGCAGATAAACTTACCGATGTTATAAGTTCTCCTGGAAGTGCCAGCAAAAAAAAAAGCAGGGTCCAAAATCAATCAAATATTCATTGAAGATGAATATTTCAACTTCTGTCTCGTACACAGGTTACCGAAGAGACGTGCAAAATACTGAAGAGCCTGGGGTATGCTTGTGAATGCCGAGGACTGATTAACGTGAAAGGAAAGGGAGAATTAATCACATACTTTGTCTGCACCGATACAGCCAAATCCCAAGTTTTTTGACCCGAAAGAGAAGATGCTGAGAAATTATGTTTAAAATTTCTGGTTGGACTTTTGTTTTTATTTTATTTTTTTAGCAATGGTTCAATTCTGTCGTCTTCTGTAAAGGGGTTTTATGCCGAATGACTCTCTGTGCTGGCGTTTTTGCATCTCAAGAGAAGGAACGCAAGAGGTCCTTGAAAGATGTTTACAAGTCAAGTCTACTGGAGACCATTATTATTATTATTATTTTTAATTCCTGCCACAGGGGACCCAGAATTTTCTGTGGACTGGCAACCGAGCGGATTGCTTGGTTCAAGATGCCCTGCCCTCATGCTTCATCCTTGGTCTTTCATGAGGATAGATTGGAGGATTGCGATAGCACTGCCTTGAGCAAAAAATCAGAGGACAATAGACCGGATTGGAACCTGCATCTCGAAGGCCTTTTTTTAGGTGGAACAACCATCTGCTCTGCCATTAAATTGTGGTCCCTCCTCTCATTGTCCATTAGAGCCACCCTCAGAGCTGCTGCAGGTCCCCCCAAAACTGCGCTTCCATGTTTCTCTTCGACTAATGTTTCAAGACTCAAGCATATCTTCCTTGCAGTCCTTCTCTACCATCACAAAATAAATTAGACCTGCCTTGTTTTCATCGCTACTTACCTCATTTCTGTTCTGGAAGGAACAGCCTAAGGGAGGACTTCCCCAGCTAATGCAGATCTGCTTTTCTGGAATTCGCTTCTTGGACTTGGTATCAACGACACTTGTGGGTTTGCGTCCTAAATGTGCTCGTTTTTTGGGGGGGTTGAAGGACTCTTGAGAAGCCTTTTCCTTCCTTTTTCTCTTGTTTATTTTTTATTTTATTTTATTTTTATTTATTTTAATTCCATTTATATCCTGCCCTTCTCCAAAGACTCAGGGCGGCTTACAAGCTTAGCAGTAGCCTTCATTCTATGTATATGCCTGCTTATTAGGGCTTTCACACACCCCCCAAGCGGCATTATTACAAAGTCAGCTTAATTGCACCCAACAATCTGGGTCCTCATTTTACCTACCTCGGAAGGATGGAAGGCTGAGTCAACCTTGAGCCTGGTGGGACTCGAACCTGCACTAATTGCAGGCAGCTGGTGTTACTTAAGGAGGCATTAGCCCACTGCTCCACCAAGGCTCTTTGCAAGATGCTTGTCTTTGCAAGATGCTTTTTGAGTTCAACAGCCATTCGGTGGCCTACAGTAATGTGGAAATCCCTGCATTCTCAGTCTAAAATCCAGGCTCTTTCTTAAAGTAGAAACCCTGCTTATATAAATTATGGGCAATTCCTAGTACAACTGCACGACTAATACTAAAATAGAATGGTGGATTAATCTCCCAAATGGGTTGCGGTATAGAGAAACCATTGGGCCTTTTTTCCCCCCCTTGGTGTCAGAAACACCTTCATAATTTTAAGCGACGTAGAGCATTATGGACGGGGTCTCCGTGTCCCCAGCAGCTCCTGTTCAAACACTGCACAGTAAGTAAAACTGTCCGTATCGTACTGCTGAATTTTATCTTGTGTAGGTTCTCAACCAGAATGAACAAGAAGCAGGCCAGGTAGCCCTACAGGCAGTCCTCGACTTACGACCCAGTTGGGATCAGATTTTGCATTGCTAAGCAAGGCAGTTGTTAAATGAATCACCCCTGATTTTATGACCTTGCTTTGGCATGGTTGCTAAGCAGGTCAATTGTTGTTAAAGGAACCACATGGTCCTTAAGTGAATCCAGCTTACCGCATTAATTTTGCTTGCTGGAAGCCAATCAGATGACCCCGAGACCATCAAACAGATACATGCTGGTTGACAAGTGCCCAAATTTTGACCCTGTGTCATGGTTCCGATAGACGAGACCAATAAAAAGAACTCCAAGGCAAAAATTTTCCTTATTCGGCGACATAATATCGACGTGTTCAAAAGTGAACCCAAGACTGAAACAAACAACGCCCCCCCACAAGGTTACAAAGTTACAAGTGAAATTTCCCACCCTTGTAGTATGTCATAAATCACATTCCCCAATTAACTACTGGCACGGGCTTTGTAACTAAAGATACAGCCCGCCAAAATGCAGCTAGCAATGACCTTGGTTCCCACAGGACCATATATTGTTATGGCTATGATAAAGCTCTCGTCTCCCTCCTCCCAAGTCGGTGGCAACCAAAAAAGCAAGGGGAAATGGCTTCAGCTGATTTTGTTGCAGACTTGATGCCGTGGAGACGCTGCAAGGGAAAAAGTGCAAGGACCGCTTACTTTTTAAAGGGTCATTGGAAGGGTCATTGGAAGGGTCACTAAATGAATGAGGACTACCTGCGCTATGTCTGTGTCAGCCTCATCTATGTCTCTCTCTATTATTCATCTCTACTCTTTATTTCAAAGTATGACCCTGCTTTTTGCCTCAGGATTTCTGAAGAATCCACGGGCTGTTTTAATGCATTGCTAATCTTTACCCTCAGCTGAAGGTAGGTTTTGACTACGTGGGAAGCCTGACCACAAAATATAACGAAAACGTGATGCATTTCAGGGATCGGTTGGGGGGAAAAAAACGTGTTGTTAAAGCACAAGAATGCTACTCGTGAAATAAAATTACCGTCTGAGTCCACAGCAATTACAGTTTCTGTTAGATGGGACTATGGAATCGGACACGCAACTACGAAAAGGTGTTTTGTTCTGACACCTCTGATATTGTGCCAAATTAGGGCAACCAACTGAAAGAATGATCTGCTTGTGCATCAAATCTAGAACACACAGGAAGAAAGGACAGCATTTATTTCAGATTATCTCTAAAGTACTAGTGACTTTTGTCGACTGGTACTCTTAAGGACTGCCTATATTTTGCTGTGATTTTATTTCTGCTAGATCCATTAGAACGCATTTTCGATATAAAGATTTATAGATTTGAAGAAATCGGAGCATTCTCTAGAGTGAGTCTATTAACGAGGGCTGCTCGTATTCCATTTTTAAAAAGTTTCACAGCGCAGTTCAATTGACTGCAAATCCTTTTATGCTAAACCCTGTGTGCACCCTTATTGTGTTCATTATAATTACTGTGTAATTAATATGTGGAGGATGAATTTCCTACGTTTCATGATGGGAACAAACTTCTAGTGAGGTCTTACTATAGATAAAGGACTTTTAGAAAGTCTTAGGAGATTAAAGTAGATTATATTCAAGAGTATTAAGATAAAATAATCCTGGGTAGTGTTAAAAAGGTTGGGCAACTGTCTTTTTTTTTGTAATAACTGCAAGTTAATGTGAAATATTACTTTTCGTTTCTTGTTTTTAATTGTACATTTATTACAAGTTTGGTTTTTAAAATAAAAGGCAGAAGTTAGAATGTTTTTCTTCAGAAATTCTCTACTAACATTTGAAATCATTAGCTTTGACCATTGCTCTCAAAGGTATGTCGACAGAAACATTTGCAGAATTGTTATCTTCTATTGTGCATTATATTGCTGTCCAGGCAACCTGGTCTAAGCTATGCTGCTTCCACTTTTTAAGTTTTCTGTATTAAACATTTCACCTTATTTGATGTTATTTCTTCTGTACTTTATATACAAATATTCTTAAGAATCAGACCCCTAGTCTCTGCAGTACACTTAGTCTGTGGACAGTTTGAACAACAGTTCAAAGTTACAGAAGAACTGAAAAAAGTGACTTTTCACACTTACAACCATTGCAGCGTTCCCATGATCAAAATTCAGATGCTTGGCAACTCACTCACATTTATGACGGTTGCAGTCTCCCGTGTGTGTGTGTGTTACGTGATCTCCTTCTGCGACCATCTGACAAGCAAAGTCAATGGGGAAGCCAGGTTCACTTAACAATCCTCTTGCTACCTTAACAGCTGCAGTGATTTGCTTAACAGCCGTGCAAAAAATAAGGTCATAAAATGGGAGCAAGCTCATTTATGAAATGTGTCACTTAGCAACAGACGTTTTGGGCTAAGTTGTGGTGGTTAAGTCGAGAGCTATCTGTTCTGAGGACAGGGACGGAATTTATTTATTTGTTAAATTTATTTGCTGCCTATCTCACCGTGGGGCTACCCCAGGCAGCAGAATTAAAGAATCCACTTTAAGAATGAAAGGACAGGCGGGCCACTTGGCTATAACAGGCGAAACTTTTCAAAGCTGCCGTTGCAATAGTCGAGGCCTTCCGCTGATCTACTCGGGATGGTTGGACTATACAAGGAGCTACAAATCCAGAGTTGGAAATTTATAATCAAAAAGGAAAGTGACTTTGATGGGACAGGAAGATAAAGGTGATATATAAATATAGATAAAAAGACACACATAAATATAAATATATAGACTGACTAAGGGACGCGGTGGTTCAGTGGGTTAGGACCCTGAGCTTGTCGATCAGAAGGTCGGCAGTTTGGTGGGTCGAATCCCGAGTGCCATGTAACTGAGTGAGCGCCTGTTATTCGTCCCAGCTTCTGCCAACCTAGCAGTTCGAAAGCACGTAAAAATGCAAGTAGAAAAATAGGGACCACTCCGGTGGGAAGGTAACAGCGTTCCGTGCTAGTCATGCCGGCCACATGACCACGGAGACGTCCTCGGACAAGCGCTGGCTCTTCGGCTTTGAAACGGAGATGAGCACCGGCCCCTAGAGTCGGAAACGACTAGCACACATGTGTGGGGGAACCTTTACCTTTACCTATAGACTGACTACTTGCTATATTCGTGAAACAACTATGTTGCTGAGATTGTTGACTGCTATAATTGGATAAATTAATAGAATTAATTAAATAGCTAATTAATCACACACACACATATATATATATATATATATATATATATATATATATATAAAATTTAATTGATATATTGATAAAGGGTTATTTAAGGTTAAAGGAATTAAGTATTTGTAAAGAGTGATATTAACTGAGCAATGTCTTAGGGGTTTGGTTGAATTTATCAATATTATACAAGTTACAATAGATTAGAGATAGAGGATAGGGTGGCTGTTGATTTCGACGTATCTCCCCCGAATTAGGAAATAGATGAGGTTGCGGTGGAAGGAGATAGAGAGGAGAAAAGAAGGTGGAAATACCCCATAAAGAGTATTTTTATAAAAATCTGGTTAAATATGACAAGAGTGCACTCTTGAAGGATTTTTAGATGCTTCAACCTGTCCCGGAATGATTGGAAGTGCAGAAGTTCAAGTCCTGCTTAGACACAAAAGCTGGCTGAGTGACTTTGGGCCAACCACCAAGAGACAGTGAATTCTAGTCCTGCCTTAGCCATGGAAGCCAGCTGAATGACGTTGGGCCAATCACCAGGAGACAGTGAGTTCTAGTCCCGCCTTAGCCATGGAAGTTGGCTGAGTGACTTTGGGCCAATCATCAGGAGACAGTGAGTTCTAGTCCCACCTTAGCCAAGGAAGCCAGCTGAGTGACTTTGGGCCAGTCGCTCTGAGCCCAATTCACCTCTCCAGATTATTGTTGGGTGCAAACTGGAGAAAGGTGTGTTGGATATATTTGTCACATATTACCAAGGCATTATATGTAAAGGGATGTGAAATCCTGGCCTCTGATGACATGCATGTTGAGGTCTGTTGGAATACATACTTCCCAGTTCCTTTTTCAGCCTTACACAGCCTGGCAAGGTTTGGATAACCTAAGAAGATTTATGTGAAAATCATCTTTAGCTGTTGGTGTCCTTATTCATACCCTCACAAAAGCATTATGGATCATGTTAAGAAACCTTTCAAAACACTATCGCCTTCTTGGCTCCCACAAGCCATGATCCAATGCCTCTATTTTATTTAAAGCATTATTATCTTTTAGACCTGCAATTAGAATAGGACCAGCTTGGTTTTAATAGTTTTATTAGGAATCCAAATATTTAACAGATAAAAGTATACAAACAGCTTGTGCACGCAACAGGGCCAGTTTTACCCCTCTGCCACCGAAGAGGGAATGTCTAATAAGGAGGCTTCATACAGCAACCGGTTCACATTCATTTTCAATGAGAATGACAGGCTTGGGAGAGTCTTGTATCTCTGGGGGGAAAAAATATCCGAAAAGCCACTGGTGATATTACTTGCTTGGTTTGCGAAGCTGGTCAACTTATTGTTAGCCCATCCTAAGTACGGGCAGCTCAACCCTGCTTAGTCTGTAACCTTGTCTGCATTCAGAAATGGAGCAAGATTGGGCAGGGTTAATGCTTAATTCGGACAGACTAGGAGGTCTCAGACATCCCAGAAAGAGGTACAGTGGGGAAGAACCATTTCTGCACTGTGGCTAAAATTGCTCAGCTACGTGCGCAGAATGCCCCCAGGAGTCTTGATGGATATTGTTACTTCTGCATATGTCTAACTTTCTATTTAAAAGGAAGTCCTGAGTTCAGTGAGATTTGCAGCAAATGGGCAGAGGGTTTCAGGGTCCAGATCTTTAGGATGCATTTCTTACTTTCGGAATTGCTAAGAAAAGCCAAGCCACCAGACTCAGCCTTCGGAATTTCATTCTAGCCCGACCCCCCCCCCATTGAAATAAAGACATATATTCTAAAACTAGGACGGATTCTCAAGTAAACGTATGTTTGCAAGAGTGGCGAATATCTGTAGCTCAGTTGTAGGATGAGAGTGGGAGTTTAATTCTCCGGGTTTGTGGGTTGGTTTCCAAACATTTCATTACCAGGCTAGATAATATCTTCAGCGGAATTTAGGACATGTCAGTGTCGGTGTCCTTCTGTTTATAAGGGCTTCAGGTGTGGGTGGGTGAGGGTCTTAACGATGGGTCAGGTGTGAATCGTCAGTGAATCTTGTGATGGGTCTCTAAACTCCACGTGCTACTTTAGAAGATATGGTTCCCACAGCAAAGCTGGTTAATAACAGCCGGTGGTTGCTGATGCCATGATTATACTCACCCTCTGTAAAATCCACAAAGCTGCCCGTTTTTTCTGAAGTTGGGAGCGAAATCCCCATTGCTTTACGGATTCCATAGGTGCTGACAATGTCACCTGGAGCTACCTGTTGTGCCAGCTCTTTCAGATTATTGGTCACCTTTTCCGCTGAAAAAAAGCAGAGAAATAAACTGATGCAACGTTTTACATAAAATGTTTATCTTCAACAACAAAAGCAATTTTTTCATCAAAGCGGCCTTCATTCAGAATATAGAGGGTAGTAATATATTATAGGGCAATAGCACTAGCGCCTAGACTTATATACCGCTTCCCAGTGCTTTACAGCCCTCTCTAAGCAGTTTACAGAGTCAGCATATTTGCCCCCCCAATAATCTAAGTTTTCTTTTTACCCACCTCGGAAGGATGGAAAGCTGAGCCAGTCCGGATCGAACTGCCGAATTGCTGTCAGCAGTCTCAGCAAAATTAGCCTGCAATACTGCATTCTAACCACTGCGCCACCACGGCTCTTGTTAAATAATTTAACAATAAAAGCGAAGGCAAAATGTGCTTTCCTCCTTGATGCACGTTCAAAGGTTGGCGATTCCTTAAAGAAAGTCTCAGTGGGAACAAACCCAAGCTATTCCCTTTTGTTTCCACTTGCTCTACAGAAGACTTAACTTTTATCCATTTTCATCCCTGTTATTGTTACACTTGTCTGTTTCTCCCATAATGGTTTCCCAATGGAAAACCATCCTGCAAAAGGGCATTTCACTGGTGGAACAAACATATCCAAATTGTGGTCTGATGATTTAAGTAGTGCAACATCAAGGAGGTGTTCTTGTTGTGGAACTCAACATTCACAAAAACTGTAAGACAATTTTCAGAGTCGCCTGACACGTGAGTGGCATTAACGACAAGCAGCGTTTTGAAGTTTATAATATATGCTAAGAACAGAAGAGAGCCAATATGGTCTATGGTCCAAGGTGCCAGGCTAGAAACTGGGAGGCTGTGAGTTCAAGTCCTGCCTAAGCCATGAAAGCCAGCTGGGTAACTTTGGCCAATCACTAGGAGATGGTGAGTTCTAGTCCTGCCTTAGCTGTGAAAGTCAGCTGGGAGAATTTGGGCCAGTCATTCTCTCTCAGCCCAACCCACTTCACAGTGTTGTTGTTGAAGTGAGGAAAACAGGAGGAGGAAGGTGTACTGAATATGTTTGCCGCCTTGATTTATTTGTAAAAATAATAAAGGCAAGATATAAATAGATACGCATTCTTATTCTTACCCAAATGCATTTCCTTGTGAGATGGGCCCAGGAGACAAATCATATTAGGTGGTGGTTTTGTACTCAGGCGTTCATTTTGGGCATCCTGAAGGTCACAAATTAATTTTGTGGTTTCATCAAGCTTTCTCTGAAATATTTCAGCTTCTGGGAAATCAAAGATGAAGCTGTGAGGCACCATAAATTGTGTGAGATTTTGCCACAAAACCGGGCAAAGTCACGTGGACTCACCTTCAGAATCAAATTCCTCAGCAGGCACCCCAAAATTAGTTACCGCTTTCAGTGCTGTAAGCCTTTCTTTACTAAGTCCAGAATCAACCTTGGCTGGATCTGTTTCTACTATCTAGAAATGCAAACAAAGATATGGTCTTAAAATCCAGGAAATATATAAACATATACATCATGCTTCGCCCATTATCATGCATAATATATGTCTACAGCGAATATATTTTCTTGGGGAAAAAATGAAGGACAAACCTGAAAAAAGGTGCAAATATGAAGGAGGATCATAATGATATTTTTTTTAAAAAAAAAACCCTGTTTATGTTTACAACTGTGCTTTACAAAGTGAAATTCAAGATCAAGCCCAAGAGAACTTTACAAAAATGCACAAACTAATAAAAGTATCTAAAATTAAAGTGTACATGAATGTGATAGACTGGGGAATAAAGTGGCAACATTGGTAAAAGGTAAAGGTTCCCCCGCACATGCGTGCTAGTCGTTTCCGACTCTAGGGGCCGGTGCTCATCTCCCTTTCAAAGCCGAAGAGCTGGCGCTTGTCCGAGGACGTCTCCGTGGTCATGTGGCCGGCATGACTAGACGCCAAAGGTGCACGGAGCGCTGTTACCTTCCCACTGTAGTGGTCCCTATTTTTCTACTTGCATTTTTACGTGCTTTCGAACTGCTAGGTTGGCAGAAGCTGGGACGAGTAACAGGTGCTCATTGTGTATGTTGAGTTAAATGACCGTGGGTATATTAAGTTAATGTTAAGTTAAATGATCAAAATAAAGGACCAGAATAGGTTTTTGAAAAATAAATAAATCTAAAGGAGATTTCTAAAATAAAAGACTGTCCTTTACAATTAAGTGCTGTGTGTAAGGTCATTGTATTTATGAGCCACTGTGTGTGTGTGTGTGTGTGTGTGTGTGTGTGTGTTTCACTTCTCATGCAAAAAGCTTCTGCAGAACTGACATCCAGTTGCCTTTTGGACAAAGCATCTTTGGGACTTCAGTTGAGATATATATATATATATCCCAAAGATGCTTTTTCCAAAAGGCAACTGGATGTCAGTTCTGCAGAAGCTTCTTGCATGAGAAGTGAAACATTTTCAAAGGGAAAAAAAACACCAAGGAAGTCCAGTTGCCTTTTGGAAAAGCACCTTCGGGACAACTATGACCTGAGGGATGGAGAAAGCGGAGAACTGTGTGTGGGCAGGTGAGGAACCCCCGGATTAAAAACCCCACCAGTTCTAGAATGTCCAAATTTACAACCATGTCACCTCTATGTCTTTCGTTGTATCTGTCTTTTCGTGTAAGCATTCTGTTTCCTCTGTGCTCTGCAATTACAAAAGAACCAGATAAAGCAATGAGAGAGCAAAATAAAAAAAATATACTCTGGGTGCAACCCAATAAATACTTGGTCGTCAGTAATATTTATTCGGTCAATAACCAGCAACATTTTAAAAAGATACAAAACAAAAACAGCGAAGCAAATAAATGCAATAAAAAACAACAACCCCGGAATATAACATCCACTCCTCTTACTATATTAATACAGTTATTTGCCCAGGTGATCAATCTAAAACATCAATAGGTATCTATCCCTTATAGCTAATAGTTAAGATGTATCAAGCCATAGTATTTTAAAATAAAGGTAAAATGTGTTTTTGACCAATTACATCTTGCTTACATCTAGTATTGTTTTTTAGAATTATGTTGCCAAACACTTTTGATACGGGCCTTACTTTATTCTTAAGCAGGAACTTTTTCTCCTACATACTAGTAGTTCTCGACTTACAACAGTTCATTTAGAGACCGTTCAAAGTTACAACGGCACTGACTTAGGACCGTTTTTCACAGCTACCATCTTTGCAGCATCCCGATGGTCACGTGATCAAAATTTGGACGCTTGGCAACTGACTCATACTTATGACAGTCACGTTCTCTCAAGAGTCTTGGGATCCTTTTGTGACCTTCTGACAAGCAAAATCAACAGGGGAGCCAGAGCCACGTTCACCACCTTGGTTACTAACTTAACACCTGCAGGGATTCACTTCGCAGCCATTGGCGAGAAAGCTCGTACAATGGGGCAAAACTCCTTTTAACAAATTTCTCACTTAGCAACCTAAATGCTGCCTTTAATCCTGGGATTTTTTCCCTGCTGCCGCAGTAGCAACCCTTCCTCCATGCAAGAGCAAAGAAGAGTCACCTTGGGTTCTCCTACACGGAGAGAAGACCGAGTTCTTCTTCCCCAGCATTTAGTTAAATATTAATAGGCTAGTTCTACGTTTGTTAACCAAGAAATGATAAGCCCAAAAAGATTTCGTCTTCCCGCTGGGCACTGGCCTCCTTAACGCTGCCACGTTGAAGCTGCCAGTTTACACGCATCAACATGTGAATGTTCTCACCGTCTCGAGTTCTCTGAGAGTGCGGGAATGCTCGCCTTGCGTCAAGACATCCAACAAGCTGTCAGCCATGAGACCAGGGTAATCGTGGGACTTCGCCAAAAATTCGCTGATGCTAAAAGCAAGGAACGCAATTATTTTACAACAAACAATGATTTCCCGCAGGCTTGCCATTTCACCTAACCTAGTTAAATTAATTTCCGGCTTACAAGGTAGCAATTAACAAACCCTACACTTGGATATCTCTCTTTTCACTGAACCAACTACCAGGTCATTGTTCTGGTGATTAAAAACAACCAGCTTTATTTAGCAGAGATCTTATCGGTGTATCCTGTTAATGCTAAACAAAAAACACAGCCAAGGAAGATTAAAAACTCAAAGAACAGATTTGAGCGCCCAGAGGACGCTCATTATTTGTCCTTATGCTGATATTAAATCATGCGCCGTGGTGGCGCAGTGCTCAGAATACAGTATTGCACACTAACTCACTGTCCACTGCCAGGAGTTTGATCCTGACTGGCTCAAGGTCGACTCAGCCTTCCATCCTTCCGAGGTCGGTAAAAGGAGGACCCGGATTGTTGGGGGCAGGAGGCTGACTCTGTAAACCACTCACAGAGGGCTGTAAAGCAGCGTGAAGCGGTATATAAGTCTGAGTGCTATTGCTATTAAATGAGAAACCTATAGATGAGTTACATGAAGCAACTATGACCTTCAAAGAAAGTGCTTACGAAGCATCAGAACAAAGTAACTTTATAGTTAGATGGTACATTAAAAGGCATTTTTGAGATGCTTGCAGAAATTAATTCATGCATTTTGGCCTAGTAAATCTGAGCACAAATTAACACAATGGGCAGAAAAATATGTACAACTGGTGCAAAGTCTTATATTCATACTCCTCTACGGACTACCATAATTTCTGGTATAAATGCACCACATGGTGGTGCAGTGATTACAATGTAATACTGCAGGTTAACTCACTGCCAGGAGTTTGATCCTGACCGGCACCAGGATGGTTCAGCCTTCCATCCTTCCGAGGTCGGTAAAATGAGGACCCAGACTGTTGGGGGCAATAGGCTGACTCTGTAAACCGCTTAGAGAGGGCTGTAAAGCAGCGTGAAGCGGTATCTAAGTCTAAGTGCTATTGCTATATTTCACCCACAGGGCATAGAATTGCAAACAACTAACAATGAAAGACTTTTCTGCAGCCACAATAATTACGTTTTCCCCTTTTACGAATTAAATTCAAACAACAAACGCCTAACTATTTTCCCTCCTTCAGAGTTTTGTTTTTATGTTTTGTACTGTAACAGCAAGCTGGGTTGTTTTAAAGATTTTCTTGTGGCACAGCTCTGAAATGCACTATATAGTATTTCAGAAAAAACAAATAAACAACAAAGGTTCGGTTTTGGTAGAAAACCAGCGAGGGAGTAAGATGCTCTCATTTTTGGTGTCAAGTGTCCAGTGTCTCTTCTTTTCTTAGAAAAAGGGAAAACGAGAGCATTTGATGGGAAAGTGTCTTTAAAAAAAAGCTTTCGTTCTAGCATACAAAGTCTAAGATCAAAGGGAAATCTCGCTTGCTGGAAGACTTACTTGGAAATTCCTGGATTAGAATCTTCTCCATAAGTAGAGTAGATTAAATCTGAATCGTCCTTGCTGATGTTTGCAAACGTGGAGTCGTACGCTGGAGCATACGAGCTAAAAGGCCCGTAGTTCAAATACATCACTAATGGGAAATGAAGAGAGCAGGAATTAGGTATCTCGCATATAAGGGTGTGATAACGACCTAGAGAGTTTTTATTAATAGAATGTTTCTTCAAAAGCACCATTAGCCATTGGAAGAGGGAATCCAATCTTGCAAATTAAAGGAGGAATGTTGAGGGTGTATTTTGTTTAAAATCTGGCCACCTTAAAGAACACTGTTTTGGCCTCTAATGCCGGTTCTACTACTGCTCTGATGGCGCTTTTAGTGTAAAAGAGGCAGCACACTCTGACTTTTGTGTCTGCAAGAAAACAACCAACCTCAGAGAGAAGCAAAGATCTCACTGACAAATGCAAAGAATCCAGTGAGGAAAAAGAGACACTTTCAATTTTTTTTCCTGAAAGGACTGGAGCTTGGTTTATTGAACTTGGATATTGCTCGGATTCATTTTTTACAGGAAATTGGATTGCTTTAATATATATAGAGAGAGACATTACCTGGGGTTACTTTGTTCCTTTTGTCTTCCTTAAAGCCTTGTAAAGTATTGACCCCGGACTGAAGTCTTCCAGCTGCTGCTCCCAATTTCACAGAGCTGGGACCCATTTCTAAAATCCCAAAGAAAAACAGGGGAGTAAGGATCCGAGAGGCAATTTTAGATTATTTACACAAAGCAGAAATAAATCCCTTCGTACTAATGTTCTGTGTGCAGAACGTCTTAAGATGTTTTCGCACGGTTTCCTGCGACAATAAATTATGGAAAAATAATTCCTTACTTTTGCCCCTGACTTAAAGTGCGTGTCAAAGAAAGCATTCACGATGACAAGTCAGCAGCCCCCCCCTTTTTTTTGCCTTCCCGGGGTTCAGAGTTTTGATGCTGCCTGGGAGTGAGGGTTAAAAGAGCCTCTCACCCTCATCTTCGTGGTATTGCTTATCCCAATTTCAGATCTCATACGGAATAAAAATCAAGCGTTGACTGTGACAAAAAAAGGACTCAAAGAGAGGAAGATGGCAACGAAGCGGGAGGGGGAAAAACAGACAGCAACGAAAGATGATATAAGATAGAAATGGCTCTAAACCTGTTGCAGTAAGAAAGACTGTAGATTTAGGGAAACAGAGATAAGCACAGAATTACCGTGAAGTTTAGAACGAAGGAACGGGAGTTTAATTTTGTATCATAAGAGGGTTTATTTTTTTCCGGAGAGAAACAAATTCCATGATCTGTATTAGATTAAGGAGGGGAAAAAAACCCTGCTAAAAGGGTGTTATAACACATTCAAATGAAGTAATAGAAGCGGTTAAGAGTTCCCCATTTCATTAAATTGAAAAGTTGGCCTTTGGAACGGGAAGCACGTCCAAACATACATTTCAGCAAAACGAAAAAAAAATCATCTCCCATAGCTCAGCTGGCTGTTTCTCCAATCAAATGTTGCTCATTTGAAAGACAAACCGATTGAGGTATATTTAATATCAAAGCTGGGATCATCTGTTCCTTGGGCTTTCTAAGACCCCCAGTAGGAATAGTCCTCGGCAACAGTTTTTAAATGAATAATCCCATCCTTTGTAAACACCCCCAAGAAGGAATATTAAAATCCCTCTAACAAGCGTTACCTCCTGCTAGATTTTCGGCTGGAGTAAGAAGTCCCAGAGTGGTTGTGCCATCAGGCTTTCTTCTCTCAAACTCACACTGGAAAAAAAGATCAAGCTATTAAAGTGGGTCGCCTGCACAGAGATTAAAATGCTAGTACAAGGAGGAGCCTTTTTTTTTTAAACTGATTAAAAAAAACCAAAACGTAAGTAACTGTTTTGCTGACTGTTTCAATTCATGGAGATTTGGGGAATTTAAAGCGTTAGGCTGAGTTTCAGAGGCTTATACTGGAAACTTAAGTTTTTTTAAACTTTGGAAACCCTTGTCCGCTTACCTGGGTGTTTGCAGAACGTTTGGTCAACTTCCCTCCTGAATCTTTAATGATACGTTCAATCAGTTCTTGCTCCTTCTCTAAATTACTGTTCCTAATTTTTTCTTCCAGTAGATCTTTTTCTTTTCTGGGTGGGGAAAAAAAGGCATTAAAACACCCATAAACCTGCATCGTTTTGTTCCCTTAGAGTACATAAAAGTTTTTTAAAATCGGTGTGATAAGAAAAATGCAGAATCCTTTGGACTTTGAATATTAGAAATGGTAAATGCCAATCACTGGCAACAGCAACTAGTAACTATCAAGTTATCTTAATTTTTTTATTTATTTTTGCACTCACGTCTGAGGCACCGAGGTGCTTCCGGGTTGAAAGGATTGGTTGGTGATATCGCTTCTGCCCACTTAGGGGCTCCTTTCACGTTCCCAGCAGGAGCTGGAGCAAAGGACAGGTGCTCACTCCATCCCACGGCAGCACTCGGGTCTCAAACGCGAGCTTGCTGCTTATCGAGCCCGTTTCCTAACCAGGCAAGCCACCCTGCTCCTCTTCCATCAGTTAAGATTGTAAAACTGACATTTAGTCAGCGAGCTGGAATTGGCTTCATTACATGAACTGGTCATTACGTCTGGATTTGCTAAGCTAACTAGAAAAAGGGGTTGAATTTTTTTTTAAACAATAATGCCTTCTTCCTGGGGCTGAGAGAGAGAGACTGGTCAAGGTTATTCAGCTGGTTTTGTGTCCAAAAACCAGGACTAGAACTCCCTATTCTCCTGGTTTCTAGCCTGGCACCTTAACCACTACGCTAAGGTGCCTCTTAGTCTTGCAGTTACCAGCTCCTGATTCGAACTGAATGGGGGAAAAAAAAGTCAGCTTCTGGGAGAATATAATCACTTTTTGAACTCCTTGCTGGGACTTTTAAAGGCTGTGAGTTCTGGGTCTGTGCAGTCTCCATCTTTCCCCAGGCCGCCCTCCTCTTCTCCCCCGGAATGCGAGCCGGTTTTGTCTGCCTGTTTCCTGCTTTTCTGAAGATCTGCCATGAAGTCAATGCTTTGTTTCAAACTCTGAATCCGTTCCTAAGAAAACAAGATACACAATGTGAATGTGCCGTTTTATTCCTACCAGCTGAAAAAAAAAATCCTAATTTTTCCAGCCGTTAAAAAGGACATTATTCAACAAGGGACATTTTAGAAGAATCCATAATGGTTTCCTTTCCTCCAAATAGATGATCCCAAGAATTAAATACTGTGAAGCAGTGTTTCTCAACTTCGATAACTTTAAAATGTGTGGATTTCAACTCCCAGAGGATGTTGGAAGTCTACGCCTCTTAAAATCCCCACGGTTGAGAAACACTGCTGTATAAAGCGTGTTTTGCAACACAATGCAAATGAATTTACTCAAACGTCCTATCTGTATCAGTAGGACTAACTTTTCGAAAGTGTGCTTAGGACTGCCAATGTTCCTTGCAGATGAAATCAGCTGCAGTTATATAGCCCAGGACCAAGGCAGCATTTCAAATAGCATGCCAGCAAGTTTAACACTTCACGTTATAAATAACCTGTGCTCCAAATAGCAATAAGCTTCTCAAACTTTGTTCTTGCCTCCATCGGTTACCTGACTGAGTATTTTCATTCCGGAATGTAGGAGCTTTTTCGCAGCCTTGTAATAAATAGTCTCTGGTTTATTATAGACCATAGCATTGCTACACATCAGTCTGAAATTGTCCTGGATCAATAGAAAAATTAAGGCACGTGAGGCACACAACTTTGGAAATATTACCTAGAAAATTCACGTCAAGCTTACAGAGAGAAAGCATTGTTTAGACAAATTAAACAAAGTAAATCTCCTGACAGCATAGTCTTGCGACCGTTTTTTTACTGACAACAGCACTAAAAAAAAAAGTTTTGTGTGACTGTTTTTCACACTTACAACCGTTGCAGCATCCCCGGGGTCACGTGATCCAAATCTGGATGCCAGGCAACTGGCGTATATTTAGGACGCTTGCAGCGTCCCCAGGGGTCCCGCGATCCCCTTTTGCCACCTTCTGACAAGCAACGTCAAGAAGGGGAAGCCCTTAACAACCAGGTTACTCACTTAACAACCGCAGATTCATTTAACAACCGTGGCAAATAAGTCATAAAATGGGGGCAAAACTCACTTAACGGTCCCGCTTAGCCACAGAAATTGCGGGCTCGATTGTCCCAACATTATCACGCAGCTACTAAATCCGCCGGACAGTTGCAACTCCTTGGAATTTCTCCTTCATTCTCACGTTCCAAGTCGGACACAGTCTGCTACTTGGAGCAAACTGAGGGCAGAGAGCAAAACAAAAGTAGCAGCAGGAGGATCTTTGCTCTTAGGCAAAGACCTCTCACGATCCTTTTATTTTTCAACTCCTCCTTACTGCAGGCAAAAGAATGTGGGAAATGTGTACAGCTTCACCATGCCTTCAAGCTTGACTGACAGGCCCAGCCTTTGGGTGGGATTTAAGACCTTTCTCTTTGACATCAGCTTGCAAAATGTTGGGCAAGCAGCTGATGAGTTTCCGAGATGACAGAGCCGGTGTGATGCCAGCAGTGCTTGTGACAGACCTCTGATTTTTACACTTTGGTATTAATGCACCGATAAAGGCGGCGTTCGTCACAGACACTTCTCCCCAGAGATCACAGAGTTGTTTTGTCAGGTTGGATGCATTAATGCACCACCACAACAGACTTGCATTTCTCTTTAATGTGTACAAATAGAAGGGTGGCACGGAGACAAGAATTTTAACCAGCTGTGCTCAGAAAGAGGCAAGTTTAACACAATCGCATTTGCCATTGTTCCAATAAAGCTATTATTTATTCAAAAAAAGCTGTAATGGCAATGAGAAAGGAAAAAAAAATAAGACACTTAGTACTCATTATGTGCAAAGGTTTCCCAATCGTTCTTCTCCTCTAAAGAAAAAGGCAAAAGTCAAATATTTTTTCTCTTCCTATTATTCAGATGGAATAATTTCTGTTTGAAATTTCAACCGCTTAATCCTTTAGCATATTGCAGAAGAGTGACTGGGAACAGTCAATGCATTTTTACAATTATTATGTAATTATTATCTATTAATCTGTCAAACATACAAAAAGGTTTTGCTTAAGTCTACATAAAACCTCAGCCACCTTGTTTTACACTATCCCAAGCTCTAGTACCGGTAGTCCTCGGCTTATGATCACAACTGACCCCCAAATTTCTGTTGCTAAGCGAGACATTTGCTAAGTGAGTTTTGACCCATTCTACAACCTTTCTTGCCTTAGTGGTTAAGTGAATCACTGCAGGCGATCCGTTAGTAGCCACACTTAAGCGACCCCGGCTTCCCCATTGGCTTCGTTTATCAGACGGTCGCAAAAGGGGATCATGTGAATTTTGATCACGCGACCACGGGGATGCTGCAGCCGTCGTAAGTGTGGAAAAAAACAGTCCTGTTACTTGTTCCAGCGCCGTTGTAACTTTGAACGATCTCCAAACGAACTGCTGTAAGTCGGGGACTACCTTAAAACCATGCTTTGGCTTCTCAATTTTTCTTTTCCTGCAATCATCTGTTCCAATTCTAACCTCTTGCAAATTATTCTTTTAAAAGCACCACTGCAGAAATCCACAAAGCCTTTCGCCAAGCAAAGGAAAGGAGAAATTCTTAAAACGATTCTTTGCTCATAAACTATGGAAGTTCACTCTCCGAGTGAAAGGCATGTTTTGACAAACTCTGCCCATCATCACAATGGCTACAGCCGGCAAGTGTTGACATTTAATCCTCTCTCTGCAGCTAGGATATATTATATAAGCACCTTTAGCTCTTCTATGGATTGGTAACCGTTATTCTTTATCTTCTCTTTCATTGTACTAAAATCCATTGGGTGTTTAATGATCATGGAGTAACCAGGAGCGATGAGGTCCGTCACAGGAAATGAAAAGAAAGCGTTGGGATCCTTTCTGTTAAGAAATGAAAAGAACAAGCGTTTCATGTTTCATTTCTATAACAAAGAACAGAGGTTACTATTAAAAAAAGAAGACATGACTCCAGCTTAAAAGAAAGTAGAAAACTAAGATGAAACTAGAAGCAGATCTGGCCTTATGCCAACTCTTTCTTTCTTTCTTTCTTTCTTTCTTTCTTTCTCCGTTTTTAAAAAAGTTTTTTATGTAGAAATATCTCTGTCCCCATTCTCCCCCCCCATACCCACTTTTTATACAGAGATTATATGACTAAAATGTGGTTGAGATTTCTAAACTAAACTATAGAGGATTTTGATACCTTTCCTTCAAATATAATGATGCATTTTGATATCAAGAGCTTTTGATGCAAGGCCATCACACAGTTGCAAAGCATTTTGCTCTCCTCTAAATGTGATCTGTTTTGCAAAATGGAAAATATTCTAAAGGCCACATATCTATAATCATAAGATTATAACAGCTGGGTTATTTCAGAGTAAGCGATTTATAAATGCAGCACAATTACCAGTCAAACAGTGCCATAACCTTTTTTTTTAAGAGAAAAGGCAAATATTAAATGCAGGTGTTATAAGTGGTGTGTGTAATTATGCAATTGCGATTCAGCTTTGACCACTGATATTATTGAAGCATTAACCTCTTTACCAATTCCTACAAGCAACGGCGTTCATACACAAAACTCACCTCTGCAGTTGTCTTACAAGCTGGTTTAAAGCTTCTTGAAGGGGTGTCTGTTCCACTTCTAGGATAAAAAAAGGAAACAAAAGAGAAAGAACTCTGTATTTTGATGGAAACAAAATATTAAACAGTGACAATGGTCTATCACAAAGACAATGAGATACATTTAAGAAGTCTGTTTACCCTTCATTATTTTAACAAAGTTTCCCTATCAGTGTGACCATATCCTGAGTTTCATCTGGCTCTTTCTCCAGGGGAATAACACTTAGGGGAATTTGCCAATGTGTTTTAGGCGGGGGGGGGGGGGGAAACAACAACACAGAAACAGCCTGGAGAAAACAACAAAATACAGTTGGTGCAATGCTTATTTAGGATTGATCTCGTTAACCAGATTTTTGCGTAAGTAGTTATGACTTAGTACCATTATTTTATTAATGATTTATTTATTTTTTTACTATAAAAAAAGAAAAACTGCATAGACCAGACATGTCAAACACAAGGCCCGGGGGCCGGATCCGGCCCGCGAAGTGGTTTCATGTGGCCCGCGAAGCCATCCTGGAAACAGTGAGGGAATGGCCCCCTCTGCCTTGGCCCCGGCCCAGAGACCCTCCTTCTACCAGAGACCCTCAGATCTGTCCCACTCCTGCCCAGGCCCCCATAGGCACCCTTGATGCCAATGATGTAGAGCTGGCCACACCCACCCTGGCCATACCCACCCGGCCCCTTGAGGGGCAACCGCAATGCTGATGCGGCCCTCAATGAAATTGAGTTTGACACCCCTGGCATAGCACTTAAAGAAAGAAAAATAGCATTTTCTTTACCTTCCTGCTTGGCTAAGCTGCTGGCTAGCGATTTCACAAGCGGCACTTCCAATCTTAAAGGAGACTGGCATTTCAGCTCTCTTTCTCCTTCGCTCTCAACAGCGTCTCTGTCTCGCTTCTTTTTATCTTCCTGAAGAAATAAATAAATAAATAAATAAATAAATAAATAAATAAATAAATAAATAAATAAATAAATAAATAAATAAATAAAAAATGCTTGAAAAACAGATCAGTGCAACCGGTTGCAAAATATTAACCACAGCTTTCTTTATGCAAAGCTCAAGTCAATATTAATCTGTAAGATTTGACATAAATTCACCCTAGCTGCATTAATTAGGATATATTGATTAACGTTAAAAGGATCTCTGCTCACAGGAGTACAGGACGCTGAGTCGTATCGGGTTAGAGCAATTTGCTTGCGGAAATTATTTCTACTAAAATACATTTGTGCTGCTTCCTATATAAAAAGTTCTCAGGTATCTGGAAAATGGAGAGTTTGCAGATACTGAATCCCAAACTAGCAGGAGCAACAAGGCCAGAGCCGATGGGGGCCGCAGCCTAGCAGTATCTAAGAGTCACAAATTCTCCACAAGCGTCTTCTATGAAATAAAAGAACTTTCCACAGTACCGTATCTATATTTTCCCCCCATTTTAAAATTAACCAATATTTGAAAGGGAGACTTTCTGGTCTTTCCAAGCTCGTTCTGGGTTATTTTCACGCCCCACTTAATAATCCCAAACACAATCCGGCATAAATATACATTTTTAAAAACATTTTAATAGCACTTAGCAATAGCACTTAGATCAGGGGTCTTCAAACCTGGCCCTTTTATGGCTTGTGGATTTCAACTCCCAGAATTCCTCAGCCAGGTATGCCTGGCTGAGGAATTCTGGGAGTTGGAAGTCCACAAGTCATAAAAGGGCCAGGTTTGAAGACCCCTGACTTCGATTTATATATTGCTTCATAGTGCTTTACAGGCGGTCAGACTATTGTCCCCAACAATCTGGGTCCTCATTTTACCGACCTTGCAAGGATGAAAATTCTGAGTCAATCTTGAGTCAGTGAGGATCGAACTGCTGGCAGTGGGCAGAATTAGCCTGCTATACCGCATTCTAATCCCTGCTGCCACCACGGCTCTTAAAGTAAACCAAGTAACTATTCTAATCATTACCTTTACTTTTCTCTTTCTTTTTTCCTTTTCTTCACCGGGGACTTGTTTTTCCATTTTTTTCCTTTTCTTTCTTTTCTTGTCTTTGTGTTTTTCATGTTCACTTTTGTCTTCATACAGCGACGAATCGTGCACCGCGCTCTGAGTAGATAGCTCTGCAATTTCGTTTCCTCCCACTTTCAAGACAAGTTTTAAGGGTTTCTCTACATATTCTTGAGGAAACAGATAAAGGAGAACTCCCATTTTAACTTTCTAAATGTTGGCAATGTAACACTTACATCAATTCAATTGTGAATTAAAAAATGATGAACATTACAGGTCGTTCTCGACTTACAACCATTCATTTAGTGATGGTTCGGAGTTATGACGACACTGGAAAAAAGTGACTTATGACCCTTTTTCATACCGGTACTTACAGCTGTTGCAGCATCCCAGTAGTCACGTGATCAAAATTCAATGCTGGGCAACTGACTCATATTTGTGAAGTGTGCTGGGGTCATGTGATCCCTTTTTGCGACCTTCGTACAAGCAAAGTCAATGGGGAAGCCAGATTTACTTAAGAACCATGTTCCTAACTTAACAACTGCAGGGATTCACTCAAGAACCATGTCAAGAAAGATGGTAAAACACAGCAAAGCTCACTTAACAAATGTCCCGCTTAACGACAGAAATGTTGGGCTCAGTTGTGGTTGTAAGTCAAAGACTATCTGTAGTCACGACACTTGAAAATGGAACCATTAACAGACTAAGACCTCATTAAGACAGATCTCAGATCTGCGTTCAATGTTTCAAATTACTACTGGAAATTAGCAGTACCTCAGCCAGTCATACCAGAATATACACTGATCCACTGAGCTTGACACAGATTTTAATTATATGATCTGAATGCTCAAGCAGCAGTGCTTAACCATTCACAATACCACTAGCCAAAGTTATCCTCATTATATACACAGAGGCAAATGTTCACATTGCTCTAAACCACATTGGCTTAGTGTGATATTCCCTCCTGAGTTCAGAGGTGTGCTCCAAATATTTATGTGTCTCTCTTCCAAACTGCTTGAGAAAAATGAACAATTCAGTACACAAAGCCACAAATAAATTACTTTCACAAAGAGGCTAGAAATGTTTGGGATTTGCTCCAAAATTCAATTTCACTTCAAAGTTTTCCAGGTAACCCTGCCAATGAAGAGAAAAGCTGGGCAGATTTGTACATAATACGGATGGGACACAGATCTAAGTAAACAAGGACATGGATAGATATGCATGGAGATACAATGGCATGACACTGTGGGGGTTTTTGGTGTGTGCGTATGCGAGAACTGCAGTTCCTTCTGGCAGGGGATTCTGGGAGCTGCAGTTCCTTCTCACAGGGGATATTGGGAGCTGCAGTTCCTTCTGACAGGGGATACTGGAAGCTGCAGTTCCTCCTGGCAGGGGATATTGGGAGCTGCATTTCCTCACTGGGGATTCTGGGAGCTGCAGTTCTTTCTGGCAGGGGATATTGGGAGCTGCAGTTTCTTCTCACTGGGGATTCTGGGAGCTGCAGTTCCTTCTGGCAGGGGATTCTGGGAGCTGCATTTCCTTCTCACAGGGGATATTGGGAGCTGTAGTTCCTCCTGGCAGGGGATATTGGGAGCTGCATTTCCTTCTCACTGGGGATTCTGGGAGCTGCAGTTCTTTCTGGCAGGGGATATTGGGAGCTGCAGTTCCTTCTCACTGGGGATTCTGGGAGCTGCAGTTCCTTCTGGCAGGGGATTCTGGGAGCTGCATTTCCTTCTCACAGGGGATATTGGGAGCTGTAGTTCCTCCTGGCAGGGGATATTGGGAGCTGCAGTTCCTTCTCACTGGGGATTCTGGGAGCTGCAGTTCTTTCTGGCAGGGGATATTGGGAGCTGCAGTTCCTTCTCACTGGGGATTCTGGGAGCTGCAGGTCCCACCCAGCAGGGGATTCCGGGAATCCTCGCGCCGACAGGTCGAGCCTCCCGGGCGGCACCTGCTCCTCCCTCCCCCTCCCCCCCCCAGGAAGGCGCCTCCGCTCTCCCCCCCCCCCGGGGCGCCGTTACCTTCATACGGGTATTTTTCCCCCTTGTGCCGCTTGTGCTTCTTGCCCATGGCCCGCATCGGGCGGCGCTGACGTCAGCCTCGCGTTCCCCCGGCTCTCGCGAGAGCGGCAAAGGGGCGGGGCCGGGAGAGGGGGGGGGAGAAAAACGGCGAGGCGCTCGCGAGGTGGCGCTGCTGGGTTCCCGCCTCTCCCCTTTCGCGGCGCGCCTGGGCGGCCCTCCGTGCGCCCCGCTCCCGACCGGCCTCGGCTGCCCCAGGGGCCGGGGGGAAAGCAAGGAGACGCCGGGGGAGGCCCTCTCGGCGCCCCCTCAGCTTGTGCAGCGGCGGCGGGGATGGCCGCCGCGGAGAGGTGTGGCAAAAGCAAAGAAGCCATGTGTGTCACTCTGAGTTTCTAGCTCTATGAACCCCCCCGCCCGGGAAGGGAGGGGGAGGCGAGCCGCAACAAGAGGCCGGAGCCGACGAAAGAGGCAGCGCCCTCTAGTGTTACCCGCTAATCATTGCGGCGTCTCGTGGGCTTGGCCACGCCCGCTGCTGCCCCCTGGTGGTGCTCTGGCTTTCTACAGCAGAAGGAACTTGCTCGCCTGCTCGCATCCCAGCTTTAATTGGAGGGGTCTTTGGTGCCCTCTGGGCTTTGTAGTTTCCTTGCAGACGTTTCGTGACCCAAACTAGGTAACATCCTCAGTGC
Organism: Vipera berus; assembly: GCF_964194415.1. Taxonomy (NCBI): domain Eukaryota; kingdom Metazoa; phylum Chordata; class Lepidosauria; order Squamata; family Viperidae; genus Vipera; species Vipera berus. The sequence goes on along the minus strand of NC_138213.1, from coordinate 5,599,596 downwards.
TTGAAGTCTGCTCCCTTCTCACACTGATGATGTGATTATCTTAAGTTTGGGGAACCTCTTGAAAAAGTTTCTCTATTCCTAACTTCTTTCCAGAATTTGGTTCCCTTTGATCTTCCCTACTAGGGGAACCACAACTTGCATATTCAGCAGGTTGACCTGACAACTCCCCAAATTCCCAGCCAGCCAGTGGAATGGGGAATTCTGGGAATTGCACACAAGGGTAGACAATCTGGTGTCTTCTGGAAGATTTTTTTTTTTAAAAAAAATCTGGTTAATTAAAAGTGCATTTTTAATTGCACACAGTCCAGGATCAATCTGTGGGTGAGATGGGTGGCCTCTAAATTTGGTAAACAAAGCTACCCTTCCCACGAACCCTTGCGTTTACTATGACAATTGGGATCATGGGAGATGTAGTTCAAAACCTGTGGAAGACACCTCCCTCCCAGTTGCCTCTCTCTCTGGAGGACACCTCTTTGGAGAAGGAAGATTGGAATGTTCTACACTCTTGTGTTTCCTTCCACTTGGGGGTGTGATACGCCAAGGAAAATATTCCAGCATTTTTCCCTTAATGAAATTTGGATTTCTACTTCAGGTAAAGACAACTTCCTTGATTATTTAATAAAACTGGAGCTTGTCAAGAGATCTCAGCTTAGCTGTTAGACTATTGAATAACATAGAAAGAAATATTTCCAACAACTCCGTGTAGGGCCTCTTCAGTTAGCAGCTTTGAGTTAGTGCATTGAGAAGTTACTGCTCAGGCTAACATTATACCAAAGCAGTAAGATATTTTAATGGAAAATGCTGAGAAACCCCCCCACACACACACGAACAATAAAGTAAATGTTTTGTGTAACGTTGGCTCTGCTTATTTAAGAATGAAGCTCAGAGACTTTGCAGTAAGTGCAATCCAGCATACTTCTACCCCAGTACTTATTCTTCCCTAATCAATAAACTGGAATTAAGTCAACGTAAACAGAACTCACGCAGCCACACACGTGTTGTGATTTGTAAAGCATATTTTGCGGCATAGCGCAGAGCATGTGCACAGCCAGTGGAGATTTTATGCAATGAATGTTTTTTTAAAAAAATATACCAAACCCAAATATATATAAAAAAGTGCTATTTTAAGAAGTCAAGCAATCCCTGGTTATGGTGCGTCCGGGTTTCCCAAAGAAACTTAGTCTTTGGGTTTGCATAACGTGCTAACCTAAGGTTAACTGAGCCACAGTTTATTGAATGAAAGCAAGCCACAGGGGTTTGCAGAAAACCTGAAACCATAAATTAAGGACTTTTTCTGGTTTGCTCCCCATACTGGCTCACGAAGTCGCCCGACCGCATTTTGGCTGCCAGATCCAGAGCAGACCTGGAAAATGTTTGCCTAGCCTAAGTATGATTTGGGCGTCACTGGGCTGCATCTAAGCCCGCTTCCTAAGAATGGTGTTATTTTGCCAGCCTGAAAGCAAATCGGCAAACCCCGGGATTAGATTACATGTTGGAAACTAGAGAATCCAAGCTTTGGAAATACGTAGCTGACACTGTAACAGATGTAAAAGGTTCCCCACGGTGTGAATTCCTTTGAACGCCAGTTGCTTTTTGAAAGGATTAATCAGAACAGATGCTACAGATACTGGAAATAGCTCTGAACACTCGCCGCACACACACGGCAGGCCGGCTTCAGTGGCTCCTGTTAGCCTGCAGACCTGCTAATGTGCCTAATATGAAAGCAGATACTTTCATACATTCAGGAAAATGCTGCTTTGTGTGGGAGTTCCCGCTTTGTTGTGTTATTATTTGTATAACATTCATTAGCAGGTCTGGTGCTTTCTTCTCCCCCCTCCCCTTAAAAGGCAAGAAGAGCCACGAGGCTGGCGGTTTTCAGTTTGAAATGAGAGGACCAAACAGGAAAGTGGTTCAACCCAGTTGCCTTATGGGTAGTCCTTGACTTACAACCGCAATTGAGCCCTAAATTTGTGTTGCTAAGCGAGAAATGTGTTGAGTGACTTTGGCCCCATTTTTACCGCTTTTCTGGCTGCATTTGTTCAGTGAACCGCTGCAGTTGTTAAATTAGTCAACCCGTTATTTCGTTGAGTAAGTTGCCGTTGGTTTGGTTCATTCCTTGTGTTTAAACCCAACACACCTAACGTGCTTTAGTTGGATTTTGGTTTCCCCTGCATTGCGAAACCAGCCAGTGGAGTTTGCAAACCATGGTTTACACCTTGGAATGTTGTGTGAACTCGTCAACAGCTTCCTACAGTCAGTGTGCAAACACAACTAAAATATGTCCTCCACCCTGAATCTCCAATTCTGAACCTGCGGCTTAATTCATCGTATAAACCCAATACATCTTGCTTCAGGGAACCATGATTTATATAAATGTACGTATATATATATATATATATATATATTGGTACGCGCTTCCCTTTTGCTGCGGCTATTTGAAAAACAAGAGAGACAAAGGTGTAGGTTCAGAAGATCTGTTCCATTTTTATTTCACGTCTCCACTACCCTTCCCAACTATGTTTAGCTCTCCATCTTGGGGCACATGAACAGAGAGTTACAGCTTTAGGCAAAGGACTGTCTAACCTGTCTGAGTTTGGCTTGTATTGATTTATTGGATTTAGAGGCCAGGGGCTGCAGAAAGAGAGAAGGAGTAGCTTCATAGGAACCAAGATGAGAAGAATGCAAGAAATGAAAGATGCCAAGCAGGGAAAATAAGCCAGGAAACCTCTCCAGCATTTTGTCTCGATAACTCAGTCCAGCAGTCACCTTTTCCCATGATTAAAGATAATTATAAATCCACAGGTACGTAATTGATGGTCACCATTATACCAGAAGAGCCTTGATTGTATTTTTGCTAAAGGACCCCCATGGGCTGAATGCAAACATTTGCATTAAAGCCAAATAACAGTTTGTTTATTGCACATTTAACAGGACGGGTGAACCCAGCTGTTACAATTGGCAAAAGTTGGTTGATGCCCAGTGAGTCAGTGCAGAGGTCCCCAACCTTTTGGGCACCAGGGACCGGTTACACGGGGAGAGGTTTTTCCGCGGACTGGAGGGGGTGTGGTTTTGTGTGCTGACTGCATCCCGCGCATGGGGCTTTGCTTCTTTGTGCGGCCTGGTTGCTGGCATGCCGTGGACCGGTGCCGGTCCACGGACCGCGGGTTGGGGAGTCCTGACTTAGTGGTTTGCGGTTGTTTTTCATGCTGGCGAATTGTAACGAGCTGAGTAAACACAAGTTAAAGAAGTGAGACGCATGAACCCGGTGACAACAATGCCACCTAAGCTCAGCTCAATGAATTGGAGGGACGGCTTTAATTACGGGATGACCTTCTAGCAGCATTTTTTGACAGCGGGTTTTCCCTACCCATCTGGAAAGGTGGTCGAAGAAGCCAGCCATAGAAAACCAACTATGTGCTTGGGAACAACCCATTTCTCAGGACTGTAGAGTTTCTTATCAAGCTGTGATCCCAATTAGGTATTTAGAAACAGTTCTAGGCTGAAGACCAAAACCCAAGAATGGCTTTTTCAGAAACTTTACAGAAACATTGCACCAGTGCTTTTTTTTGTAAAAGAAAAAGGTGCCGGAACTCACACATGTCATACAACCCGCCTTGCCTACCCTACAAGGTTCCATCCAAAAAAGGTGCCGGAACTCCATTCTGAGCGTTCTATGAGAAAAAAAAGCCCTGCATTGCAGTGAAAAAGGCCAACCAGCCACTCGGTGCAGGAATCCAGATCAGAGTTAAGGACCTCAGTAGCGATGTTGTTAAATTACAGTCTTAAATTTGTCATCTCATGAAGAGCTTTGGCTGTGTCAAGCCTAAGACCCAGCAAAATACAGATAATTTTACATAATGGGGAAGAAAAATGCCTCTTCCGATTTTAAGGAATTGATCCACGATGTGCGTCAGAGTTCTACAAGTGAAAAGATAAAGCAATGTATGTTTATATAGTTTTATAAGCTTAATAACTGAATTGATTTTATGTAGGGACTTAGACTTGTTACATGGAGCTTTTTCTTCCTTTTCATTAGGTGGTGGTTGGGGGGTTTTTTTGGTGACATTTAATTTTTTTTTCAATTAATATACAGTATTAAATACCTTTTCTTGTTTTTTAAGACCATTTTATAAATATTTTTTTTAAAAAGTCCAATTTAAAAAAACACACGCATAGGAATCTGTATTTGTAGCAACCCTGATGACTACCCAATTTCTGGTTTAATATATCCAATGGAATCCACCGTTTTTATAACAATTTTTTACAAGCTTCTTGTAATGATGACATTTTATACCATCTAATAGATAAAGAGGCTCCCTTGAGGCCAAATGATTAAAATCTAGTTCACACACCAGTCCAAGACATAGTTTATCCTCTGGTTAGTGTGTTGTATAATGAAGCCATTGATTTATAGCTTCACAGAATCTGAAATATCGGCCAGTTGTGGTTTAATCAACAAACCATGATTTAGGGTGAGGTACAAACCCAGTCACTGCTGTAGCAGCTGTTGTCGAACCAAAAAGTCATCAGAGTGAGCTAATAACAAGGGGGGGGGAGAAAAGGGAGGGGGCTAGTAACTGTTTTTGGATTTTTGATAACTTCTGGAGTAGCAAAATTTAGAGGAGCTTCAAATCCCGGCCTGTGAATCAAAGTATTTCCTCAAATGTCAGTTCCACCATCATGTTCAACTATGTACCCGATTCACCCCTTGGTGTTACTCCCCTTGCTCACGACTACCTTTATTTTCGCTGCTAGCCCAAAGTGGGGAGTGTAAACTGACAGCATCTGTAATATGTAAATCCATCTTTCTGATATCTCCCTTCTCCTGGAAATATTCAAGATCACCCAGGGAAATGTAACAAACACATTTGATGTAGTCAGAGATCACAGCATCCTTTCCTTCTGTGATTTCTTTCTTCTTCTGTTTCCTTTTAACGCTTCCAACTTTGAATGTTGGGAGGCCCAGTTCCAGTTCAGAAGAAGCGTACGGCTAGATGCTTCCCCCCCCCTTTTTTTTTATATGACACCATTGCAATTAGGCAGATAGTTATGGGTTGTCTTCAGCGTTGTTTTGCCCCTTAGGATGAAATCATGTTCCTTTCTGATGCTATTCGCCCCCCTGGCCATACTCTCTATCATCAATTATCTATCTCTATCATTTCTATTATCTGTTAATTATCTTTCTCTCTGTCTCATCTCTATCATTTCTCTATCCCTTTATATCTGTCTCTTTATTATCTCTTTATCATTTCTCTATCCATCCATCTTTATAAATTTATTCTATTTATCTAAATCTATATATCTATAGTTATCTATCTACATCCATCTTTATAATTTTATTGTATCTATCTGTATATCATTTATCATCTATCATCTATCTTTATCATTTATCTCTCTCTAATCTCCATCCATCTTTATAATTTTATTCTATTTATCGTTTATCTATCATCTATCTTTGTCATCTATATATCTCCATCCATCTTTATAAGTTTATTCTATCTATCTATCTATCTATCTATCTATCTATCTATCTATCTATCTATCTATCTCTATCTCTTCCTCTTTGCAAAGACTTTAGCAACTCCAAATGAATTGTTTAATTCTATAATTACCACAAAGAAAAGCCACCTTGGATTAAAAAAAAATTCTCCTCCTCCTGCTGGGAACTTGTGGGAGCAGCTCGCTCCCATCAGCGGTCCTTCGCCCGCTTCTTCCCCTCCCCGCGATTGCCTAGGTGTTCTTGTGACTTTTGGGAGGGTGACACATGAAAGACAAAAGCCCCAACTCTACAAACCTGCCAGCCAGCCATTGTTGCTTTGAAGAGACTGTTTCAATCACTTTGCCGTTGTCTTTATGTCAGTTTGCCAGATGGTTTTGGTCTGTCTGAGGTCCTGTACCAATGGGGTTTACAGAGCACTGTTAAAGCTTCAAAGCCGTTTTTTAATCTTCCCGAACATCACAAGGGCTGCAAAAGTGACTTCAGCTCCCTGAAGTCTTTGCTACAAAAGAGGCCAAGCAGGGCTGGAAATGAAAGCCAGATAAAGGGATTGCTGGAATAAGAAACAGAGGGAAAAGAGCAGTAGTTAGGCTTTCTTGTAGCGTTTCAAAAGAAATTCTAAGACAAATTATGGCTTTGGGTGATTCTCCCCCTTCCCTTCCTCCTCTCTAGAGATGCCCAGGCAAAATATTTTGACCTGGAGAACCTTTAACCTTGAATAAAGCAAGTTGAGCTAAAGAAAAACAATAACCTCTTTTGTTTTGTTTTATTTTAAGCCGCCCTGAGTCTTCGGAGAAAGGCGGGATATAAATGGAATTAAAAAATTAAAAAAAATTAAAAAATCAATAGAGGAAGGGAGGAAGGAAGATGGAAGGAAGGAAAGGGATAGAAGGAAGGAAGGAAAGGAAAGAAAGAAGGAAGGAAGGAAGGAAAGCAGTTTCCCATTTTTCTTACCAGTAGCCGTGAGGTCTCCGTTTTGTTTTTATGAGTTTTTAAATTTTTTTTTGGAAGAGTTGGTCTGTGATTTTTCTAATTGGTCTACATTGCTACACCATGCAGTGTTGCCGTCAGATGTTGCTGACATGGGATGACAATAGTGCTTACTAGAGGTGGCACTCTGTCTGAAAAATAACATTTTTTTCCTATAAAGAAAGGACTGGATGTGGCTATTTCCTTAAGGTGTAATCTCCTACAGACGTATTGATTTATTGACTATGTGCCATCAGATCAGTGTTGACTCTAGATTTTCTTCAGGAGGACCTGTCTCCATGGTGCCTCCATTGCCCCCGCACTCAAGCCCATCCACTTTGCTTTTCCAGACAGTTGTGTGTTGTGTTTGGAGGATTGTAGTTCCTCTGCCTCAGAAGCTTCTTTCTGACCTGATTCACAACAAACTATGGTAGTCCTTGAGCTATGACTGTAATGGAGCCTAATCATCATGGACATAACTCATCCTGGTTGTAAATAAGGCTGCCAATCTGACCAACCCATTTTTACAACCTGTTTTGCAGAGGTATAGGGTCTGAGGTATAGGGTATGATATAGGGTCTCCTCCTTGAGCAAGGAGCTGGACTAGAAGACCTCCAAGATCCCTTCTAGCTCTGCTCTACTCTACTCTACTCTACTCTACTCTACTCTACTCTACCCTACCCTACCCTACCCTACCCTACCCTACCCTACCCTACCCTACCCTATCCTATCCTATTCTGTATGGTTAAGCAAATTGTTGAGCAAGTTTGTTTTTGCAACATATTCAGACAAAGTTCAACTTGCTATAGAATAGACCGGGCAAACCATATTCAAACCACAATCCTGCATTTCAGTTTCCATACTCTCACCTTGCTGTCTTTTGACCAATCCCTTCTTTTCACAGTAAAGATGCATTTTCTAGTCACGATGTATGTAATTTACATCTCTTCCATTTCACTCTTTCTTTTATTACCTATAAAAGAAACAGAATATTTGCCTCCTTGCATAGATCCCAAATGTAGGTCACCTATAATAATTTTCACTGACAAAATTTTATTGAAAGGAAGCGGGGGGGGGGGAGGCACAGGCCGAAAAAATACACACTATAACTTGGCCTTGACCTTGCACTCCTCAAAAGAGGGAAATCACTTCTGAGCCACAGACATCAAAAAGAATAAATAATTGTTTTTCTCTTTTTTGTTGTTATGATATGGATCATCCGAGCAGTTAGTGGTAAGCAAAGCTGCCTTTGATATGATTTAGATGCCCTGGTGCTTGCGCCTCTATTTATGTCAGCGTGTTCCTGTTCCCACACCGGGAAAGTAGAATCCCTTGATTAAATTCATATTTGTTTTAATCTTTCCCGGTGTCTGATCTCAGCCTCAAAGATTCTAATAAAAAAGTAACACATCCTGCTGAGTTTGGGGTTGTTTAGGGGGGACACTGATGGGGCTTGCTCTGTTCTAGCGTGCTAATGTTGGAAGCCCAAATAGCTGAGGCTCCCCCAATTCGAAAGAGAAAGCTTTTTCAAAGATGCACATGGGGTGTTCCCACAGCCCTGGGGGGAAAAGAGAGGAAAATTTAAGTTTATTTATAGAACTGGAAACTAAGGAGATAAAAGAGAACCTAGTTAAACAGCCATTTATAAAATATCAACTAGAACTATGGGGAGTTTAATTAATCTGATCCCCGTATAACTGTATGTGCAGAGAACATTTGTAAGGCATTTATGGGAGTAAACAAGAGCAATCAGGACCTGCCTCCGAAAGAAAGAAAGAAAGAAAGAAAGAAAGAAAGAAAGAAAGAAAGAAAGAAAGAAAGAAAGAAAGAAAGAGAAAGAAAAAGAAAGAAAGAAAGAAGAAAGAAAGAAAGAAAGAAAGAAAGAAAGAAAGAAAGAAAGAAAGAAAGAAAGAAAGAAAGAAGCAAACTGATAGCCGTAATAAGGCAAAAACATCAGTTTAGGGGAGTTTTTTTGTCTTTTGTTTTTGGAACATTTGGCATTAAAAAGAACCAGAAGCCATCATAAGTACTTGGAGTTTTTTCAGTGGTTTTGGCTTGAAGGGATATCAAGATCCAGTGGGTTTCCTCTCTTCTAGATCCAAAAGAATCTCATCTTTGCGTGCTCTAATTGTTTGATTTTATGTTGTAAAAACCAACGTTAACAGCGAAAGTGGAATTGCTTACATTTGCCTTGTGGCCCAGATCCAACAAGGCAATGCGCCATTGTCAATGAAATGTTGAACGAGAACCACACCGGCCCCTTAGAAGAATTTGTAGAACAAAGGAAATGAGACTCACCATGTATAAAAGATGATGCGCGCGCTCTCTCTCTCTCTCTCTCTCTCTCTCTCTCTCTCTCTCTCTCTCTCTCTCTCTCTCTCTCCCTCCCTCCCTCCCTCCCTCCCTCTCTCTTTCTCTCTCCCTTCCTCCCTCCCTCTCTCCCCCCTCTCTCTTTCTCTCTCTCCTCGTTTACGTTTGTATCTCTCAGTCTGTAGGCAATGACCAGGCTGAGCCTGAGGGGGAGGGATCAAATGCATCATCAGTCATGAGTCCCTGCCTCGTTCTCAAGACCTAAGTCTGGCCCTCCTTGTTTTCCTTGATTAATGTCAAGGGCTGGGGAAATCAGGAGATTCGGGCACTTCAAATTATAGAGATTTATTACAAGCTTAAGCTCTCTATGAGAATCTGAACTACTAATGATCAAGGAAAATTTGCGGGAGTTAAGGATAGAAAGTAATTCAAGGTAGGCTAGACTTAGATTTCTGGTGGGCACACAGGGACTCATGACCGATGATACGTTTGACCCCTCCCTCTAGGGTTCAGCCTGGATATTTCCTACACAGTCTTTCCCAATGTTTGATGCATTTGCTGCAGATAAGTGGTTTATGATATCATGAGTGAGTTGCCTTTTTAGACCACTGTGGACTTCTGCATGATGATGGTGATGATGATGATGATATAATCCAGTCAGTTGTGTCCAGCTCTTGGCGACTCTATAGGCCAGGTCTCTCCACATTTTCCAATCTTGCGCCAGACTTAGGTCTTGAGAATGAGGCAGGGACTCATGACCTGCTTGGTTGTGGGAATACAAGACAGGACTTAGTATTGCTGGCTCAGGAATCCTGGGAGTAGAAGTCCACGAGTCATAAAAGAGCCAAGGTTGCCTACCCCTGCTCTAGAGCATATGTCCCACATAAATGATCCAGCTGCCAGCAGACAAATGGATAGATTTGTGATGTGCGGCACAGAGCTTTCTTTTTCTTATTCTTCACTCAAAGACCCTCAGAAAGCTTCTTCACCAGCCCACAATTCTACACAAAAGTTTGCTCTTTAAAAAAAGAAAGAAAAAGACCGTGTCTTCAAAATCTTTTCAAAGTTTGTACGCATGTAACACAAGAAATCAGACAAAAATCTTGAAAGTTGATTTCTGAAACCAGATCAAACCGCTTCTGACATTTGCTATCTAGCCTTTAAAAGTTGTACTGGCAGTAATTTATTTCCTGGTTGATCTCTCATAGATAAAGAGCTAAACTGCACCTGTCATTATAAATACGTAGAGACCCAGATTGTGGAGATCCAAATCCTGGAGAGAAACACATTTCTTTAAATGTTAATCCATTGGCTTAACTTTTTACACCTCTTTATTTCTTTTAAGAAATCAGGGCTGAGCATAAATTGAATTCCCCTGCTACAAATCTTTGGAGGAGGAAAAAAAATATGCTTTGGTCTCATCTAGCTAGACATTTGTCATTAAATTCTAGGTGATACTTTGAAATGGATGTACCAACTTCAGCCAGCTTCACTAAGACCAGGGATCCCACATTAAGGTAACCTATCATGGCTTGTTTGGTTTATGGTCCAGCAGAACCTGGAAATCTTTTGAGCTTTGCTGACCTGTATGTCATGGTCCATAAGACTGCTACTTTAAGATAATGGGACTACATCTCTTAGAATTCTGGCTTGTTCTGGCAAGGTTGAGAAATGTTGATTTAGATGGAAGTCCTTCTCATTAATAAAATCCCAAGACTTGACTTAGGAAGAGATTAGCTAATTAGTGTAGACTATTCCATTGGGCCTGGATCCTCAAAAAGACACGTTTCCTGGACTGAATAGTGATCCAAATTCTGCTTCATATTCTAGGGGTTCTTGAATTCTGCAACTCCCAGCCACAAAAAGGCCCAGATCCAGAAAGCTCTATAATAAATACTTTGGAAAGTAAGATGGGCGGCACATAAGTTTAACAAATCAATAATTAAGCCTCAGCTTGGAGTCCTTTTCTGTGGAAGTTTTGAAGCAAAAAAAAAGCTCTTCTCCAACCCATGATGGGGATTGACCAAGGGACACCTAGCCCAATTCTGTAAAGACCCTGCATTAGGTTCCATCCCGAAGGGAGGCATGCCATCTGTGTAGGCCCAAATATCCCCACTGATCTTCCTCTACTCCTTCCTTTCAATGGAACTCAATAAAGGTTACAAAAAAAGGAATCCAGATGTGAGACAGGGAACACTTGAAAGCCCAGGTATAATTAACATCATCTGCTTGGGCCTTCTTATTATCAGGGACCCAAGTTTGCCACTTTGACCTTTTGGTCAGCAGGGGACCTGACCCCATACATCTATAAAGAAGAGAGTCCAATGACTTTTGTGCTTGACGGATAGCTATTCTCTGCCTGTGGGGCCCAAACAATTTGATTTGCAGGCCAGGCATCTCTTCTAATACCTGGTTTTTAGGTTTTCCCCGTGCTCAAGGCTGCTGATGGGAAACTACTGCTAACCATGCCTTTTCTTCATCTCTCTGTCTTCCGTGCCTTCTTTTCCTAAAATAATATTAATCCACTTATGGATATACACAATTTGTGATTTGTGCTTAGATTGTAAGCCACCCTGAGTCTTCGGAGAAGGGCGGGATATAAATGGGATTAAAAAAACACACACACACACAAGAAGCGCTGATTTCTAATGGTTTCCCCCCCCCCCAATCTCTCTCTCTCTGTTTTGTCTACTATTTTTTTTTCTACTTAATTACTCCTGACATTTTACCCATCATGTTGTAATGAGCTTCTTTGCAAGAAATGAAAACAGCTTGTCCCTTTGAATGTGGAGAAAGAGCTTTTTTTTTTGTTGGTCTTTGTTATCACAATACATTTTCTTTCCTTTTCTCTTTTTTCCCCCCCTCCCTCAAAGGACACCTAGCTGAACAATAGAATCAGAGGAAACAACAAGTCAGCTACCAGCAGGTTTTTGTGAGAAAAATAAAACTGGGTTTCTTTAAACACAGCCGTTCACTCGTGGGCTTTAGAATTTTAGCCTTTTTTGAGGTCCTGCCATGTCAGCTGCTGTGGGTGTCTCTGTCTGTGTCCGTGTGTGATGTGCACGTATGTGCGAGGATGGAATAGCAAGGCACTATTGTAGATTTTCAGATAATAGGCTGTTTGTGAATGATGAAGCTTGAATTAATTCACTTGCAAGGTCTTCTTGATAACTGCTCATATTTTAATTGCTGTTATGTTATTTTATATTAGAATCGTTGATAATTCCCTGCTCATTTCAAAATTTCTATCCGCATTAGATTTTCAGATGAGACTGCTTTGTACTGAGGTCCAAGCCAGGAGGATGAAGGTTTTCTTTGGAACCTGCTATAAAGTTTATGTCTGCCCATAAAAATACAGAAAAGTTGAGTAAGTAGCCATGAACATAAGAGGATGAGAAGTCTGGACTGGAATGTTTGATTAGAATTGGCTCATTTGTTCTTTCTTCCATTAAAGGCTTCTCAAACTGTCGGTGTTACCATTACAAATGTCCATCTCCTTTTATCAGCAAGATTCCATGTTATGGCTGGGCGTCAAGGACTGAAATGGTATAGGGTTTCCTGCCTGAGCAGGGGGTTGGACTAGATGATCTCCAAGGTCCCTTCCAACTACTACTACTACTACTACTACTACTACTACTACTACTAATTATTATTATTATTATTATTATTATTATTATTATTATTATTATTATTATTATTATTATTATTATTATTATTATTATTATTATTATTATTATTATTATATGTTGATACGATAAGAACTGTGATTTTCTTCCAGGGAAAAAAAAAGGAGGGATTGATGTCCTGACACCACATTCTTGGTGGTGGATGGGGCCAAGATTTTTCTTTTGTTGTGATGGTTTTTCTCATTGGGTTAGAAAGAGGTTGTTCTTTTTTAGCATTAAAACTGTGTTGTGATATTCAGCGCAAGTCCCAATGAAGGAACTGCTGAGATTTAGCAGTTGAGATCTTGCCATGCAGGGATAGTAATGGCTTTATTCTGCTGGTTTTTGGTTATGGGAGAGTTCTCCTTAGGCCAGGGGTCGGCAACCTCGGCTCTTTTATGACTCGTGGACTTCAACTCCCAGAATTCCTGAGCCAGCTATGTCCACGAGTCATAAAAGAGCCGAGGTTGCCGACCCCTGCCTTAGGCTCTGCTTCTGTTTTTCTTTTCTTTTTTTTATCCAACCCTTGCTGCATTGCTGCTTGCAGTTATCCTTTCCAAATACAGGTAGACCTCCGCTTACGACGACAGTCGAGTCCCAAATTCCTCTTGCTAAGCGAGACAGTTGCTAAACGAATTTTCACAACCTTTCTTGCAGTGAATCGCTGCAGTTGTCAAGCTAGTAGCACGGTTGATAAGTGAATCTGGCTTTCCCCGTTGACTTCGCTTGTCGGAAGGTCGCAAAAGGGGATCATGTCACACACACACACACACACACACACACACCGAGACGCTGCAACCGTCATAGGTACATGCCAGTTGCCAAGCGTTTGAATGTTGATCACGTGACCACGGGGGATGCTGCAACAGTCGTAAGGGTGAAAAGCGAAGTCACTTGTTTGTGTCGTGGTAACTTTGAATGGTCGCTAAAGGAAGTCGGGGACTACCTGTAATTCCTTTGTGTTGATTGTATGCAGGTAGGCCGTAGAGTTAAGCTCTGTCGTGACTAGTGAATTTTCATCCGTTGTAGGAATTGGCCCCAACAGACAGGTCTCCTGGTTGTGCATTCCGGTGGTTCCAAAGATACGGTGCTTCTCTCAATCCACCCGCCTCTCCTTTGATAAGTTCCAGGCAGCTTAGAACTCCAACTTATATTTTTTTACTGTGTGTGTAGTTCATAGTTGAAACAATGCTGCCTTACTTAGAAACATCATCAACATCGTCATCATCACCATCATCATAGAGCTGGAAGGGACCTTGGAGGTCTTCTAGTCCAGTCCCCTGCTCAAGCATAAGACCATATATCATTTCAGACAAGTGGCTGTTCAGTCTCTTCTTAAAAACATCCAGTGATGAGGCATCCACAACTTCTGGAGGCAAGTCGTCCCATGGATTAATTATTCTAACTGTCAGGAAGCTTCTCCTTAATTCCAGGTTGCTTCTCTCCTTGTTCGGTTTCCATCCGTTGTTTCTTGTCTTGCCTTCTTAACAATGTCGATTTCTCAGAGTGATGCAATCTAGATACAACACAACAGCTTCAAACTTCCTGTTGAATGTTGCTGCTGCTCCACTGGACATCATGAAGGAGAGAACATAAGAAGACCCTCCGAAAAAGGATTATCTTAAGCCTAACCTTAGGATCTGAAATTGGTCCCCGGAACTAGAAATGATATACCACAGGAACTTCTCTACAGCCAGTTCAGTGATTAGATATGGGTTGGGAGTAGGCAGAATTCACTTCTGAAGAGGCCAGAACCCCACCTCGAAGTCATATTTTAACCAACCGAGAAGAATTCCTGATCCAGAAAAGTTGGTAAAACTGAGTGGAGAGCAAATCTTGAAGAATGTGTGCTGTTGTCGATGGGCATGAAAGCCTGTATTATTTTAGGAGGGCATACAAGGAGCCAAATTAAAATTCTTGCTCAGTGGTCCTTCCTCTGTGAGGCCTATTGTCCTCTTCCAGAAGCTTCTCATACATTCTAACTGAATAATGAAGTACTGTTTGAGCTGCATCAGACGCCTGCCGCTTCCCCGTCCCCCAAGCCGCATAGCTTCCCTTCAACTTAAAGTGACCAAGATGTTGACAAGGGAGCCTATTTATCTCATGGTGACCTAGATAATTTGAGGGTTTGCTGAGTCAGGGAGGGAATTCCCCCTTCCCTTTATTTTTGTTTTCTTTTTTTCTGTTTACAACTTGGGAGTCTGGGCAGATTCAAGGTCCGTGTTGATTGGGTGGGAAATCCAAGGGAGACCAGTTTCCAGTCCATGCGCCCTGAAAACAAGCTTCTGTTTTTAGTAATTTTGGCTAAGGAAAGGAGCTACCCTTAAACCTTCTCTTATGCTGCGTTTTGGGCTTGTTTACTTGACGCGGTGGCTCAGTGGGTTAGGACGCTGAGCTTGTCGATCAGATGGTCGGCAGTTTGGCGGGTCAAATCCCGAGTGCCGCATAACAGAGTGAGCACCTGTTACTTGTCCCAGCTTCTGCTAACCTAGCAGTTCGAAAGCACATAAAAATGCAAGTAGAAAAATAGGGACCACTATGGTGGGAAGGTAACAGCGTTCCGTGCGCCTTTGGCGTCCAGTCATGCCGGCCACATGACCACAGAGACGTCCTCGGACAAGCACTGGCTCTTCGGCTTTGAAACGGAGATGAGCACCGGCCCCTAGAGTCGGAAACGACTAGCACGCATGTGCGGGGGAACCTTTACCTTTACCTTACTTGACTAAATGTTGGAGACGTCCCCGCCATTACGGTGGGAGAACTCGAAGCTATGAAGTCCTATCGCTTTTAAAGTACACAGGGATGGTGCCCACCTAGTTCACACTTGTATTGTGATTCCACACAAACATATAGTCCGATTACAGGTAGTCCTCAATTTACAATAGTTCATTTAGCGACAGTTGGAAGTTGCAGTATCCCGGGGTCACGTGATCCCCTTTTGTGACCTTCTGGCAAGCAAAGTCAACAGGGAAGCCAGATTCACTTAACAGCCGTGTTGCTAACTAAACAGCTGTGGTGATTCACTTAACAACGGGGGCAAGAAAGATCATAAACTGGGGCAAAATTTACTTAGCAACTGTCTTACTTAGCAACAGAAATGTTGGGCTCAGTTGTGAATGTAAGTCAAGGACTGTCACCCGTCCTAGCTGCCTGTTTAGCGGTGGTATATCCCAACATGGCCTTGTCCTTACTCTTTTTTTTCCACAGTGTTCACTTTTTCCATACTTATCCCTTCCCGGTGAGATCGAAGAGAAACGGAGAAATAAAGAATACAGAATAACAGAGTTGGAAGGCACCTTGCCTTAGCAGGAGACCTTATATCATTCTGGACAAATGACTGACCAGTCTCTTCTTGTAAATCTCCAGTGATCAAACACCCACAACTTCCAGAAGTGTGTCTTTGTTCACACAATGATACACGGTGCACTGAACCATCAATGAAGCAAAGGAGTTGGGTTTACCCACATCAATACGCTAGATAAACAAGTTTATTACAATGATCCTTGACCAAATTTGGCATGTGTGAATGAAGCTGGTCATTCTTACACTGGCCTGCTAAAGCATGCTGTGTGAACCACCAGTTTTGGAGGGGAAAAGACCTCAGGATGTGGTATTTGCACTTGGGACCCTTTGGTTGTTTGAATCCTGGACCTGCGTGTATAGCAGTGGTCCAGCCAGGTCTGTTGGATTATGGAATGATGCACAAAACTGGCTTTGCATTAGAATTTGGAAACCATTCTCTTCAACTCCCCAAACTCTCCATATCACTGGAGCTGCAAAGGATCGCTATCAAGCTCAGAGGGTGGAGAAAGATGGCCTTTTGGCACTAACAAATCCCAATAGCATCCATTGTCTAGGCCGAAATGCCTTGTGAATGATAGCTATTTTCTTGTGGTGTCTGTAGGAGCACTTTTCCTGTAAAAGGTAAACCACCCACTGCTAAAAATGGAGGATGACTCTGGAGCGTGGAAGGCACTGTGAACAGGAACCTATCTGTAATTCCCTTCACCCTGCCGTCACCCACTTCATCCACAGGAAAGCCTATGAGTTGTTAATATTTATCTCAGACTTTGTGGTTCGAAGTAGACTAACTGATGGGTCGGTGCAGTGACAGAGCGCTGTTTATGTATGAGAACCTTAGTGTGTGTTTTTCTCCTTTCCTGTCATAAGGATGAAACTAGATGTGCCTCTTTGTAGATGAGCCAGATGGGACCGTAAGAACAATAAAATGGTTTCTATGAGGATCAACTGGGTTCCTGTAAGGAGCAGAGGGTTGGGCTTCATGACCTACATGACCTGTTCTGTCTCAAATATCCTTTAAATCTACAATAGGAGAGATTGTTCAGTTGATCTGCTCTCTTGCAACCTTCTGTGGACACCCCCACCCCCACCCCCAAATCAACAAACGGACAGCTCTGCTAGGAAGGGTGTTTAGCCAAGGGAGGAGATTGTTACCGCTGGGAAGAAGCTCTAGACAGTTTATAGAGTTGACTTGAATCAAGTTTAGATTTGGCTTTCTGACCCATAACATCTTTTGGAAGCTGCCTTATTTTGCCACAGCAAGAAAAGCTAGTAAACTTTCTATTACCTTAAAGACCAACTCAGTTGACCTGGCTTTCATGGATATTGGTCCACTTGTTTTCATGTCTAGTAGCATCTCCAACAGAAAAAGATCCTGGATTGTCAATTCACAACATTTCCCCAACCCACCCACCCTCCCTCCCTCCCTTCCTTCCTTCCTTCCTTCCTTCCTTCCTTCCTTCCTTCCTTCCTTCCTTCCTTCCTTCCTTCCTTCCTTCCTTCCTCTCTCTCTTTGTGTTCATAGGATCACTTTTTCAAAATGTCTTTACTTTTCCTAAACATTACTGCTTCTTAAATCACTACAGAGAGAAAAAATGTGTGTCTGTGTATTGGGGGGGGGAAATAAAAAGAAGAAAAAATAATTCTCTAATCTAGTAACTTGTTTTTCTTTGCTATTCATGGTGAGTTTGGGGGGAAGTGGAGGAACAATTGCTCTAACATGAAGGTTTTTTGCCAGATGTGAAGTATTAAAATACAATACCAGCAGCACCTCTATGTCCACAAACACACTGCGAAAAAAGTCCGGAAGCCTCCAGCTACATTATTTATTAAAAGAACCCAGAAGCGGTCATGACGTGTTCATTGTGTTCAGCAAATTGTGCTGACTAATACCATCTCTAGTTACCTGAATGTTGGATGGATGTCTTGTTGTGTTTGCCAAAGAAAACGACTTCTAATACTTCAAAAAAAATTAACTGGAGGATATATGTTTATATAAGGATATATACATGGGGGGGAGGGAGAGGGAGAGAGCTGTGATCTGTGTTTATTTTTGGCAATGGCATTACAGCAAAAAAAGGAAAAAATACAAGGAGCTTATGCTGTTGATGACCACTGTTGATTGTTGCTTTTTGCTTGTGATGAAAGTTGAAAAACACTTTATTAAGTAGCTCCCTCTGGCACAAGAAATGTCACACCCTTTTTGGGTGGGTGGGTGGAGGGAGATGGAAAGATGTCATCTATCTCGGTGAATTTTTGAATTATTCTGCACAGAAGTCAAGTTTTCTCTAACCTTAAAAAACCAGAACCAAGAACAATATTTGGAGTAGAAGTATAGCCATCCATTGAAAGCCAACGATCACATTGAACCAGTCCTGGTCTTTGCAGACGTGGCCAGGTCTTCTCTCTCCTTGGGCGTGTCCATTTTTCACATCCAGATAATGGCAGTGGTTGTGTTTGCATGACACCTTTTCCTAGGTTGTAGTCAACTGCCCCTTTTTCTTGATTATAAAGTAAGCAAATAGACTGCACAACCAGCTAAATAAACCAATCTCTGGGCTGGCCAAAGAAAGCCATCCACATTTTCTTTACAAAGTCCAAGAGGCTTCTCAGAATGTGCTAAAAAAAGACGAAAATTGGCTGTAACAAGGTGATGAACCTCATGTGTTTCTGGTGTACACCCTAAGGCAGTGGTGGGATTCAGCCGGTTCGCACCAGTTCGGCAAAACCGGTGGCTAATGTTTTGTTGCCCAGGCCCAGAATGGACTTCCGGAAGTGGCATCCACACAGAGAACTGGTTGTTCACATATTTGAATCCCACCACTGCCCTAAGGATGTCTGCCAGGCGCGAACAACCAGACCCGCATGTGTAGAGTTCAAACTAGCTACTTTATTGTTCGCGGCCTATAATACAGGAATCTTCCCAAGATGGCAGCTTTCGCCTAGGAAAGAGCAGATGAGGCTCAAAGGGAGGGTCAGATCTTGTTCCTTGCTGTTTACATAGTGAGTCTCGGCTTATCCCTTGCTTGGCCCCTCCTCCAAACTGAAATTGTTGCTCAACACCCCTGCGTCCGATACAGTCAGCCCTTCTGAACATAGGTCCAGATGAGAAACAAGGTAGCTTCTCATCTGGAGCCACGTTCAGAAGAAACGGCCCCGTTTTGCATTTCTGGAGATGCCCAATGCAAGTCTTTTCCTTAGGGAGACAATGGACAGGACGCTAATCCGGCGGAAAGCAGGGCTGCTGCCGAAGTGCCTGGGAGGCTAAATGAGCCCATATTGGGCTAAGCAAGGCCGCAAGCTGCTTATGAAAGCCAACTATTCTTTTGATGTCAAACCTTTCACCTCGTGCCTTTTCTTTGAATGATGCCATTCAGAGGGCGGAATTTAATCCTCCTTTAGTTTATCCATGCTCAGCTGCCTGCCAGCATGGCAGCTATCCTAAAAAGTGGGAGCTGCCTTTTTGTAGCTGCAGGCTTCCAGCCCAGTTGTGAGTTTTCTTTTTTATAAATAATATACATAGGTAAAGGTAAAGGTAAAGGTTCCCCCGCACATGCGTGCTAGTCGTTTCCGACTCTAGGGGCCGGTGCTCATCTCCGTTTCAAAGCCGAAGAGCCAGCGCTTGTCCGAGGACGTCTCCGTGGTCATGTGGCCGGCATGACTAGATGCCAAAGGCGCACGGAACGCTGTTACCTTCCCACCATAGTGGTCCCTATTTTTCTACTTGCATTTTTACCTGCTTTCGAACTGTTAGGTTGGCAGAACAGTTAGTGAGCAGCAATTTTCAGGCCTTGACAAGACCTTTGGGAACACCTGAAGGAGCTTGTGAGTTTGGTAGCAAGGCACCAAAGTCTGTAAGATCTCAAAGGCAATGGGATAGATTGCTATCGGTTTTCTTCAGATTGGAAATATCAGTGCTTTTCCCGTTGCTAAAATCCCCTTTTGCGCAGGCGGCTGATTAAATTTTGCACAGAAAATGTGTGATGGGAAGCCGCCTTCAAAGAAAACGGGTCTGTTTTGAAAATAAGTAAATAAATCATTTTCTAATTGTTTGAGCTCATTTGATTAGCAGAGACAAGCAGGCTGTAAGAGCTATAAAAGAACTCACGTTGAACCAAATGTGAGTTGAACCAAATCCACCTTTGATCTCTTAATCCCAAATTTATAAGGTTAGGCGATAAGCATAACCAAATTCCTTTTTCTTTTTCTGTTTCCTTTCTTTCTTTTCGTCTTTGCCTAATAGTCTATGAAGCAAAGCAAACACAATAAGATCCTTTGCTATCTCTCCCTCTCCCTCTCTCTCTCTCTCTGCTTAAATTCCCTCCCCCCTTTTTTGCTAACAGTTCAGAACCACATTATAAATATTTTAAATGTCCGAGTCTATACCTCAACAATGTTCCTAGTTTCATTCTCTTTTTTCTTTTTTTACTTTTCCTGTTTTTTTTTGGCACTCATAATATTTTGATTTTGCATTTATGGCAGAGCAGCTGACGCCCATACGTTTTTTTTGGGGGGAAGGGGTTGAGCTGAGGTGGGGGAAGAAAGGACATTCATTTTATATATATATATATATATATATATATATATATATATATATATATATATATATATATATATATATATATATATATATATATATATATATATATATATATATATATATATATATATATATATATATATATATATATATATATATATATATATATATATATATATATATATATTTGAAGCATGGTGTGCCAAAGAAGACTTCTTGTGTTTTGAAAAGCCTTAAGGAGGAACTAGGTTAACTTGGAAGCCACAGGCTTGAGGCTTGCTAAATGTCACCCAAATGGTTTTCTTTATGTATTAAAATATCACCCTTCTCTTCTAGGAAAATGGTTTGCATTACCAGGCGGGGGAAACAAAGGTCTTTATTGGAGGAGACAGAAAATCTACGGTACCATTTAACGAGATGCTTTCAATTCCCATGGCTATTTTCCATATACGGAGGCTTCTTCTGACCTGTCCCTACCTGTGGCACAAATTGCTCCTAGCAATATTTCCCCCCCCCCCAGCAATGCCTCCCTGGTGTTGCCTTCATGTCATCTTTCATCCAAGACCAAGATAAACCAAAGACATCTTTAGTGTTTCTGGAGGACCCACTTAGAATTTGAGAAAGTGTCACAGCGCCATCGGAAATGAGACCGTAAAGAGAAAGAATTGGCACAGAAGCAATCTTCATCTACATACAAATAGACCAAATAGAGTGCTTTGCTCACCTGGAGAGGATGTTGTGGGATTCCATTCCATAAGAGGCATGTACAAACAGAGGAGAAGGTCAAAGAGCATGAGGCAGACCCAGAAGAAGATGGAGAGACAACATCAAAGACACACTTTGACACACAGTTTCCTATCGTTCGAAAACTTCAGACTTTTGAAATTTGCCCACTAGTGCTTGGAGCATAGCATTCTTGGCATCAGGCTGCTCTATGCTGTAGGATCCATCTATTCTGCCCTTCTTATGTCAGGAAATTAAAAGAATGAGTTTCCTCCTAAAGTAAGGCATTTTTTTTTCATCTACCTTGCTGCATTATTATACGGGATTAATATGTTTATTTATCTATACATTTCTAATGTTAGTATTTCCTTTTACTTTAAAAATGATATTATTTTTTCCTTTGTGTTTGCCTCTAGGTTGACCCCCTCTTTACAGGGCCTGCACCTCTGCCTCCTATTTCCACTAATCTGACAATTTGGATTCTGCCTTCCTATTTTTCACCATCTTCATCCAACACTGCAGCCCCCGTGGAGCAACTTTTGGGGCGGACTCATTCAGTGGGTGTGAATACTTGTGATGTTGGAATAGTAACAGAACTTGAAAATCAGATCTTCTTAACCTGTGGAGAACTAGAGAACCAACTGCTGACCAGCCTTTTTTTTCTACCTTTTGCTCTCTGACTTACCAAGTGCTCCATTTCTTAACAGCTTAATAATCAATGCAAGAACAATTTCTTGTATTTGCTCAAAAGAAGGGAAGCATTCCACTGAAAAGGAGAAAAATCAAATTTCCACAGGATATTAGATGTTCCAGAATAGGAGCCCTGCTGTGCAGCACAGATATTTTTAATGGCTTATTGTTCAGCTCTTTTATTCCATATACAAGTGGCATAGAAAAGACAGGATTAAAAGATTAGATTTATCAAGTCGTTCTTTTAACAACGGCTGTCCTACTATTCAACTTCCTGTGTTATTAAACCAAGCCCCTGATCAGATTGATGGGCGTCTTTTCCTGGAGAAGAAAAGCAGTTTCCTTCATGCCAACAATTGATTTCCACAGTTTACATCAAAGATAATTCTGGTTTTTTGCTAGACATTCTGTTGTATCCTTCACAGGTTTTGCAAAACAATGCCCTTAAAGTCTATATACATCATCCATCGCAGTCTTGAATACACTAAAAGTTTGTAGGCCTCTGGAGGCTGAGACACAGGGCTATAAACACTTAAAAAACAAAACAAAAAAACACGAATGGTTCTCAATTAGATTTTGGCAGGTGGAAGAATATGGCCCATACATAATACACCCCCCTCTCCCACTCCAAAGAGACATACACACCCAACCTGGGAAGAGAATATAGGCAAAGAAATACTCCTATATTAAAAATGGTGGATAGGTTTGAGCAGTGCTTTTTTGTAAAAGAAAAAGGTGCCGGAACTCACACATGTCATACAACCCGCCTTGCTTATCCAACAAGGTTCCATCCAAAAAAGGTGCCGGAACTCCGTTCTGAGCGTTCTATGAGGAAAAAAGCCCTGGGTTTGAGGAAAGAGAACAGAATTTCAAGGGATGTCTCCCAGGTTGTATGTGGTACATTAAGATGGTTACGAAGTGGGAAAGAAATATATGTGCATTTTGTTACTTTCTGCACTTTCTTTGGTCTGCAGCTTTCTAGGATTCCCAGATTTTTGCAAAACCTAAATTATTTCCTCTAATGACAATAATTGTGCAGAATTCTGAAAGATATTTGTAGCCAATAGCTCCTTCTCTGTGGCTTTCAATATTACGGAAATGATAGTAAACCAGTAGGACTTGCAACCAATCAGTAAGGCCCCCCTACTCTCCATAGCACCATTTGGAAAATGCAACTCATGGATGATCTCAAATTCTTAATCTCTCCTAAAGTTGCAAGAAAGACGGAAGAAAAACTCTGCAGCTCAAGGTGGGATCTGTGGAGTTCTTGGTGCCCTCTGAGCTTGGGGTTTCCTTGCAGATGTTTAATGACCCAGTTTGGGAAGATAAATCAAACCCCACACTCAGATACTTATAAGGTTATCCAGTGAGATAACAAAACTTTTGTAAATTAACCAGCTCGGAGTGCTTTTTTGGAGGCTTGATCAGGTTAAGTGAATTATTTTTTTTGGGGGGGGGGAAGGAGTTCTAATATTAATTTAATCCAACTCTACATCTGTGCCGATCATCCAGTTGGCTCAACTACTCTCTGTGTCTTGTTTCAGAAGAGATGATATCAAGGAAAAATAATGAAAGAGAAGATCCCAATAATTGCTTGGAACAAGAGGGTGGTTACCCTTGCAGTGTATTAAATGTTGTGATTGGCAAGGCTCAGCCACCGCCTACAAACACGTCACAACTGTATAGTTTTCTTATATCTAGATTTTAGTGCCCTGAACCCGTGGACACCTGTGCAAATAAATATATAAATACAGAGGCTTTCATACCCAGGATTCAAATCTTTGCTGCTAATTGCAAGCCTCCCACCCCATCACAATCTCTGAATTTTGGGTTAGCAATAATCCAGCACGCCCGCTTCCTGCATTCTTTTATGGAGGCAACTCTGCTCGTCTGCGCCTTTTTTTCAAAAAGTTTTGTCTCAGCTGGAAAGAGTTGAAAAGGGAGAGCTCAAACAAGTCATTTGAATTCTGCTCTGAAAAACATGTGAGAGGTTGACATGCATATGGCATCAAGGACAATTCGTAGCATCAACCCGAACGCCACAGTGTGTTGCCTGCCGTCTGCTTACCTGGAAGCGGTTTTTTGAGCAGGCCTAGCAAGGACATTTAGTTCTCCCACCTCTGAGGCTCTGGATGACTTTGCCAAGTTGTGATAATTAAGCCCAGCAGCACCCTTGTGACACGAAGGAGGGATATCTAAGTGCGGCTTTATGCGCAGCTCAAAATGCAACTACCAGTGTGATAGAACATGACAGTTCTCTTATGAGGAAGCCTACACAGCTAGGGTACTAATTAAGCAATTAAGAGAAGCTTTTAGTCAAGGCCTGGGTAATGACAGGGAACTCAGGCAGGGAAATGATCAGTTTGATTTTGCCTACACCTAGTTCAAGCCAGATAACTTTGCTGGATTGCAGTGTTGATTTAGCCTCCTACATAATGTCGCCGGTATGAGGCAGAGAGTAATATTTGAACAGAACAAAATCAACAGAAGTCTACTAGTTCAACCCTCTACTCAGGCAGGAAAACCCATACCATTTCAGACAAATGGTGGTCCAATCTCTTCTTAAAAACTTCCAGTATTGGAACATTCACAAGTTCTGGAGGCAGGTTGTTCCACTGCTTAATTGTTCTCACTGTCAGGAAGTTTCTCCTTAGTTCCAGGTTGCTGCTCTCCTTGATTAGTTTCCATCCGTTGCTTCTTGTCTTGCCTTCAGGCACTTTGGAGAATAGCTTGACTCCCTCTTATTGGTGATGTCAAAGACATCTGTTGTTGGGGCTTCCCTATTTCTAGAAGAGGCAGTTCCTGAGGTTGGTTTCCTTTGCGTGAGAGGACACTTTTTTCAGCTCAGGTAGAAGGAGAACTGAAAGAAGAAATGAAGGGCTTGGTAGATTCCCGTTCTTGTTATAGCTACGCAAACATGGGTGGTGCAAAGCGTTGAAGGAACCCTTTAATTAAACTGAACGTCGATGGAAGCCTTAGTTTGTAAGGAAGCTCAGAATCAAAGTGGTGCTTTTCTTCGCAAGATTAGAGCACGTGTTTGGGCTGCTTCTGTTCAGATACTAAAAGGGGCTTCTGTTCATGAGCAGAGTCCCAGTTTTGGTTGGGATAGATCAGATTAACTTAGATTTCAGGCTCCGAGGCAGACTCCATCCCACTCCAATCGTGCAGGTTGTTCTAGACCAGGGGTTCCCAACTGGGGGGGGCGAGATGATATTTCAGGGTGTGTGTGTGAAAACTTGGGTTTTCAAAATTATAGTGCGTATGCATAATTTGTTGCGGTTATTTTGACCTTCTTTAAGGGGTGCAAGAATGTATCAGAAGCGTTCTAGGGGTGTGGGGTATAGAATAGGTTGGGGACCACTGTTCTAGGCTGAATGGGATTCTTCCACTGAGCCACATCATTGTGGCACCTAGGCATACATCATGTATCCTACCAGCTCAAATGTGTGTCCTCATTAGTGGAAATACCTGCCATTCTGTGTCTAGAAGAGGACCAGAGTTGTAACATCTAATGGTTCCCATTCCCAGCCCAGAATCATTATGCGTTCAACCTTTTAATTAGCTAAAAGAGAACACAGATGAGTAGCTGCTCCTAAAGGGGATCAGAGAAAATCTGTTTGCATTTTTACAGAATAACAGAGTTGGAAGGGACCTTGGAGGTAATTCAACTCCCTGCTCAAGAAAGAGACTCATTCTTTTTCAGACGAACGTTGTCTAAACTCTTCTTTAAAACCTGCAGTGTTGGAGCACTCATAACTTTTGAAGGCAAACTGTTCCACTGGTTGATTGTTCTTAACTTTCAGGAAGTTTCTCCTCAGTTTGAGGTTGGCTCTCTTCTTAATTAGTTCCTATCTTCTCATACTTTGGAGAAGAGGTTGACTCCCCCTCCTCTTCTTTTTTTTTAATTGCAATGGCTCACGTTGGGTTGCTTAATTCTATGTTGCCCTGTAAATAGCTTATTCCTTCTGAAAATCTGCTCAGAACCACCGCTCCAGTTGGGCTTCTGACACTTTTAGAGCAAAGTACGCAACTAGCAGCCAACATGTGTCAATCAGCTCTTATCAGCCCTGTGAGTTATTTGGCCTTCTGCAATGACTAGGAATGCAACTCTGTGACATTCCTTGTTTGTGCAAATGTTGGGACTCATGTAATGGGACTGTCTTCATCGGTCTGAAGTTGGAGAGAAGTGGGAACTCTGTTTTTAAGCACCCTTGCTGGATTTACTATTAATATATAGGTAGTCTTTAGTTTACATCCATAATTGACTGTGGCAATTAGGGTCATAAGTTATGATGGTTGTAAAGTGGGTCACTAAGTATCTGGGCTTCATTTTCATAAGTCTAGAACTGACGCACTGTGAACTTCTAATGACCTTGGACACAGCTGATGCTGCTGCCCATATAACACCTCCTGCACCTAAATGTTTGGTGCATCACCTTGTCTTCCCTCCCGATAGAAAAAAGGAGTAATTCTGCTGGACCATATTTTTTAAAAATGGCCAGATGAAGATTTAAAGAGCTACAAAATGAAGACATGTTCAGGAAAACCGGAAGGAATGACAAACATAGTATAGATGATTCGTGGTCATTTTCTACCACCAAAATTGTAGATTTGTACGTAGGTACCACCCATGACTGGTTACCTTATTGGGGAACTCTGGCAATGCTTCCATTATGAGTCCTTCCTTCCTTCCTTCCTTCCTTCCTTCCTTCCTTCCTTCCTTCCTTCCTTCCTTCCTTCCTTCCTTCCTTCCCGCCCTCCCATTTCTACACAATGTTCACGTTCAACTTACAAGAGAACCAGATAGCCCTAGACATTTTCTCATGCAACATTCCTTGCATGCTAATGTTTTCGTATTATAAAATATTCCTCAGATGTTTTCTTATTAAATCAGATCCAGCCCAACCGTCTGAGCAGTATCATAAAAGAAATTAAAACAATAATTTTGACTATAGATATTCCGGTGTTTTGTTTCTTTTTTTCTTAAGTAAGAAAATTATATCTAAGGGCGAATTTTTAGATATTCTTTTTTTGCAGCCAAAGATTTAGCCATTTATTGTGATTCTTGAACATTACCCTGAAGGTTTAATTCAAGTTGAAGGCAAAAGAATACTTTTGTAGTCCTTCATTTACATGTATGCCAACAAGCTTAAATGTACTGCAACCTTGGAAGACTTTCAAAGGAAGTAATAATTCCTCTGAAATAGGTCTTTTGAAAGCTTTATCTTGTTCATTCTCTTTTTGTTAATCTCAGAAAGCCCTTAGCATGTCAAAGCAATTTTTCTAATGTCACATCTTCTCAACATTTGCATGAAAGCGCCTTAAAAGGATGATTTGAGAAAGAATGGATGTTGAATGAGCATTTATTAAAGT
The DNA here is from genome assembly GCF_964194415.1 of Vipera berus. NCBI lineage: Eukaryota > Metazoa > Chordata > Lepidosauria > Squamata > Viperidae > Vipera > Vipera berus. Next base: position 5,572,529 of record NC_138213.1, on the reverse strand, counting down.
GCCATTTACGCCCTATTTGCATTTTGACTACATTTCCCCCCCCCCAATGAGAAATGTTTGAAAAGCAAGCTAATTTGAAAGGCAGCCTCATCACCAAATAAACTAAATCATAAGGGTCTTTATTCCAGGCGCTTGTTTGTGCCTTCATTAAAACAGAGGAAGACAGAGATGAAGACTGTGCTACTTTAAAGCTGAGTCTTTTGAAAGGAATTTCTTAAGATCTTTTTCCCCCCCTTCTTCCTGCTTTGGAGAATGAGAAGTAGTGCCAAGTCAGCCACCATAGTTGGGGAATAAGACACATTTCATTTAGAATAGAATAGAAAGGAACTCTTCATTGGCCAAGGGTGATTGGACACACAAGGAATTTGTCTCCAGTGCATAAGCTCTCAGTGTACATACAAGCAACGGGTGATAAATCGCAATCATAATCAAAATACCATCATAAATCATAAGATATAACACTCAGTAATAGGCCTAGGATACCAAATGAGCAATCAACACAAATCATAACAAGATACCAAATAAAAGCAATCCACACATCTTCGCAAGCAGTCACGGTTGAGAAACACTGGTTCAGTTTATGTCTACAGTTAGTTCCTCCACTTGCCTGAGGTGGGTGAGATCCAAAGGCTACCATTAAAACAGGACACAAAGTAAAAGAAGGAAACCGTTGTTGTTGTTGTTGTTGTTGTTGTTGTTGTTGGCTGTATTTTAGTTAGAAGGCCAGGTTGCAACAATAAAAAGAAACAACAGATCGAGGTTAAAAGAAATAATGTATTAGAGGTAACCCATTTAGAACAGAACAGAACAGAACAGAACAGAATAGAATAGAATAGAATAGAATAGGAAGGGACCTTGGAGGTCTTCTAGTCCAGTCCCCTTCTCAAGCAGGAGAACCTATACTGTCTCAGACGGGTGACTGTCTAGCCTCTTCTTAAAAGTCTCCAGTGATGGAGCGCCCATGATTTCTGGAGGCAAAGCTGTTCCACTGGTTAATTATCTTCACTGTCAGGGTTTCTCCTTAATTCCAGGTTGCTTCTCTCCTTCACCAGTTTCCAACCATTGTTTCTTATCCTCCCCTCTGGTGCTCTGGTGAATAACCTGACCCCCTCTTCTTTGTGGCCGCCCCTCAAATACTGGAACACTGCTATCATGTCTCCCCTATTTCTCTTTAGACTAGCTAAACCCAAGTCCCACAGCCGTTCTTCATATCTTTGAGCCTCCAGGCCTTTGATCATTTTATTTATTTATTTATTTAGTTAGTTATATTTATATACCACCCTTTCCCTGAGGACTCAGGGCGGTTTACAGGGAATTAAAAAATCCATCATACAAAAGTTAAAACCGAATTAAAAAATATTAAATTGACCCTGTACACAATTAAAACCCCAATTAAAAATTTCTCCTCAGCCTGGGCCCGGGAGCTCAAAGAGCCAGGTCTTCAGGCCCCGGCGGAATGATCGGAGGTCGGGGGCAGTCCTCAGCTCCACCGGCAGCTGGTTCCAGAGGGCAGGCGCCCCCACCGAGAAGGCCCTATCCCTGGGTGTCACCCACCGGCAATCTCTCACCGGCGGAACCCTGAGCAGACCCTCCCTGTGGGAGCGCACTGGGCGAAGGGCATTTGATGCCGGCAGCAGGTGTTCCCTCAAATAACATCTTAGTTGCTCTTCTCTGAATTTTTCCCAAACTCTCAACATCTTTTTTGTGGTAGGGTGACCAAAACTCACTAGGTTGTTTTTGTTTTTTTATAAAACGGTACTAATACCTTGTGTGATCTTGATTCTATGCCTCTGTCTATACAACCCAGGATTGTATTATCTTTTTGGGTTGCTACTGCACGTGGCTGGGTGAGGGAACTGCTCCCAAATCCTCCATCCGCTATGGAATTTTATGACCTTTCCAACATTAGGATTGTACCCAACTTCTGAAACTGCAAGAGCTGGAAGAGTCTAAACAAAGAGATTTTTTTTTTTTTTGCACAGGAATGTTGGATCATAAAAAGATAACTGTTTCAGATTTTTTTTTTAAAATGCACTTCTGACACGATTGGCCAGACACAGCAGTGCTTCGAGAATGAGTGGAAGTTTTAGTCAGATATTCCCTTTGTTTGTGGACTTTTGGAATTAAATCAGAGGACAGCGATGAAAGAGGATTCTGAAAACTCTACAGTTGAAAGTGCCCCAAGAATAAAACTTTTGTACCGCTTTGCTCTCTGCACACGTATATTTTATTCATTTTTATTTATAGCCTTTCATCTTGACAGGCCCATTCTTCTGAGGGATTCGTGTGCCAAATTTTTCTCTTCTTTCTTTTTCTCATTCCCCCTCCCCCTTTCAAATATGGATTCTGGAGAGCCCTTTGATTAGGAGATCTCTAGAAGAGGAGTTAAAAGTTTGATGTAGAACTACTTGATTAAAACTGGGATCACCTGGTAGCCTACTTCCCACCTCTATTCTGATGCTGTTAGGGAGATAAGAGGGTTAAAGCTGGAATAACTGAAGGCCACGTTCTCTGATTTAGCTACCTTTCTCCCCTTTTTCTCCACATTTCTGGTACTTACCAATGTTTAATAAATATTTACATAGGGAGATGCTAGCTGGACTGTGTTTCATACTCTGATCATGGTTGGAAGAAGGGTTGACTAGGAGTGTTCTGGCTGCAAAACTGCAGCTTCTAGCTTTGTAACTGACGCGGTCAGTGGATCATGCAAAACCAGTTATGGTCATTTTGGGTTGAAAATATATTAACCATAATGCTATGTATTTAAGAAGGTAATTGGCCAATGGGTGTGTAAGTGTTCTCATGGCCATAAGAGGAAGCTAGGAACGTAGCTTCTCTCTCTCTCTGAATTCACTGCTCTCTACTATTACTGTTTTTGCTCTGCTGTTGGTTTACTACTGTTGTAAACCTGAACTGTGTATTGACCTCTGGACCGGTAAGAAGACTTTGTAGTTTGGATTACTCCTTGGACTGTTGCTATTGTGTACGACTTGGACTGTTTATTTTTGACTGTGCATTTTTGTTTTTACACCACCTCAAAGTAAAATACTTTTTGTTTTTATAACTCAGTGTATTCTTGTGTGACTTTTACTGCTCTCAGTGCCCTTCCTTGTCTGTGCAACTCTTTGGTAGCACAAGGAGACCTCTGCACAACAAATTTCCTTAACACACACCCTCTTGAATCTGTGATGCAGTAGATCAATTCCAGAACCAGTGGTCTATGGTCATTCCTGGATACCTTTCCAGTTGGAGAAGATCGTTGAGTGAACTTCCATACAATTAGTCCTCAACTTACCACTGTGATGGAGCCCAACATTTCTTTCGCTAAGTGGGGTGGCTGTTAATTGAATTTTGCCCCCTTTTACAACCTCTCTTGCTTTTTTCTCGTCAACTGAATCGTTGCTGTGGTTAAGTTAGTCACAAATATGGCTTCCCCGTTGACTTTGCTTGTCAGAAGGACACCAAAGCTGATTGCATGACCCCATAAATATGAACCAGTTACCGAGTGTCTGAGTTTTGATTACGTGACCACAGGGATGCTGCAATGGTCGTGTGAAAAACGGTCTTAAGTGACTTTTTTCAGCGCCCTTGTAACTTCAGTCACTAAATGAACTGTTGTAAATCAAGGATTACCTGTATCAGTTCCTCAAAGCTGGCTGGGAAATGCTTGATCGAGAGTTCTCTCTTTCTTTTTAATGTCTTGCCCAGATGTGCAGCTTACATCTTTTTTTATTGTGTCTTTCCTAACCAAAAAAAAAAAGCCACATTCCACAGATCTCAGCACCTTGGCAATCTTCATACCTTATGAGCTCCTGGGGGCACAATCCCCTGTTTAAATTCTTGCCGGAGACTGCGTTCACTTAAGGAATTAGGGGACAAGGATAATTAATGAAAAAATCATTCTTTATAGAATAGCATAAATAGGCAGCACAATGAAAGCGACATTCCAGCCTTGGAATATATATATATTTCAGTCCAGCAAATGCCACATGGAACAGCGCAACTGCTCCAGATGTGCTTGTGGCTTTCCGACGTGGGAACAAGGCCAACGAAAGTACGATTTGGAGTTTTCTTTCAGTGGCAGATCTCAAGGAAATATTTATTTATTTATGGGATTCGGATCCCGCCGCAATTTCACGAAGCCATTAGGTTAAGCTGTGCTTGGCTGGCGTCTCATTCGGTGGGGTTGAGCAGAGGTAGTTCAGCACCTGGAACAATCCCCAAACCACAACCAACAGAAGCCCTAAAGCCATTCTCAAGCACCTTTAGGATCAGGTAGAAAAATTAGAAGGGGCCCTTCACCGGAAATGGAAGTTTTGAATAACAGAATAACAGAGTTGTAAGGGACCTTGGAGGTCTTCTAGTCCAACCCCCTGCTCAGGCAGGAGACCCTGCACCATTCCAGACAAATGGCTGTCCAGTCTCTTCTTAAAAACCTCCAGTGTTGGAGCATCCACAACTTCTGGAGGCTAGTCACTCCACTGATTAATTGTTCTAACTGTTAGGAAATTTCTCCTTATTTCTAGGTTGCTTCTCTCCTTGATTAGTTACCATCCATTGTTTCTTCTCCTGCCTTCAGGTGCCTTGGAGAACAGGTAGACCCCCTCTTCCTTGTGGCAGCCCCTCAAATATTGGAAGGCTGCTATCATGTCAACCTTGGTCCTTCTTTTCATTAAAAAGCCATGCTGGCACAGTGATTAGAATGCAGTATTACAGGTTAATTCTGCTGACTGTCAGGAGTTCGATCCTGACCAGCTCAAGACTGACTCATCCTTCCATCCTTCTGAGGTCAGTAAAATGAGGACCCAAATTGTTGGGGAGGCAATAAGCTGACTCTACAAACCACTTAGAGAGGGCTGTGCAGCGGTATATAAGCACAAAGTCCTACTGCTGTTGCTAAACTAGACATAACCCAATTCCTGCAAGCATTCTTCATCTTGAGAAATTGCAAGTTGTCAATTGTGGCACAGGATTACTTTTAGATTGCCTCTTCAGCTGGGCTGAGATTTTTCCTGCCTCAAATTCCAACTGGCCTTGTGTAGAGAGAGAAGCAGAAGTGCAAGAGGAGGAAAGGAAGAAAAAAAAAACCCTCAACCTTTTGGAAATTGCCATGGTAGCACATCTGGAGAGCAGATGGCTGGGGAAAGATGGTGTCAGACTTTGCTAGCCACCCAAAGGCACAAATAACAAGCCACAAGGATGCCACACCATCACGATATCCTGGTGCAAGTCACATGAATGTTGTAATTCACGTAGATTCAAGTCACCTGTGCGCAATGAGGCCAGGATGTCCATAACAATATTTCCCCACCACCCCCACCAGAGATGCTCCTACAGCATCATTCGTATAAGGATGTTACGTTACAGATCGTTCTCAACTTGCAACTGTTCATTTAGCAACCGTTCAGATGGGACTGGAAAAAGTGACTCATGATCATTTTTCACACGTACGACCATTGCAGCATCCCCCACAGTCACATGATCAAAATTGGGACGCTTGGCAACTGGCATGTATCTATGGTGGTTGCGGCATCCCAGGGTCACAGGATCCCTTTTTCCGGCCTTCTGACAAGCAAAGTCAGTGGGGGAAGCCAGCCGTCTTGCTATCTTAACAACTGCAGTGATTCGCTTAACAATTGTGGCAAGAAAGGTTGTAAAATGGGACAAAACTCACTTAGCAAATGTTTTTGCTTAGCCACAGAAATTTTGCAGTCAATCGTGATCCTAGCTGGACTAATAAGGGATTACCCGTATTCAGTGCTTTTTTTTGTAAAAGAAAAAGGTGCCGGAACTCACACGTGTCATACAACCCGCCTTGCCTACCCTACAAGGTTCCATCCAAAAAAGGTGCCGGAACTCCGTTCTAAACGTTCTATGAGAAAAAAAGCCCTGCCTGTATTAATATTTTTGGACCTGCCATTGGATGACTGTTAACGATGTTACAAAGGTGAATTGATAAGAGGTCAACTTCTATCTAGGAAAAGTGTAGTTTGATTCCCCAATTAGGCATCACAACCCTTCCCGTTGTTTCTTGATAGTTGCTTACTGCTTTTCTGATTTTGCACGATTGAATTCCTTTCTCCCGAAAGGCGCCCTTCGAGTGCATTCGTATTTACAATAATGAAGTTGGTTGCCTTAGCATGTTTAATAATTCACTTCCTTTTCCGCCCTCGGTGAAGTGTTCTTATTGTGGTGTGGCCTCCAAAACATTTTTTTCACACCCACGCAGAGAAAAGCCTAATCCATAAAATATGAAGTTGGTAACAATGAGCTCTGACATTTTAATTCTGGACAAAAGGGGGAATGACAATAGAAACATTGTTGTTGTTGATAACAATAAAAAAGATTTGCCTCTGTCTGAAAGGGTCGTTTGGTATTTTGAGCATAATGTCACTAACAATAAGTAACACTGAATGGGTTCCGCAGTTTTTAAGTATAGCTTTATTCTGTGTATTTCCCACCCCCCCTTTCCTACCACCTCATTGGGGGTGGTTTTCTTCTAGCAAATACATGGAATAGCTGGTAATAAGATAAGTGTGCCCATAACTAGGATGATTAACGAATAAACAAAGCACAGCTTTGAAATGTAATTCCTATAAGATTATATTTAAAAAAATGGTGTGACTTTTTAAAAAGCAAAGCCAAGTAATACACTTGAGATACAGGGAATTATTAATGCATAAAAACATATTGTGTAGTGGGGGCAAATGCCTTTATTTTTGCTTTTACTTGATATGTTCTTTTAATTGGTACAGATCTCTTTTGTAGCTCTCTTTTTTTTCCCTCTAACTGGAAAAAAAAAACGATAAGAGAGATGCTTAAAATAGGTTACAGAATCCATAAAACCTCATCTTTGCATCCTGCATTTGTGCCTTTGTCATTTTTTGTCAATTCTGAAGTTCTGGAGCTGACTACAGCCAGTGTTTTCTTGAAACTTTTGGCAGTAGATCTCTGGAAGTTGAGTCATGGCAACAGGATTTTTTTTTCTTTTTTCCTTTTTTTTGGGGGGCTTGAAACGTTTCGCTGCTTATCTGAGTAGCTTCTTTCCAGAAGATGTTGGTAGAAATGGAAAGGGTTGTCGCGCTAAGATGGGACTAGAACTCTCCATCTCCTGGTGAGTGGCCCAAAGTCACTTAGCCCAGGGGTCCCCAACCTCCAGTCCGTGGACTGGTATCGGGCCACAGAATGCCAGCAACGGGTCCACACAAGCAAGCAAAGCCCCATCTGTGGAATGCAGGCAGCACACAAAACCACACACTCTTTGATGCACTGAAAAACCTTTCTCCACGGAACCGGTGCCTGGTGCCCAAAAGGTTGGGGACTTCTGACCTATCCAGCTTTCATGCCTAAGGTGGGACTAGAACTCTCCATTCCCTGGTGATTGGCCCAAAGTCACCCAGGACTGGATTTCACAGTCTCCTGGTGTCTAGAGCAGCACTTTAACCATTAGGCCAAACCTTCTCTCTTATCTCACAGCCACCCATCTCACCAAAATAAGTAACTCTGGGTGACGTGCAACAAACTCTTTGCTCAACAAGCATAAACGGTATCAGGACCCATCCTATGTATTAGACCACAGATACTATATATCAGGGTCAAACACTTTAACGCACTTTGGGGGAAATGAAAGGGAGCGGGGATTTCTATAAGAGAGCATTTCTCCAGCTAACCTAACTCTAAATCTAAATTTATAATTTAAAACCTTTATCTCTTCCTTAAATCTATTTTGCAAAAAAAGAGAGACCCTATTATTATCCATTTTAGCAATGTTTCTTCTTAGTAGGAGAGGCAGCATTATCTTACCCAAATTGTATCCCGTTCAAAAACCTAAGCAGATGCCCAAACACTAGAAGATGGTGAACCATTTCACACCTGCAGAAAAACCATAATTGGGATCCTGAATAAGCCACAGTTGACTGGAATCTAACATTAAGTTAAGGCAAAAGCCAAATGAGCTTATTCCGTTGGATGAGTGTGCGGCTTATCTCAATGGTTTGGCCAACTGCATTTGACAAGCGTAATTAATGGCTCCGCTTAATGTAGTTACCACTGGCTTCTCAAGTATTAAGGAACAATTCACCTAGCAAAGCGCTGCTCGACCAGCAGATATAATAATATGGGATTCACTCTTTTTACGGAGGCTAATTTTTTTAAAAAAATAAATTGGTTAACAATTCTCAGGTTATCGAAGTCCAAAGTCATGTGGCAAACTCTTACCTGCCACGTTCCCGCGGAGCGTTGGAACTCTTTCGTGGGAAAGAAATGGTGGGGAGAAACTGCCCCAAACTCTCTTCCCAATTAAGTAATTAGACAAGGTGCTAAAGAAAAGAAAAAGAAAAAAAAAGTGGGGGGGGGAATTACAGTATTACGGCTAAGATCATTAAAAGAAGCTTTGCTGGCAATCTGAAATTAGGATTCCATTTTTAAAGCCCCTTCAAAAGAAAGAGAGAGGGAGAGAAGCCCTACTTCAAAGCAGCTTTTTCTTCTCCCCCTTGGAAACCAGCCTGTGTTAGGATGAAATGAACAAGGGGAAAAAGAGCAACGTTTGCCTTCTAATAAAGCATCTGTTGCCCACTTTGAACATTTCTTTGCTTCTTTGTAAGCAGGCCTCTTTGGTTTTGGCGACTACTGACAATGAGGAACAGGGGCCTGGTGGGTGGGGGGGTGGGGTGGGGTGGGAAGAGAGAAGACGAAGGAGACAATATCTGTTATATAGCCAATATTTCTGATTTCACGTCACTTTGAACTGGATCTCCGTTTGACCACACGCTGCGTCTAAAAAGAATTTCTTTGTCAGCTGATCCAAAGAGGCGAGTGGACACTACATAAAAAAAAAAAGGAAAGCAAGAAAGAGAAAGTAAACAGCAGGAGTCTTCTCAATAAAGGGGAGATGAAAACAAGCTTTGGGGCTTTCATATCACGTACAAGCCCCATTTTTTAAAATCGCCCTCTTGTGCAGGGGCAAAGGCACCCCATAAATGCAAAGGACGTGGCCTTGGGGTATTGGTGGATAGGTGGGCATGTATTTGTGAAATTTCACCCTGGATTCTATGTTTGTGCCTTTTTCCCATCAGTGCAAAAAGCAAACCCAAAACCATTTACAGGGGCCAAAGATGTCGTGGGAACCAGCTTATGTAGAGAAGACTTCTACTTTGGGAAACACAACACAGAAGACCTAAAGATGCTTTTTTTGGGAGGAAACTGGACTTTCTTGTTTCTCTTTGAAGAAGTTTCACTTCTCATCCGAGAAGCTTCTTCAGCTCTGACAGGATGGTGGGGAACGGAAGGATTTATATCCCTTGCAGACTGCTGGTCATTTGCATCCTTTTAGCAAGTCGTTGAGGCCACTTGGAGGTTTATCTGTATCGGAGGGATACAACATCATCTATCTCCTATCTACAACACAGTCCTTTCAGCAGTTCTAAGAAAGTTCCATGCCCATTTACACTACTCAAGTGACCCTGAGGACATAGATAAACCTCAACAGTCTCAATGACTCTCTAAAAGAATGCAAATGACCAGATGTCTGCAAGGAGTAAAAAATTAAGAATTCTATTCCATTCCATTCCATTCCATTCCATTCCATTCCATTCCATTCCATTCCATTCCATTCCATTCCATTCCATTCCATTCTATTCTATTCTATTCTATTCTATTCTATTCTATTCTATTCTATTCTATTCTATTCTATTCTATTCTATTCTATTCTATTCTATTCTATTTTATTCTATATGCAGGAGCTTATTGTAATCATTAGACCCCCTTACTGGAATGTCACCCTTTCTACCTACATAAAGCCTTTTCTACAGGAGTACCCCTGAATACATCAGGACATATTTCTTGCATCGGACAGGGAACCACAAGCCCTTTTAGTAGCAACGTTCAGTTCCACTCGTATGGTAATTTCCACTTTCTCAGCCAGCCCAGCTAGACACCTGCTGGTTTTCCCTCCGGACCTACATTTTGTAATATGCATTCATTCCTCCAGAGTCTTTAGCGATGTCAGTTGGAACAGATGTCTGTTCTGTAATTGATTAGGTATCTTTCCATGCTAAAATCGTTCCTGAGTTTGGATCAAATGAACAGTTGGTAACCGTCCCCCCCCCACTTCCTCGCCCGCCCGCTCCTGCCTCAGAATCTGATTTCGTCTTCTGAAACCAAGCCTTTGAAGTGATCCAGCTAACTGTCGGGTAATTCCAGCTTATCTGTCTCCCGCAAAATTCATCTGGAAAGGAGAGATTTGCCCAGGTGTGGAGTCAAGAGAGAGAGGAAGATTGTTTCTATTAGGCCCCATCTGTTGGCTTCAAAGTTCAGATGTCAGTGAGAGATTGATCTACCAAGCTGGTCAAGTTAGGTATGCTGGTTCCGCTTTGGGGGCACCTGGCGGAATCAAACGTGTGCCAGGTCCCGAAATCAGGAGAAGCCTGATAGCACCTTTTCGGATGAAATGTGTTTTATTAAAAGCCATCAGCTATCATGAGTGATGGTTTCAACAGATACACGCAGCAGATGAAGTGAGTTGTGGCTCATAAAAAACCCAAATGTCTTCTACCCCGTAGACTCATGAATAAGCTGAGAACTTGAGGTTCCAACTGGGTTCAGCTTATTCACAGACAGGCTCCGTGTCAACCAGGTCTGCTGACAGAACCCTATCTTCAGGCCCTTCTGGAAAACTATCAAAATGGGAGTCAATCTTATCTCTGGGGGAATGAAACAAGGCAGAGGGGGCCAGGTTGTTCACCAGAGCACCAGAGGGCAGGACGAGAAACAACAGTTGGAAACTGATCAAAGAGAGAAGCAACCTGGTATTAAGGAGAAACTTCCTGACAGTGAGGACAATCAACCAGCGGAACAGCTTGCCTCCTGAAACCGTGGGCGCGCCATCCCTGGAAATTTTCAAGAAGAGACTGGACATTCACCTGTCTGAGATGGTATAGGACAGGTTCTCCTGCTTGAGCAGGGGGCTGGACTAGAAGACCTCCAAGGTCCCTTCCAGCTCTATTCTATCCTAAATTCCAGAGGGAGAGAGAACACCACAGAGAAGGCCCTTTCTCTGGATCCCACTAGATGCATTTGCTTGATGGATGTGATCCGTAGTATAACTTGCCTTGCTGCTCTGGAGAACAAGGTAGATGTAACCAGGGAGAATTGGCCCTTTAAATCAGTGGTCCCCAACCTTTTGGGCCTCAGGGACCGGTTCCATGGAGGGAAGTTTTTCCACAGACCGGAGGGGGTTTCGCATGCTGCTTGCATCCCACAGATGTGGCTTTGCTTCTTTGCATGGACTGGTTTCTGGTAGGCTGCGGATCGGTGTCGGTCCGCGGACAAGGGGTTGGGGACCCCTGCTTTAAATAACCTAGCTCTGAAGTCATATAGGACTTTAAAGGTAATAACCAGCACCTTGAAAAACTCATTTAGTAAATATCTCATTAAGTAGATTTCCCCCCCTCCCTCAAAAAAAGAGAGCCACATTTCAGCCTTCATTTTAATTTCTTCCCATTATGATTCTTGATGGGCTTGAATTTCATGTTGGCTATTATCCAAGTGCTATGTAATAGTGGTGGTTTTGTGACTTGTAACATTGTTAAGAGCAAGCAGTGGTTTGCAATGCTTGGCATAACTCATTATTTCACATAAAAATGGGTTTTGTGTGTAAGAATAAGCGCTGACTCAAGATTCAGGATATGCAGCCAATGAATTCTGCACAACGGCTTCAACATTGAATATATCTTGGCATCAGTTTCCTTCGGTGTGTGTTTCCTTATTATCAGGACCACCCAGAACTTAATACGTCAATTTTTATTGGCAGCTGGAAAATCTAATGCATTCTGCTAACAGGGCAAAAAAGTGTCGAGGCCACAACACAGACACATATCTCAAATCTCACACAAATGCAGAGCAGGAACTATTTATCCTTGATAAGGCCAAGCAAAATAATTCCATTTTGTCTTAGGTATCTTCTCTTGCTGAATGAGGTAGCTAGGTGGTCTCTGATGTCCCGCGGTTAGGACTGATGCACATGGCGACATAGAAGTTGCGCAATCACAAGTGATCGCCTGGGAAGGCTACGCCAGGAGCTGATGGGCCAGGAGTTTCTAAAAGGAGATGGTGGTGAGCCACGGGGGCTAGCAGTGGGAAGGAAATAATTGAGTAGTATCAAGTGAAGAGGGACCACAGATATTGGCAGAAGCTTTGGGGCTTGGCTGGATGATATACCTGGCCTTGATGTGCTCATAGCAGAAGACAGATATTCCCAAATGGGTGTAGATTTTGAACTGCTAAGTGGGCAGGAGCTGGATCAAGGAACAGGAGCTCACCCCCATTGCGCAACACTTGAGTCCTGAACCCAGACTGTCAGCTTTCCAGCTCACAAGCTCAGTGTTTTAACTCCGGAGCCATAGCATCCCCGTTTATCTAATAAACCTATACCCAACTGCATGAATATCTATAATATCTGTATCCATCTTGAGAGCCAGTTCTAGGTTGGGCCAAGGTTTGCATTTTCCTGTCAAGTTGCAAAGAGTGCTGTGTGACCTATCGTCCCGTCCTTTTACCACAACTCTTGTCAAAGCCAAAGGGACCACTGAAATTCCACCACCAGATGGCATTTGGGAAGAAAATGAAACAGCTGCATTGAATTGATGGGCTTTTGATGTTCCTACTCAGAGAGAGGAACAAAGTAATAACAGAATGTCCCATACTCTTGGGCTGGAGAGATCCTTTCTACAGGAAAAAAAAACCCTCTCAAAACTTGCAAGTCACCATACATTTGTGAAAGTATTTGGTTAAAAAAAAACATCTGAGGTCAAAAGCTTCCTAGAGATTCTTCTAACTTGGCTGTGACCAAACCATCCCTACTACATTGTACCCATTTCATTATATTAGATGGAAAAAGCAGGAGGGGGTCGATGGGGCAAGGTCCACTTGATCAAAGCCCCTTCCTTTTATATGCAATGCATAAATGGTAGTTGCTTTAGTCATAGAAGGGGATTCTGTTCCAGGTGAGAAAAGAGGAATTTAAATACTCCTGTTAATAGTTTTCATAATATTCAAAACTCGGTTGTGGATACCTTGTGTAAATCAACCCCTTGTGATTGGTGAAGCATTGTTTAAGAGACTGTGAGTCCCGCCTTAGCCATGAAAGTCAACCGGATGACTTTGGGCAAATCAACAGAAGAATGAGAGTTCTAGTTCTGCCTTAGGCATGAAAACCAAATGGGTGATTTTGGGTCATTTACCAGGAGACAGGGAGTTCTAGTCCCTTCTTAGGCATGAAAGTCAGCTGGGTGACTTTGGGTGAATCATCAGGAGACTGAGAGTTCTAGTTCTGGCTTAGGCATGAAAGCCAGCTAGGTGATTTTGGGCCAGATCTTCTCTTTCAGCCCAACTCACCTCATCAGCTTGTTGTTACGGGGAAACAGGAGGAGAAAGGTGTGTTTGATAAGTTTGTTGTTTTGAGTTGTTCGTCAAAATAATAAAGGCGGGATATAAATGAATAATCCTAGAATAGTTCAGTGCTTTCCCCCAAAGACAGAGCAGATGAGATTTCCTGCTCCTATTTAATTAGGGTGATGCCATCCCTACCATTTGCATCTTCGTGTCCCCTTAGGAATTCTTAACCCCCACTCAATAAAATATGTCCAAATCCTCCCCCCTCCAAAATCATGTCCATTTCCCCACCCAAGAGTGGCCTCTCCAGGTTTATGGCTCAGAGTGATGTGTGAACCCAGCCCCTATGACAAACAGCCTGCTTTAAGAAAATTGAGCCCACTGGTTCGTTTGTTTGTCTTCTGGACAGATGGCATCCAGAAACATCTTGAGAGATGAAAGCTCTCCAACATCCTGACCCACTTTGCCACCAAACCCTTTAGAAGGGCTCTCGTAATGGGAAACACTGAAGAGCTGGCCAAAGTGATTCATGCTTTCTCAAACACACTTAATTGTCCACATGTGTTTCGCTTTCTTGCAACTCCAAAGCTGGCGGCAGGCAGAGAGTGAGAAACTCAGCTGGATGGGTTTAAAAGGAAGGCCAGGTCCTGTAAAAAAAACCACAAGAATTTTTTTTTTCATCCAAATTGAAAATTAAAAGCCCTTTAAAAGAATGTGTTTTTTCTTCTTCTTTTTTTTTTGCAAAACTGGATGGGGAAAAAAAAAATCTGTGAATACGCAATTATGTGTGCGTGCAATTATTATTTGCCGTTGCCACTTCTGAGATACTTCATCGGAGGCTGATTAGAGGCTTTTAGGATGTCACTGTCTCAGAAATGAACCCTACTTTTAGCACCTGCAATGTGCAAGGAGGAAAAAAGAATAGCTTGGCAAGGTCCAAGAATATCTGCGAGCATCACCCTGTAAAACCCTGTTTTCCTTAACATAGGTTGTGTTGATTAAAACAGTGTTTCCCAACCTCGGGAACTGTAAGATGCGTGGACTTCAACTCCCAGAATTCCCCAGCCAGCATAGCTGGCTGGGGAATTCTGGGAGTTGAAGTCCACGCATCTTACAGTACCCGAGGTTGGGAAACACTGGATTAAAACACAGTGCCTGAGTTCAATTCATGGCCATGAATGGAAACCTAAAAACTTTGGTATGGATAAATATTTGTAGCTCAGGGTCGAAGTGTGGGGTCCTTGGTGCTCTCTGAGCTTGGTTGTTTTCTTGCAGAATCAATGGTTGTTTCATTACCCATCTAGGTCACATCTTCAGTACTAGAAGAAAGGGGGGGGTTTGCAGAGAAGAGAAGGAGAAGGTGGTAGGGGTGAAGGACTGTGGGATCCTATTTTTATTCTATTTTCTTGCACTTCCAATAAGGAAACTTTAGTTTCAGCCACTTTTTTGGAAGGTTCCTTCACAAGCATGTTTTGCTGGCCTACATCGCCCTTAATTCACCACCCAGTGTCTTTACTTGTGACTTCTTCCAACAAAAAGATGTGTTGTGATTGTAGAAGTGGGTTCCCCCCCCCCTATTCTTCTGTAAAGGGCACCGGGTTTCAGCCTTTGGAGAGGGATGGGGTGGATCAAAGCACAGCCTGCCTCAGAGCACCTTCAAGATTTCTCCAAGTTCTGTGACATGAGTTGTACCAGTCCACCTGGAAACAATGATTACAAAGCACCATCATCAGTGATTCTCCTTCTGCCATCCATGCACAAAACACAAGAGGTGGAGAAGATCAAGGAACAGGGAAGAAATTTGTAGCTGACGTCTTTGGAAGGAAACAGGAGGCAAGGCAAAATTCATCCCTTTTTCAGTCAAGCAAGAACTTGATGTTCACTGCATCTCCTATGAATATTCTGCCATTTCATTCTACCTCACAGAGAGGCCCACTTCATACAGCTGAAGACCTGCCCCATCTCATCTTGCATAGTTTTCATGTTTCTATTTAAAGACCTCTGTAGATTCCGTGACAGATTGTGACTGCATTTCTATTACTTGTTTCACTGAACCATCATTTATTTAATTCACCCAATGTTCTGAGTTCCCATGACACAATGAACTATGAAATAGCCATAAGGGCTAGTCATAAAGACTGTGTTGTGACTCAGGGCCAGCCTGTGGGTCCGGCAGCCGGCTCAGATGTCTCGGATGACTCAGATGAGGGGGAGGAGGAGTGTGTGGAAGACGAACCGGCTGATGATGGTTTGGAGGCTTCGCAGAGCCCCCAGCCGGGGCCCTCTTCTCAGCTGCGTGAGCCCGATAGTGCGGAGGATGATGACCCACAGCTGGCCCTGTTCAAGGACGCCCGACGCAGGAGGCAGTCGAGCAGGACCAAACAGAGAAAGGCTGTGGGACTCCTCGGGAGGAGGCACAGGGAGGCCACGCCCTGATCTCTAAATAAAAGGAGTGTTTGGGGAAGGGCTGGTTGCTGAAAGCAACCCTTCCGTTTGAGGATTCAAGTTCCAGTGTTTTTGTTTCTTGTTCTGTTGTTTGAGTAATAAATCTTGGCAGACGCTTTCCAGCCTTAGACGCTCTCCAGTCTCTACTGTTTGAACAGGGGTTTGCCTTATTGCAAGGCCGGTAGCAGGCTGGTTCAGAACAGACTGACATCCAGGCTCTTCTTCTGCTGGTGAAGCTTTCACTGAATCAGAGCCTTCAGATCTGGATGTCCCAGAAGAGCTACAGTATCAACGAGTCCTGGTCTGAAGCCAGGGAATAGAGGACTCTAAAAATGTTAATCTGGATTCTGACTCCAAATATGGATATGACTCCAAATCCCACAGTTAACTTGGAGGGGGAAACTCTAATCCAGGGCTCTTCAAACTTGTCCTTTTATGACTTGTGGACTTCAACTCCCGGAATTCCTCAGCCAGTGTGGCTGGCTGAGGAATTCTGGGAGTTGAAGTCCACAAGTCATAAAAGGGCCAAGTTTGAAGACCCCTGCTCAAATCCCAGGGAGTGGGAGTGGCTGAAGGTTGTCACCCAGTTGAGACAGGTGACACCCAATTGAGAAGGTTGAGATGAGAAACAGGGCTTCTCAAGAATAAATAGACTTCAGTAGAGAAGTACTTACAGATAACGTAAACTTAGAAGCTTTTTCTTAAAAACTCCCAGGCTCAGATTAGCTATTGAATGACTGAACTACGTAGCGCAGATTTCTGAAAGTTGGTTTCTGGATCCTCCCCAGATTATTGCTCTGTAGGTCTGCTATGTTTTAAAAGTGAAAGATCCTGGCTTCCTGACTTTACATAGGCAAACTGGTTTGCCTATCCTGTTGCAAGACAAGTTTTTAGGATGTATTAGCATGTGAAATTTCAACTCTGTGTGCTAATGTTAGGCTTCGTTACAGTAAGAAATGTAAAATGCAACTAGATATATACTGATGTTAATTAAGATAATAGAGCCCAGCCTTCCAGACTTGTTTGAATCTCAAATTCTAGCATTGTAAACTGGGAAGTTTTGGGGCTCATCCTTTCAATATATCTTGATGTCACCAGTCTGGGAAAGACAAGCATGGATTTATGTGTAGTCTCACCCTTTTCACATGCTCACAGTTGCTCTGATCAAGCCGCAAGTGATTTATTCAGCCAGCTAGATTCCCACGGTGTTCATTATGGAAAGAAGAGGCAGGCAGAAAAACAAGAATGAAGTTGGAACATGGATGTTCAGATAAGGATTATTAAGCCAGCAAGCCAAGTTAGTCATCCCACATCCCAAATGCACATTCAAATATATATTATCACATTGGTTGCCCAGTCAGCCAAATGTTGTGTTGATGGTGTTCATGATGATGATTATATATCCAACAACGTGAAAACACAGCTGCCAGTTCTTTAGCTGGTGTTGGCTTCATATTCACTGAGTTCTTTCCAAGGACTTAGGATGTCATCATGCATCCGAGTATCATGGATCCAAGAAGTGTGGTCTTTTGGTAATAGACAGATGGAAATGTTGTCAATGTGCAAATTTTCCCAGTGCTGGCCAAGATTTCTTTGGTATGGCCGATAACCAGGGCTAGTGATGCCATAATCTTTCAACATCAATTTTCATTCACTTTATTCAAATCTTACAATGTATTCCATTTTATTCAATTACTATTATGTGCGGCTAAATTTACAGTTGGATTCGCAGTCTAAAACTGGTGGAAACTTAGCAATTCAAGCCCTAACCAAGGACCTAAGAACGATTAAAGTAGCATCTAATAATATGGGCAGCTCCGAGCACCATGCTCTTTTAAAAAAATTAGGGTGTTCCAGTCTGATCAATGTTGCCAGACAGTGATGTAGTCCTTTAGATCAAGGGTCTAGGCTGTGGACCAGTATCGGTCCACAACTCATTGGGATTCACAAGGGGTGGGTGAACACACAAAGCTTTATGCTGCTGATCCACGGAGCCAAAAGGTTTGGGGACTGCTGCTTCAGCTATTGCTCCCATCACAATTAGTATAACAATAGATTTCTTTTTAATCACCTTTCTTTATTTTTAAATCACTATGTAATGACTGAAATTGCATTAATTAATTCAGATTAATGCAATTGTTAAACTTCATTTAATTTTATTAATTAATAATACTAAAAGAATAATTCTATTATTATTATTATTATTATTATTATTATTATTATTATTATTATTATTATTATTATTATTATTATTATTATTATTATTATTATTACTAATCATGGGCATGCTTGTAAGTTGAAATGACAAGACCCCTAAAACTCTTACTCGTTGGTGGACATAGCAGCTTGTTTGTTCTCCTCTGTCCATTCAGGGTCTGAGAATCCCTGCTGCTCTTCCCAGCATGCATTGTTGGGTGACCCTTACTCTCTGGCAGTGATTAATTGTCTTAATGTCATCACGATCACCTTGCTTTTTCAGATGCTTACTGCCTTCGATCTCCCTGAACTGACAATAGCCCTAACCGCAAGCAGTTGAGCTGCTGAGTTCTCTTCCCCTTGTTAAAAAAATTCTGCCCGGTATCCTGGATACTGCAAAGAGCCAGCTAGAAATGCATGTAAGGAATAACTTGGCTTAGGAAGATGTGAGAATTCACTCAGAGGCATTCTGGGATGATTTTGAGCCCTGGCTGGGGCTGTAAGGAAGCCATCTCTTTCCTTCTTGTGTCATTCGTATCTACCACATTGAAGTTCATGTGTTTGATTAAGCTAGCTTGTGATTAGCTTGGTTTGGGCTAAATCAAGATCATTTTAGTGCCTACTGAGTGCTCCATTTGGAGGTTGAAAAATGTCAGGTTAAACTAGAACAACTAACACCATGGAACAATCATCACCTCCTCCTCCTCCTCCTCCTCCTCCTCCTCCTCCTCCTCCTCCTCCTTCTCCTCCTCCTCCTCCTCCTCCTCCTCCTCCTCCTCCTCCTCCTCCTCCTCCTCCTCCTTCTCCTCGCCAACAAATTTGGAATGCTTTGGTATTGTTAAAAAGACATTGACTTTTCTAGCCTGCCCTATCTAACTTTTGTGGTAAAATAGATGGGAAAATCCTATTGGAGGAAAATTCCACTTAGGGTTAGGGTTAGGTCACCATGAACTCGGAGAGGAAAATAGACATTGCCAACAAACTCAGAGTGCTTGGGTATGGTTAGGAGGGCACTTACCTTTCTAGCCTACCCTATCTATCTTTCGTGGTAAAATACATGGGAAAAACCCATTGGAGGAAAATTCCACTTGGGATTAGGTCACCAAGAACTCATAGAGCAAAGTGGACATCGCCAACAAACTCAGAGTGCTTGGGTATGGTTAGGAGGGCACTGATTTTTCTAGGCTGCCCCATCTATGTTTCCTGGTAAAATATATGGGGAAATCCCATTGGCGGAAAATTCCACTTAGGGTTAGGGTTAGGTCACCATGGACTCATAGAGCAAAATGGACATCGCCAACAAACTCGGAGTGCTTGGGTATGGTTAGGAGGGCACAGACTTTTCTAACCTGCCCTATCTATGTTTCCTAGTAAAATACATGGGAAAATCCCATTGGAGGAAAATTCCACTTAGATTGTCCATCTCTTGACTGATGACGTGATTGAGGAATAGCTGTGATCCATTCAGACCATCCTGGCACCAATCTTTTCTTCATGGCAACAACAGTTTGTTGACCCTACCAGACGTCTATTGTGGAAAAAAACAAACAAACAAGTGACAGGTTTCACCAAGTGACCTTGGGGTTCGTTTAGTTCTCAAGGTTACGGTAGGCTTGAAGTGCTATCTACAAATGTTTGAAGAAAATAGTAAAAACTTTGAGTAGGATAATGTTCAAGGCAAAAGATAAGGAAAGCATGGGAAAAGAAACCACAACTGCTGTTTATAGCTGGTTGGAAACCAAAAGCTTTTCCTTTTTCCCAAATAAGGGCTGAGGAGAAAGGGACAATAAAGACAAATATATCTTCACACACACACCCCCAATTGTCTATCCTTGACTTAGTAGCACACTTTAAGCATTACAAATGCTCTAAGATTTCAGTTTCTGAATGTTTGTATCAGGTATTTCAAAGGTCATGTTTTTTGCTCTTGTGTAAATTAAGAATTCCTACCTCAGGCTTGGATTAAGAAAAGGATGTAAAAATTTTAGAGCAGCAGAAGATAAAGAGACAGCTCCCTTGTTCAATCTACAGCTAAGGAGAGAAGGGGGAAAAAATCATAGCGGAACATTACAAAATATCAGAAACGGTGAGCACTCTTTGAAATTTTGCTGCTGACACTGAGACATTGTAGGATATTTTCTCTTCAGAGCGTATCTCCAAAGCAGAGAACTTAACAGCATTCCACTTCAAGAAGAATTGTGAAGCCCTGTTGTCCAAGAGGCTTCTAGGAAAGAAAGATAGTGATAGGTTAATTTTACAGCAGATAAAGGTAGGAGATGAATAAGATCTTGAGGGTTCAGCTAAACACATAGATGTCATCACTAACATGCTACTTTGCAATGTGTCAAACAGAATTTAAGGATGGTTGTTTTTTTGCAGATGTTTCGTTACCCAACTAGGTAATACGGACAGGGCAAGCATGTAACATGAGATCAAACCCCACTCCCTTCTAGCATTGAAGATGTTAGCTAGCTGGGTAACGAAACGTCTGCAAGAAAACAACTCAGCTCAGAGAGCACCAAGGACCCCACAGCCGCCCTCCTCCTCCTTCTCCTTCTCCTTCTCCTCCCCCTCCCCCTCCCCCTCCCCCTCCCCTTCCTCCTCCCAAATCCCAATTCTCTTCCAGCATTGAAGATGTTACCTAACTGGGTCATGTAACATCTTCAAGAAAACCACCAAGCTCAGAGAGCACTAAGGGCCCCATAGTTCAACTCTGAGCTACAAAGATTCACTTCTATCTGAATCTGACGATTTGGTAGAATGGATTTTGGGAAATGGCAAGTCACCACTGGACAGGACTCGCAATGATTGTGCTTCGTATTAATTAAATGTAAACAAAATTGAATTTAGAGTTGATAGTGCACAGTAGAGCTTTGTAACATGCTTCTGTCTTCAAAGCCCCAGAGAATGCCTGGGCAAATTGTGAGCCCATGTTTTTAAACAAGGGCACGCTGTCACACACACTTACTTCCTCATCCCTTCCTCCTTGCATGGGACTTCCTCCAGCCCAGCTCCCACCAGAGTCACAAGGAAGAAGAGGGATCTCCAAAAGGCATTTCCAACCAAAATGCTTTCCCATCAAAGTAGGAACAAAAATCCAAGTCGTGATGGTGTTTTTTTGCCAACTTTCCTAAGACTGTTATTCTTTGGATGCAAACACGTCTACTTCAGCTTGAAACTGCATTTTGATCTAAATTGGCTGTACAAACAAAATGGGACCGTCAAGGTTTCCTAGGCATGATTTGAAAAAATCCAATCGGCAACATTTTTGCGGTTGTTTTCCAATCCAAATTAGGACATTTGTTTAGAAGGGAACTGGAGATGTTATTCTGAAGAAGGGCGCAAAATCCTTCAGAGGCCAGCCATACTTTTACGCACTTCTCTTTAACTGTTAATCCTCCTGCAGAGGCATAAAGCAATGGCCCAAAGGAATGCTCCATGTGGAATTATTTAATTCTGATGCACAAAGTGCTACTTTTAGCTGGGAAAATGTTCCAGTCTTAGGAAACAGAAAAGGATGATGACATCACCACTTTCACAGAGGAAGGAAAGCCCCATTGCATCTCCCTTGCTGCATGAAAATTAGCAGCACATTTGAATCCAGGGTAAATTCTTCGAAAGCAAGGGATGGGTGAGTTTCCTCAGGAAACGAGCATTTATTCGTCAAAGCTCGTCTGCCATCTTGTTTTGGCTCTTCACTCCATTGGTTGTCCCTTTTATAATCCTATTCAGGTAGCCTTACAAGAGTTCATTTAGTGACCGTTGCAATGGCACTGAAAAAAGTGACTTATTACTTTTTTTTCACACTTACGACCGCTGTAGCATCGCCACGGTCATGTTACTGAAATTCAGAAGCTTGGCAACTGACTCATATTTACGACGGTTTCACTGTCCCGGGGTTCTGTGGTCCCCTTTTGCGACCTTTGGACAAGCAAAGTCAACGGGCAAGGCGGATTCACTTAACAAGCATGTGACTAATTTAACAACTGCAGCGATTCACTTAAGGGTGGCCGAAAGGTCATAAAACGGGGCCAAATTCACTTAACAACTGCCTCTCTTAGCAACAGAAATTTTGGGTTTTAAAGATGTATTTTAGTATATGGGCATTTATTTAATCTTGTTTTAACTTTTGTAATTTCTGTATTTTTATTCTTGCCCTGTTCACCGCCCTGAGTCCCCCGGGAGAAGGGCGGTATAGAAATATTATTAAATTAAATTAAAATTAAGTCCGGGACTATAATGGAGCCTTTTGAAGGCATTTCGAATTTTATTTGCAGTTCAATGCACAAATTGAAATGTGAATATAGTCACCCATTTTTGAAATTGCTTGTTGCCTGAAACAATTAAAAACCCAGTTTATTAGGGAAGATCATGCACCTGGAGGCCTATATTGAGGAAAATAAGATGGAGAACACATAAGGCATCGCAGAAAACCATTTGTGAAGACTATATACCTTATACCAAATCCAAGCACATACATCTAGAGTGGGTTTTTCAAACTTGGCAGCTTTAAGATGTTAGACATGCTGGCTGAGAATTCCGGGAGTTGAAGTCCACAGGTCTTAAAGTTGCCAAGTTTAAAAAACCCTCTTCCATTAAAGATATATGTGGACAGAAATGATGTATTTAAATAACACCGCACTGGTAGTCCTTACATCCAAAATTTCCATTGCTAAACAAGACAAAAGGGACACGGTGGCTCAGTGGGTTAGGACGCTGAGCTTGTCGATCAGAAGGTCGGCAGTTTGGCGGGTTGAATCCCGAGTGCCGTGTAGCAGAGTGAGCGCCTGTTACTCGTCCCAGCTTCTGCCAACCTAGCAGTTCGAAAGCACGTAAAAAATGCAAGTAGAAAAATAGGGACCACTCCGGTGGGAAGGTAACAGCGTTCCGTGCGCCTTTGGCGTCTAGTCATGCCGGCCACATGACCGCGGAGACGTCCTCGGACAAGCGCTGGCTCTTCGGCTTTGAAACGGAGATGAGCACCGGCCCCTAGAGTTGGAAACAACTAGCACGCATGTGCGGGGGAACCTTTACCTTTACCTTTAAACAAGACAATGATTAAGTCAGTTTTGCCCCATTTTACAGCCTTTCTTGCTACAGTGGTAAAACCAATCAGTTAATTAACACAGTTGTTACGTGAATCTGGTTTCTCCATGGACATGGCTTGTCAGAAAGCCGCAAAAGAAGATCGCATCACCCCGGGACGCGGCAACTGTCATAAATATAGGCCGGTGTGTCCAAATTTTGTTCACATGACCATGGAGTATGCTCTAGTGGTTGTAAGTGTGAATAACGGCCGTAAGTCCCTTTTTTTCAGTGCTTTTGTAACTTTGAACAGTCACCAAACCAATGGGTTTAAGTTTGTACAACACTCTGGATCGAGGCAAGGAGGAAATAAGGTGAAGTTCATGAATGAAACAATAAGAAACTTGGCAAGAGTAAACAAAATAATTTGATTTGCCTTGCACAGAGCCCTCTTTTTATGTGTCATCAGGAAGGTCTCGCGGACAAATTCTCACAGCAGAAGAATGTTTACATGGGAAGGTAAGGCGTAGCAGATTTCATATGCCTCCAGTATCTAGGAAGCTTCACTTACATTTGTTGTTTGTGTAAACCAGCTTTTTTCATCCATTGTAGTTGGTGAAGGGAAGAGGAAACAGCAGGATTGGGACCTATGGAAGGAAGAGGAGGATCTCTCTTTCATCATCCTGGTAAAAATAGGTGTGTGTGTGTGTGTGGGAGGGTGGGTGGGTTGTTTCAGACAAATAGAGCTGGAAGGGACCTTGGAGGTCTTCTAGTCCAGCCCCCTGCTCAAGCAGGAGATCCTATACCATTTCAGACAAGTGACTGTCCAATCTCTTCTGAAAAACCTCCACAACTTCTGAAGGCAATGCATTAATTGTCCTCGCTGTTAGACATACACATCAGTTGTATACTCTTTTAATAATCATATTTCACTCTGCATGCATTTTTCCAGTGACTCTCGGAAATATATATATATACATACATATATACATATATACATATATACATATATACATATACATATATACAATATATAATATATATATATAATATATATAATATATACATATACATATACATATACATATACATATACATATACATATACATATACATACATATATATATGTATATGTATATGTATATATAATTAGGAGAAAATCTTTCTCCACTTCTACCTTCCACACCACACAGCTACAGTTTCCTGGGCCCCCCAGAGGTAACGAAAATACTTTCCCAACTCTTTAAAACTCTGATGTAGGTAATAGAGCTTTCCCTTTCTCCCACAAGTATTCTCCTGCAAGAGAGCGATCCAAGGAGCTGTTTCTCAAGACACGAGGTTATTGATTGCGCTCTAAGACAATAAAAAAAAAGCATTTGACTTTTTGTCTTGCCTAGTAAACCTTCTGGGTTGCAAAATGTTTTGGAAAAGCAAAGAATGGAAAGAGGCTGGAGGGAGATCGGTTTGACTCGGGAATGAGGTGGAAATTGTGGTGGGTGGGCTGAATCTCAACCGATGCACACTGTGAATTAGGAAACTGCTTTTCATTAACTTTGAGGAACAGGGCTGACCCAGAAACCCGCCCCCCCTGTCCCAGAGCATGATAACTAGGTCGGTTGTTGAACCATTTTTTTAGTTCACAAAATTGTTTGGCAGGTTTCCATTTCCTTTCCCGTTTCTCCTTTTCTTTTGAAATAAAGAACCAAAGAGGTCATTTATGGTGGCACCTTCGGGAACCAGTGTCTCTAAAGACGAAAATGAGCAGGGAATTGCTGGCCTGACCCTCTGACAGCCCTTATATTATTTTCCAGCAACACAAAGGAGTAAAATGACATAATTCTCACAGCTCTTGTTAAATAGGATCCTCCGTACACAGAAATGTGATGTCATCCCATTCATCAGCTGTTTTGTAGCATCAGCCGTGGTTGAGGCCCTTTCAATGGGCTTTCCAGATTAAGAGTCTCTCGTCCCATTAATCAGTCTGAGATATTGAGGGAATCTGGAGTCCTACTTTTGTGAGAAAAAGCATAGCCCTGATAATCAGCTGCCTCTTGAAATCCTCAGAGGAAAGTATTCATGACACCAGATGCCCCAGCTGCCAATAAGGTGCAGATATAGTCTTTAGATATGTGATGAATAACAGAATAACAGAGTTGGAAGGGACCTTGGAGGTCTTCTAGTCCAACCCACTGCTCAAGCAGGAGACCGTATATCATTTCAGACAAATGGATGTCCAGTCTCTTCTTAAAAGCTTACAGTGTTGGACTATCCACAATTTCTGGAGACAAGTTGTTCCGCTGATTAATTGTTCTCACTTTCAGGAAATTTTTCCTTAGTTCTAGGTTGCGTCTCTCCTTGATTAGTTTCCATCTGCTGCTTCTTGTCCTGACTTCAGGTGCTTTGGAGAATAAGTTGATCCCCTCTTCTTTAGGGCAGCCCCTGAGATATTGGAGGACTGCTATCCTGTCCCCCCTCGTCCTTCTCTTCATTAAACTGGACATACCCAATTCCAACAACCGTTCCTTATATGTTTTAGCCTGCAGCCCTCTGACCATCTTTGTTGCTCTTCTCTGCACTCTTTCTAGAGTCTCAACATCTTTTTTTTCACTGTGGTGACCCAACCTGGATGCAGGATTCCAAACATGGCCTTAATATCTACGAGGAAAACAAAATTTTGAGCCATCTTCGTGTTGACGTTTTAAGCCACAATTATTGTGCTGATTGGGCTAATCCTCAACTCACTATTTATGAGGAGACCATTCCAGAAAAAGAACGTTTATGAGTTTTCTTCCTGTTGATGTTTTAAGCACCATTTATTGTGAGGATTGTATCCCAAATGCAAAAGTTCACACTTGTAGCCCGGAAAGAGGAATATTTTTTTATCTAGGACGGTAGCGAGATGAAAGCCGCATCTGAACATATGGTGCGAGGTTGTATTTCAAATGGGGTTATGCAAAGGCTTCTGTTCATGATTAGACATTTCTTTTGAACAGCTTTTTCCTCTAGATCTCCAAAGCTGAAAATTATGTCCATGAGCATCAGTATGCCTACAGATATCTCGCTTGGCACCTTTTAAAACATTTTTTTTTATGATATAAAATTAAAACAGAAAAGCCGATCTGTTACAAAGCACAATGCTGCTCGCCAAAGCCCCTCTTATCTCCAAATGCTTCTAGGCCCTGCAGGACACTCTTTCTCCCCCCCCCCAAATTCTTTTCTCCTTGCAAAGATGGGTCCAATGACAACTGAGAATAAACGATGAGAATGGGTGAGAGATAAAGCAGGATCATTTTTCATCGGCCCCGCTCACCAAACGATTTGAAACAAAAGCGCCCAGGAGGTTCCCGACTTGCAGCCGCAACTGAGCCGCAAATTTCTGTTGCTGAGTGAGACATTTGTTAAGGGGAGTTTTGTCCCATTTTACGACCTTCCTTGCCATGTTTTTGAAGGGAATCGCTGCGGTTGTGAAAGTGGTAACACGGTCGTTAAATGAAGCTGGCTTCTCCACCCCCCACCCCCCCCTTGATGAGGCTTGTCAGAAGGTTGCAGAAGGGGATCACACGGGACACTGCGATGGTCATAAGTGTGAACCAGCGGCCAAGCGTCTGAATTTTGATCACGTGACCCCGGGGATGCTGCAACGGTCGTAAGTGCGAAAAATGGTCATAAGCCTTTTTTTTTTAGTGAACTGATGGAAGTTGAGGACCATCTGTGTTTATTTTTCTTCTTGCTTTTGCAAAAGGGGGAAGTAAAGGGGCCCAACTCCCAAAGCTTTATGGCAAGGGACCTGAAACTTGGCCACTTTAAGACTTGTGGACTTCAACTCCCAGAATTCCCCAGCCAGCCATGGCTGGCTGGGGAATTCTGGGAGTTGAAGTCCACAAATCTTAAAGTGGCCAAGTTTGAGGACCCCTGCTTTATGGAGATACTTAATCATCCAGGTCAAAGGTAGTTGGGCTTTCTTGGGTTTCTTTCTTGGACTCATATTTATGACGGTCTCAGTGTCCCTTGCCATGGGGGTGTGTGTCACACGACCCCCTTTGGTGACCTTCTGACGAGCAAAGTCAACGGAGGGAAAGCCAGATTGATTCCCTTAACAACGGTGTGACTAGCTTAAGAACTGCAGCGTTCCCTTAACAACCGTGGCAAGGAAGGTCATAAAGTGGGGCAACCCAAACCCCCCCCTTAACAACTGTCTCACTTGGCAACAGAAATGGTGGGCTCAAAGTGTGGTCCTCAATTGAGGACCACCTGCAACAAAAATGGCAAGTGCACAACCTTAACCAAGAGATGGGGAGACGGGGAGAAGGATGAGCACGGTGAAGTGTGTGTGTGTGTGTGTAGGGGGGAAGTTTGATTTTTTTCACAGGGAAAAATCCGGTCCCCGCGCACCTGTGGATCACAGAAATCGCGAGAGGGTCTTGCCAGAGCCCCCACATCTCTCAGGAATGCCTCTGCTGCGAAGTATATGGAACAGCTGCAGCCCTTAGTAGTTCAAACTTCTTTTTTTTTCTTGGGAGTTGAATAAACATCCCAGTCTCTGCCAGGCCATTTTCCTTGCCTCCAAGAGCTTTGTAGGCTTTTTGCTCCGTAATCAGCTAATTTGTGAGCCAAGATGAGAAAAAATGCCTGCTCAAAGGGGAACAAAACAAAGGAAGGGCCCCCCCCACCCCGATTTTCCTAGTCATAAATATAAATCTGGGCACTCAGCAAATTGCTACAGCGTTCTCAGCTGTCATCCTCAGTTTGTGCGAGTACCTGGGGTTGTGGTATACTGGAGTCTGAGGG
This sequence comes from Vipera berus, assembly GCF_964194415.1. NCBI lineage: Eukaryota > Metazoa > Chordata > Lepidosauria > Squamata > Viperidae > Vipera > Vipera berus. The sequence continues at coordinate 5,544,685 of NC_138213.1, read as the reverse complement.
AAGAAAACATCCTGCATTGTTTCCTCCCCCCATTCTCATCCTATAAGATGCAAAAAGAATTCTGTTTTTTTGTTTTGTTTTCTTTTTTTAGAAAGGCCATTTAAGAAATCTTCCAAAGGGGAAGATAGGATCAGAGATGGAGGGTGACCTCAAGAAGTGCGAATGCTCTATCTGTCATTATGCTTGTTTAAACATAGAATGCTGCATGAAACCAGGCGCTGTGGTTTGTTAGTTGTAGTTTTCAGTTTAGCACATAAGGTGAATCTGGCTAGTTTGGGGATAGGCTAACTAATGGCCTAGCATGACCAGTTCAGTCCAGCTGGGGTGCCTGTGTGCTGTGCTTGGGCAGATCAGTGGAAGATTTTGCCCTGCATTTACACAATGGGCAAATGTTCCTTAATTTCAATTTTGGATATTTTTCATCTTGCTTACTTTGTTGCGTGCAAACGGCTGGTTTTTGGTTCACTTATAATGCAGGGCATTATGCCCATCCAGAAAATGGATCCTGCCTGTAACCAGGGGAAGTGTATTATTGATTGATGGATGGATGGATTTACTTACTTATTGATTGATTGAATTTATTTGCTACTCATCTCGTATCAAGACGACTCTGGGTGGCTTATAGCATTAAGTGTGTCTCCCTCTTCAGAATAATCTGTCTTCAAATACCCAAAGGAGTGTCACACCTAAGCGGGAGTGGTTATATTGCTGTAGGTGGCAGGAGAAGAATCAACGGACAAAGTCTACTCCAGCAATCCTTGTCTTAATGACTGCAAGCCTTCCACGGGAAAGGCTCAACCTCTGATTTGACTCCCAGATCTTCTTCCATGCCCACTATCCTTTGTTGAGGAGCCAAACCTCAAAGTGACAGTTTTCCGGGGCTCACGCTGTCCTCTTCAAGAAAGAGGAGCAATTTATATCAGGTTTTTTTTGTTTGTTTTCAGCTCCAGAGCACGATAGAATTCAAGATTTGGAAGCAGTAAAAAAAACTCTCTTTCGTATTGTTTTGTTTTATGTTAACATATAATGAGAACTTGGTGTGCACTGCTAGCAGCAGTTCTATTAGAATGTGATTAATGTCTGTGTATTATTTTGACAAGCCAAGGATTCCTGTGGCATGCCTTGATGTTCTGAGGGCCCCCCCACTTTTCTCTCTCTCTCTCTCTCTCTCTCTGGATCTTATTTATTTATTGAACAACAAGTAATCATGGCTTATTTTCTATTTTAAAACAGATTTTTTGTCTAAATGGACCCATATTTCAATGCTAGAACCTTACACCATGTGCCCATGTGCCTTTTTGGCAACCTTGAGATCATTCAGACAATTGGGATTTGTATTTGCCTTTTGGGGAAAAAAAATCCCTTTATTAGCAAAGAAGATTACTGAATTATCGAGACACTTTATCTGTTAGTTATCTGCCTACTAACCATCAGAGAAGGGAGAACTCTTGATATTTGAATGTTCTGCTTCTATACAGCCAAGGTACAGACAGTTGGGAACTAACCGTTCTGTAACCAATCAGACGCGGTGGCTCAGTGGGTTAGGACGCTGAGCTTGTCGATCAGAAGGTCGGCAGTTTGGCAGGTCGAATCCCGAGTGCCGCTTAGCAGAGCGAGTGCCTGTTACTCGTCCCAGCTTCTGCCAACCTAGCAGTTTGAAAGCACGTAACAATGCAAGTAGAAAAATAGGGACCACTACGGTGGGAAGGTAACAGCGTTCTGTGTGCCTTTGGCGTCTAGTCAGGCCGGCCATATGACCACGGACACGTCCTCGGACAAGCGCTGGCTCTTTGCCTTTGAAACGGAGATGAGCACCGGACCCTAGAGTCAAAAACGACTAGCATGCATGTGCGGGGAAACCTTTACCTTTGCCTTTAACCAATCAGATTATTGTGGAAAGAAGATCAGAACTGAGAGGGGAGATTTCTTCTCTGACCTTGTGGGTTGATTTCCAAACATTTCATTACCAGGCTAGGTAATGTCTTCAGCGGAATTTAGGGAAGGACATTGTTGCAGTTCTTCTGCTTATAAGGGCTTCATCTTGGGTTGGACCGGGAGTTCTTGGAGATGCCTACGGTTCGTGAGCTCACTATTTCTTAAAAGTCCAGGCAAATAAAATACAATGCAAGATAAAACTGGTGCCTAAAAAATCTGAGAATGTCAAGCTCTGGGGAAATCAGGAGATTTAGGCAGTTCAAGCGAGTATAAAGATTTATTGCAAGCTTGGCTCTCTACCAGAATCTGACCAACTAACAATCAAGGGAAATGAGCGGGAGATAAGAGAGGCATTCAAGGTGGGCTGGACTTAGATCTCTTGCAAGCTCACAGGGACTCGTGACCTATGATGCATTTGACCCCTCCCTCGGGCTCAGCCTGGTCATCTCCTACAGATAGTATCTTTATGAAAGGCATTTTGTGGTGGACATTCACACAGAGAAGATGTTCGCTGGGTCTGCAGCTTGGATTGTATAGGTTTGTGGAGAACTTGTGAGTGGAACCTCCAAACTCAATGTTGTAGCACGTGCATACGCACAGTGTGCATGTGGATGCCATATGTTGTCCCCAAGGCATTTTTGTGAGCCCCCCACAACCCCTTTCCCCAGCTTTCATGAACTTTCAAAAGTTAAAATTAAAGGGAAGGTTTTATAAGAGTGGAAAAGAGGGAAGATGGAACATGGGAGGAGAAGGTGAAATTTAATGGTGGGTGGGGGTTTAGGAAAAATGTGCTTTTAATCTGAATATGCCCACTTCCTCTTTGTCCCGCTCTCATGTTTATTCCAGTGCTTTCCACAAGACTCATGTGTGGTCTCCACAAAAGGCTATGCACTCTTATTGTTGCATTTTCCCAGAAAGCTTAGCAACCTTTGACCCTGGACTTATACCATCCCACTCCGTTCTTTCTGGATGAGAAGGAAGGGGAAAAAATCCTGGCTAAGCTGGTTGTTATTTGAGCAATTATAAGTGTGGGAAACTGGTTTATTCCAGCTTCTTTGGTAAATCTTCAGTTATGGCTTTGGGCTTGCTCCTTGCTCTAACCTCTGCTCTGGTTTCCTAAAGACATCCAAATAGTAATTATTAAACACTGCATATAAATATTACAGATGATAATGAAATGGGTACTAATCAAAACCTAAATGCTACATGTAAATATAGCTCAATCCCAAACACTTTGTCTGACACCTGATTTTCAGTCCATCGTTCAGCCAGAACTTCATCTGCCTTAACTCTGGAGGTATGGGTCAGATCAGAAGACATACTGTAGGTGAACTGGGATGGATTCACTAGCTGAAGGAGAGACGACCCCTTGGGGAGGTGGAGATATATTTCAACTTGGAGTCGGTTTGAGGGAGGAAAGGTCTGAGGTTAAACCTTTAGGTCTATATTGCCATTTCCCGAAGGAAGGCAGAAAGTCTGATGGGATTCTTGTAGCAGAGGTGATCAGATGGATGGGATTCGTCATTGTAGCAGAAATTTGCTGAGCCAGAACATAACTTCAGACAAGGCCCCTCACCCCAAACCAAATTCTTTGTTCAGTTGAAATCCATGAATGGCCTTCTTCTAGGGTGAACGTGATTTCCATCCCTCCTTGAAATCCACCCAGCGTGGACTTTGCGGCCTCCATGGCTGCTTCCTCTTTGGCCTCTGTTGCTTCTGTTCCTAGTTGCTGCCAAGCCCCTGACTCTCCTCCAGGGTGTTGTGTGACGAAGCCTAACACATTTTGTACACTTGAGACCGCCTTCCGCTGGTATCGGAATGTGGGAGACAATATTGCAGCCACATTCTTGAGGCAAAGGGTGCTTTAAGCCTGTTTTACTCATGGGACTGGGGATAAGATGAAAGAAACATGGCAGAACAGGGTGCCAAGGAGGGGTGATATTCTGATAAGGTGCAAGTGAGGAGAAGGCTTAAGCACTGAAATGTATCTCTCATTCTGAGCAGGCAACTAGCCTGCTTACAACGCCAGATAGGCTGGGCTAGAGGGAGCCCTTCATTTTATAAAACAGCGGCTGGGTAGTGCATGATAGAGAAGTCCCATCAAAACTAGATTAAAATAACATCAAAGAATGAAAATAAGTGAATTCTGAGTTTAACTATGAGCCTGTCTTTCCTGCTGCGTATCTGGATACTGCAGGAGCCTCAAAACCTTGATTAGCTTAGACACCAAAGGCTGGAACGATACTGTGGATCAGCTCACACAGTTGTAGATGGCATCAAAGCAATTGCAGACGAAAGACAAGAGTAGGCTGTAGCCAGTGCCACTATGCCTCATCAGCAACGGCGGGGTGTCATAAAAATTGTTGCAAATACATATACATATACATATACATATACATATACATATACATATACATATACATATACATATACATATACATATACATATACATATACATATGTAAAGGTAAAGGTTCCCCCACACATATGTGCTAGTCGTTTCCAACTCTAGGGGCCGGTGCTCATCTCCGTTTCAAAGCCAAAGAGCCAGTGCTTGTCCGAGGACGTCTCCGTGGTCATGTGGCCAGCATGACTTGACTAGATGCCAAAGGAGCATGGAACGCTGTTACATTCCCACCATAGTAGTCCCTATTTTTCTACTTGCATTTTTACGTACTTTCGAACTGCTAGGTTGGCAGAAGCTGGGATGAGTAACAGTCACTCACTCTGTTACACGGCACTCGGGATTCAACCCGCCAAACTGCCAACCTTCTGATCGACAAGCTCAGCATCCTAACCCACTGAGCCACCGTGTCCCTTTATATATATATATATATATATATATATATATATATATGTTTTCGTAGATTCTCGCGGGTGTCTGTATGTGTAGATCTAGAGTCTCGGGTTTCTTCCCGCGTTCCTTTCATCTTCAGAAAGTTGTGGCGACGTTTCGACGAAATCCCATCCGTCATCATCAGGCCGGAGTGTTCCTCCTGCTGCTTCCAGGAGCAATGCGTGGTCTGGCTGTTCCTTTCCTTCCAACTGCCGGTGGGGCTGTGTTCTGATTGGGTGGAGGCGTGGCTGCTTTCTGATTGGGTGGGGGTGTCCTCCGACTGGGTGGAGGCGTCGTTGTCTTCTGATTGAGTGGAGGCGTGGCTGTCTTCTGATTGGGTGGATGCGTGGTTGTCTTCTGATTGGTTGGAGGCGTGGCTGTCTTCTGATTGGGAGGGGTGTGTTCTGAATGGGTGGGGGTTTTTGTTGTGTTGTAATATCCTGAGTGTTGTGATTTGGTGTCCTGAGGAGTGGGCTGTGTAGTGGCCTCCAGAGCTTTGGTTTGGCTCCGAGTTCGAGGACCTGCTATGTATCTCTGGTATGGGTCAGTCAGGTTCGTGTGAGCGTTCTTCTGCTTGGGTGATGGCACTTTTGCTTGACTTGTTCTGTCTTCTGTGTGGGAGAGTTTTTGTTCTGGGTGTGGATGAGTCTTGCTGGGGCTGGTGGCATTTGGGGTTGTTTGTTGGTTTTTTAAATCCTTGTTTGCTGAAATTCGTTTCTCTATCAATGCTGGTTTCCAAATGGCATGTAAGCGGGAGGTGTCGTCTCGCTTGTTCATACTGTCTGGGTGTTTTTCTATTTCAATGGCTTCTCTGATTATTCTGCTATTGAGATGTTCTATTTTGGCGATTGTTTTTGTACCTTCAAAATTGATGTTGTGTCCCGTAGTGTTTATGTGTTGTACTAGTGAAGATGTGTGATCTTTCTTCTGTACTGAGTTCTTATGTTCTTCTACACGTACCTCTATTCTTCTGTTAGTCTGTCCGATGTATGTTGCTGGACAGGAGGCGCATGGGATTTGGTATATGCCCTGGTTTTCCAGTTCTATTTTGTCTTTGGGATTTCTCAGGATGGTTGATATCTTTCTGTCAGTGTTAAATGCGGTTTTGATGTTATGTTTGCGTAGTACTTTACTGATTTTGTCGGTTGTTCCTTTTATGTAGGGCAAGATGGCTCGTCCGTTGTTCTGTTCTTCTTCTTGGATGTTTTTCTGTTTCGGAGTCCCCTGCTGAATCATATTGGTGATTTTGTTTTTTTGGAACTTGTTTGCTGTCAATATGTCTGTCAGGGTGTGTAGTTCTGTTTGTATATGTGTTTCATCTGCAAGGCGTCTGGTTCTTGTTATTAGTGTTTTGGCTACTGAATTTATTTGTGCTGGGTGATGATGTGATTGCGCATTGAGGTAACGGTTGGTGTGTGTTTTCTTTCGGTAGACTGTGTGTCCTAGGGTGCCGTTTTGTTTTTTGTATATAAGTACATCCAGGAAAGGTAACTGGTTGTTTGTTTCAATCTCCATGGTGAATTTTATTTTGGGATGTAGGCTGTTCAGGTGTGTTAGGAAGTTTTCTAGCTCCTTTCTTCCGTGGGGCCAGATCACGAAGGTGTCATCCACATATCTGAGCCACAGTTTTGGTTTGTTTGTAGTCTTTTCCAGAGCGTTAGTTTCAAATTCTTCCATGAAAAGGTTGGCGATAACTGGTGATAGAGGGGATCCCATTGGTGCGCCTTCTATTTGTTTGTATCTCTGATTTCGTCGAAACGTCGCCACAACTTTCTGAAGATGAAAGGAACGCGGGAAGAAACCCGAGACTCTAGATCTACATATATATATATATATATATATATATATATATATATATATATATATATATATATATATGCATAATCTCCGCCATTCCCACAGCCTGGTAACGTTGAACCTTTCCTGCCAGTGCACTCCAACATCTGGAGAGCAATGTGAGCAAAAGCTGGATGATATTGTGATAGCATTTTCATTGCTCAGGGCGCATGGAAAGGATGGATCAGGGTATTGTAGACATATGTTATGGTCAATTGGCCAGGCGTTATCCTGTGCTGAAAGATGATTTCATCTGAATTCCCAGGAAGTGGGGGCTGCCTTCCAGAGGAACAAGAGACAACCCAGTTTAGACCAAGTTTTCTGTGAGAGAAAGAGCATGAGGATGGCTCCTCCCTAAGAGTTCCCGAACCGTATGCTTTACGATGCATTTTCCTGCTTTACTTTGGAAGGATTTCTATTTATAGTGAAGAACAATAGAGAAATTTGCTCGGAAGAATTTCAACTTGTCTTCCTTAGGCTCTGGGGCCTGATAGTTAAGAAGATCATAACTTTTTGCAGAGGTGCGCAACCCAGCCACCAGATCCACCCAGCAATGTCTTTAAAGAACAGCCAGAAAATTGCTATAAATGTCCTTCTGAAATAGGGTTGGGCAAAGATGGTCTGATGTCTGGACAACCAGAAAATTGCTATAAATTTTCCCCTAAAATAGGGGTGGGCAATGATGGTCCTTTGTGCCCTGTGGACTTCAACTCCAAAAATTCCCCAGCCAGCATGTTTTGACTCAGGAATTCTGGGAAGTTGAAGTCCATAGGTCGTAAACGGGCCATAGTTGCCCCTGCTCTAGAATAATCAAGTGTGATCTAAAACAATAGAACATTGATATATTTCTCTGCAAAGATACAAAAAAAAGCAAAACAAAACCATTGCCAATATTCAGGTTTTATTTTGGATCGATCCTACTGAAAATGCACGGGAAAACATGAGGTTGAGGTCAACAAGATGGGAGAGTCAGCCTGTGGGATTTACTTCTCCTCCATGTTCAAAAGCCAGTGCGCGCTTTGTATTCTCCCCTTCCTATGGAGTTGAACGCATAGCGTAGAATATTTTTCTAGGAGAAGCTAGCCAAGCCATTTCCTTCCCAGAACATGTTTCTGGCATCATCTATGCCTTGCTGTTCGCTCCAAAAGTAAGTGATGGAAGTCTTGCCCAAACAAACACTTCAGAATTAGTCCCAACCTTGGAGATCAGACTATATAAAGCTACGCAAAGAACACACTGGCATTCTGAGCTTTGGAGAGAAGGGCCCCTTCATGAATCTCCACCATGGCTGTTTCTTCACTGTTGTTGTTGTTTCTCTCCCCCCCCCGCCCCACATACACACCCTATGCTCTACTGCAAAAAGAAACAGAGCAGCATGCATGTTCTCTACCCCACTGTTACTTTTCCCAGATCAAGGGGCATGGAAGACTGGCGCAATTGTACTCCATTCAATTGCCTAGCTCTGGTCTCTGGATGTTGTATGAATCCTAAAAGTTGTCTCACTAGTTGCCTCCAACAGGACGTTTTGAGAGGTCAGTCCAAGAAGCAGACCTCAGAACTCAAGCCAGGAAGCTTAAAAAAAAACAAAACACCGCAGAACCAAGGGAAATAATTGTCCCAGACAATGTCTTCTTAGGGAGTCCTTCCTTTTGAAAATAGCCAGTGGTCAGTTTAAGTGGATGGAGCTATCCAAAACAAGGAAAGCTTGATTGCCCTAAGAGATAACAGAATAACAGAGCTGGAAGGGACCTTGGAGATCTTCTAGTCCAGCCCCCTGCTCAAGCAGGAGGCCCTATTGCACTTCAGACAAATGGCTGTCCAATCTCTTCTTTTAAAAATCTCCAGTGATGGAGCCTCTATCACTTCTGGAGGCAAGCCATTCCACTGACTAATTGTTCTCACTGCCAGGAAATTTCTCCTTAATGCTAGATTGACATCTAGATAAACATCTAAATAAACCAAATGTTCTAACCTTTTCCTGCCTAGGAACCTGTGGATGAGAATATGGCCTATTCTGGACATCTGAAATGAGATGAGAGTATCAGGTTCAATCCTGTTGGTCTTCTAGTTCAGGGGTCTCCAATCTTAGCAACTTCAAGACTTATGGACTTCAACTCCCAGAATCCCTCCCAGAATTATGGGAGTTGAAGTCCACAAGTCTTAAAGTTGCCAAGGTTGGGGACCTCTGTTCTAGTTGGCAAAAATCTCCCGAAGAACTATTACACAGTATCGGCCTAAATGAGTCCAGTATGAGGCCAATTGATAATCCAACCTGTACATTCGTTTAAATTTTGCTTCCTGGAGTAAGTCTGTAGACCGTTGCAGCTTCATACGTTTTGACCTGACAGATCTTGATGGAATTAATAAGGACTGAGATATATCCCAAAAAAAAAGTCAGATGAACAGTATCTCCTCCAGGTTTGGGGGCAGATTTAGCAAAGTTACCTTCAAGGTCCATCTGAACTTGGAGCAGAAGAGGTATTCAAACTTGGTATTTTTCACCCAGCATCAGATGGGTGGGGATTCCCTGTACTGTAGGGGGTCTTCATTTTATTTATCAGGAGTTTCTTTTGGATATCTCCTCCATCTTTCCATTTTCTGTGCTCCGAGTTTCTTACTTTCCAGGCCAATACCTGTATCTAATGAAAACCAGGCGAAGTCTTTACAAAGATCAAGTGCCAATGTAAAATCAGGGTACAGCAAATTCCAAATAGACCTTTCTGTCTCCATGTGTGTTTAGCCTGGCACACGGAATATTGCTCATGCTCAAACAATAATGTGAAACATTCCTGTTCTCTTTTGAATCTCCGCCAGAGAGAAATCATATCCAGACAAAAGGAGGAAAATGAAATGGAATCGTACGTGATTCCATAATGGGAATTGAAGGAACAAAAGGATAGGATGCCTTTTAAAAAACAGAGAAGGGGGTGGGGAGGAGAAGGCAGATGAAAATGCAAAAAAAAAAACAAAAAACAAAAAAACAACCCAGAGAAGAAAAAGTGTTTACGAATGGAATTTAATCAACGAAAGTTGGGAAAAGGGGACGTTATAATCTGTGGGCTAAGCTGACAATTAGTCTCGCAAAGTAGCAATCGGCAATCCTCTGTGGCTCAGGAGTTGCCGTTCAAATTGTGTTGATATAGGACTGGGTTTGTGGTTTCTCCCACAGTATTGAAAAACATTGTTGAATTTGTTTGGGTGGGAAAAACAATGGACAAGCTGGCGGATTTCAGATAATAGGAGGGTGGTCTTCCCTATGAAAAGAAGATGAGCAGATATCTTGAAAACCCACTAACCCGCACGGCTTGTACATGGATCTTTCCAAACAAGATGAGACCTACCTTCTCTTAGGGATCACACCACGACTGGAAAAACCCCTCCACAGCTCTTAATGAAGATGTTGATTCATTTATATGAAAATCCCAACGACTTTCTGTAAGCTATGTATGCTATGCTCTATCTAACTAGTTTATTCTTTGTTAGATGTCCCTTCCCTTCCCATCCCTTCCTGCTTCCTCCTTCCCTCCTTCCATCCCTCCCTCCCTCCCTTCCTTCCTTCTTTCCTTCCTTCCTTCCTCCCTCTCTTCTTTCTTTCTTTCTTTCTTTTTCTTTCTTTCTTTCTTTCTTTCTTTCTTTCTTTCTTTCTTTCTTTCTTTCTTTCTTGCTCTTTCTTTCTCTTTCTTTCTTTCTTTTTTCCTTTCCTTCCTTCCTTCCTTCCTTCCTTGCTTCCTTCCTTCCTTCCTTCCTTCCTTTCTTTCTTTCTTTCTTTTTCTTTCTTTCTTCCTTCCTTTCTTTCTTTCTTTCTTTCTCTTTCTTCTCCAACTTTTGATAAAACTTTTGCACGGCTTGCTCTTTTTTCCAAGCAGCCCCCAGTGTAATATTGGCAAAAAGAGCCACCCTGTCAAGTTTTCCTCCTCCTCCTCCTCCTCCTCCTCCTTTTTCTTTTTCTTTCTGATCTCGTTGCCAGAGAACTCTAGAATTTCTACCTTTCACCCCTTTTCTGTTTTCTTTTCTTTTGAAATCTGATGCAGGAGAATTCAGTCTTCGTTGCTAACAAAAGGACCGGAGTTTGACCACTGAGTAATATTATATATATATATCCCTCGTGTGCAGGTCACGGTGGTCACCCTTAGTAGGAATCCAAAGGCTGTGTTCTTGGCCCTAAATTTGCCGCGATAAATTGCGTGTGTCGTTTTGGGGGCACATACTTTTTATCATCCACGGCGCGAGCCCATTCATGTCCAGAACTGGTCTAGAATTCCATTCGTTTCCATCGGAGAAAGATGAATGTCTGCAGAAACCATTTGCAGCAAACATAGTTCTTTTGATTTGGTTTTAAAAAGCGTTTTCCCTTTTACCTTCCCTGCTTCGCCCTTCGGTCAAAACTGCTACATTCAGACTAACTGGAAAATATATATATTTTCTAAGTCTAGCAAGTTAAAAAAATAATAATCCCGTGAGCAGCCTATTGGGTATAAAAGAGCTTCGCAGCGAGTCCTCGCTTACCGACTGCCTCGTTTAGTGAGCATTCTCAGTTAGAAGGGTGTTAAAAATAAAGCTTTGGGACAAGTCATTGTGTTTACAACTCTCGCAGCATCCCACAGTCACAGGGGAAGTTGAGGGGATGGTCCAAAGCAGTGTGATGGAGCTGCAGGACATTATGCCAGGTGTGAGAAATGTGGGGAGAGATTTTTTTTTTTAGTTTCCTTCTTAAACTGTGTTACAGCCTGTGATCATCAGATGTAGTGGAACCCAAGATAGTAGAAAAAGAAGCCCCTTCAACAATACACATTCAAATAATGACATTTGGTACTCTAAAGATCTAATGACCTTTGCACTTTTGTCTGGCTTTAAACAAGAATTGTAGAAAAAAAGAGATCAGTGTTTATTAGTCATGTTGACCACAAATAACCTCTGACCGAAGAGAATATTGGTAGCTCAGGGTTGAACTGTGGGGTCCTTTGGTGCTCTCTGAGACTGGTGGTTTTCTTGCAGACGTTTCATGACCCAAGCTAGGTAACGTCATCAGTGTTGGAAGGGAGTGGGGTTTGCAGAGAGGAGGAGGAAGAGGAGGAGAAGGAAGAGTGAAAGAGGAGGGGACAGGAGGAGGAGAGAAGGAGGTGGAGAACCACAGGGTGATTGGTGCTCTCTGAGACTGGTGGTTTTCTTGCAGACGTTTCATTACCCAAGCTAAGTAACGTCATCAGTGCTAGAAGGGAGTGGGGTTTGCAAAGAGGAGGAAAAAGAAGGGGAGGAGGGGTTGGCATGGGAGGAGGAGGAGGAGGAGGAGGAGGAGGAGGAGGAGGAGGGAAGGACGAAGAGGACTGTGGAGTTCTTGATGCTTTCTGAGCTTGGTGCTTTTCTTGCAGGTGTTTTGTTACCCAACTAGGTAGCATCATCAGTGATAGAAGGAAATGGGGTTTGAGAAGAGGAGGAGGAGGAGGAGGAGGAGGAGGAGGAGGAGGAGGAGGAGGAGGAGGACGACGACAACGACGACGACTACTACTGTTGGGTCCTTGGTGCTCTCTGAGCTTGGTGCTTTTCTTGCAGGTGTTTTGTTACCCAACTAGGTAGCATCATCAGTGATAGAAGGAAATGGGGTTTGAGAAGAGGAGGAGGAGGAGGAGGAGGAGGAGGAGGAGGAGGAGGAGGAGGAGGAGGAGGACTACTGTTGGGTCCTTGGTGCTCTCTGAGCTTGGTGCTTTTCTTGCAGGTGTTTTGTTACCCAACTAGGTAGCATCATCAGTGATAGAAGGAAATGGGGTTTGAGAAGAGGAGGAGGAGGAGGAGGAGGAGGAGGAGGAGGAGGAGGAGGAGGAGGACTACTGTTGGGTCCTTGGTGCTCTCTGAGCTTGGTGCTTTTCTTGCAGGTGTTTTGTTACCCAACTAGGTAGCATCATCAGTGATAGAAGGAAATGGGGTTTGAGAAGAGGAGCAGGAGGAGGAGGAGGAGGAGGAGGAGGACTATTGTTGGGTCCTTGGTGCTCTCTGAGCTTGGTGCTTTTCTTGCAGGTGTTTTGTTACCCAACTAGGTAGCATCATCAGTGATAGAAGGAAATGGGGTTTGAGAAGAGGAGGAGGAGGAGGAGGAGGAGGAGGAGGAGGAGGAGGAGGAGGAGGAGGACTACTGTTGGGTCCTTGGTGCTCTCTGAGCTTGGTGCTTTTCTTGCAGGTGTTTTGTTACCCAACTAGGTAGCATCATCAGTGATAGAAGGAAATGGGGTTTGAGAAGAGGAGGAGGAGGAGGAGGAGGAGGAGGAGGAGGAGGAGGAGGAGGAGGAGGAGGAGGACAACGACGACGACTACTACTGTTGGGTCCTTGGTGCTCTCTGAGCTTGGTGCTTTTCTTGCAGGTGTTTTGTTACCCAACTAGGTAGCATCATCAGTGATAGAAGGAAATGGGGTTTGAGAAGAAGAGGAGGAGGAGGACGATGACGACTGTTGGGTCCTTGGTGCTCTCTGAGCTTGGTGATTTTCTTGCAGATGTTTCATTATCACTTGTGTTTATATACAAGTGGTTCCTTGATTAGGCCATTGTTTACTGTTAGGTTGTTTGTCTGAATTGGTAGCTCCTTGATTGGGGTTTTGCTGACTTCTTACTTCTCCTAATGAAGGAACCCCCAAGAATACCCACACCAATACTAACAGGGCTAGTGACTTGTATATAAATGGAAAGAAAACCCCACTCCCTTCTAACACCGATGACGTTACCTAGTTTGGGTAATGAAACATCTGCAAGAAAACCACCAGCTCAGAGCACCAAGAACTGCACAGTCGTCATCTCCTCCTCCTCCTCCTCCTCCTCCTCCTCCTCCTCCTCCTCCTCCTCCTCCTCCTCCTCCCTTCTAGCTCTGATGATGTTACTTAGTTTGGGTAATGAAACATCTGCAAGAAAACAACCAGCACAGAGCACCAAGGGTCTGAAAATCACTCCAACATCAATGAGGTTCTAGGTACATCAGTTGCTGAGGAATCCAAGTAGAAAAGAAGAACGAAATTGTTGGGAGCTTCCTAGAGAAATCGGATCCTTTTAATAGGAGCTGACAGCCTATTTCTTGGTCCCTTCCTTCTTGGTCGGTTTCTGAAATCCTTCCAAATTCTGGGGAAGAACCCAGATGACCCATCGCATGCGATCTCTGTGATTTACAGGATAAAAGAGGGTCTGGAGATCATTTAACAGGAGCATCTTTTGATTTCCTAAGAGATTTTGTCTGCTGCCCATCGTCCCTATCTCCCTGTGTTAATATTATCTCTCTAGTCCTAAGAAGAGATTATCTCTTTCGCCCCCTCAAGCCAATCATTAGAAAGATAGATCTTCTTAACAGCCATTAGGCTGATTTGTTTTGAAAAGATGAAGGAACTCTACTTGGCATCTTATGATAATATTGGGATTATTTCTGGTGTACAAACACCCTTGATGTCTCAAAACGTACAGTATTTAAGAGGGGAAGAAGGGGCGAAAAATCAAAATTAAATCTTGCAGCAATGCTCATCATGGGCAAAGATTCGAATGGCCCTGAAAAAAGTTGACTCGTGACCGTTTATCACCCTTGCAGCATCCCCCACGGATGGTCAAGGGATTTACATTTGGACGCTTGTCAACTGGATCACCTGTACGACGGTCGCAGCATCCCGTGATCCTCTCTTGCCACCTTCCAACAAGCAAAGTCAACGGAGAAGCCAGATTCATTTCACAAGCGTGTGTTACTCATTTAACCACGGCAGTGATTCAACTTAACAACTGTGGCAAGAAAGGTCGTAAAATGGGGCAAGGCTCATCTGACACGTTTTTCACTTAGTGACGTGAGTTTGGGGCTCAGCTGTGGTCATGAGCCGAGGACTCCCTGTGTCGAGGAGAGGGTTGCATCCTTAACAGAGGATGAGAGCGCAGGGGTTTTGGCCCCGTTCTCGTGGCTTTAAACTTTATACAGGTAGTATAAAGTTTTGCGACATATTGCCGCAATTGAGCCCAACAGTTCTGTCACTGGGTGAGATAGTTGTTAAGTGAGTTTTGCCGCATTTTATGACTTTCTTGCCACAGTTATTAAGTGAATCATTGCAGTTGTTGTATCCTGCACAGTGTTGAGAATAAAAGAAAAATATTCCATATATATATTCCATTTAAGGACATTATGTAACAACCATCTTGTTTTCTGGATTTCCTTCCTTCCTTCTCCTCCTCCTTTTCCTCCTTTCTTCCTCCCTCCCTCTCTTCCCACCTACTCCTACTCCTTCCTTCCTTCCTTCCTTTGCCTCACTTCATCTTTCTCCTTCCTTCCTTCCTTCCTTCCTTCCTTCCTTCATCTTTTTCCTTTCTTTGTCTCCCTTCACCTTTCTCCTTCCTTCCTTCCTTCCTTCCTTCCTTCCTTCCTTCCTTCATCTTTCTCCTTCCTTCCTTCCTTCCTGCCTTCCTTCCTTCCTTCCTTCCTGCCTTCCTTCCTCTCCATCTTTTCCTTCCTTCCTTCCTTCCTTCCTTCCTTCCTTCCTTCCTTCCTTCCTTCCTTCCTTCCTTCCTTCCTTCCTTCCTTCCTTCCTTTCCTTCCTTTGCCTCCCTTCATCTTTCTCCTTCCTTCCTTCCTTCCTTCCTTCCTTCCTTCCTTCCTTCCTTCCTCTTTCTCCTTCCTTCCTTCCTTCCTGCCTGCTTTCCTTCCTTCCTGCCTGCCTTCCTTCCTCTCCATCTTTTCCTTCCTTCCTTCCTTCCCTTCCTTTGTCTCCCTTCATCTTTCTCCTTCCTTCCTTCCTTCCTTCCTTCCTTCCTTCCTTCCTTCCTTCCTTCCTTCCTTCCTTCCTTCCTTCCTTCCTTCCTTCCTTCATCTTCCTTCCTTCCTTGTCCCGCGGTCGTTAAGTGAATCTGGCTTCCCCCTTGACCTTGCTTGTCAGAAGTCGCAAAAGGGGAACAAGGAGGGGGGTGCGATGCACCGCAAGGATGGGAACAGCCTCCGTGGCCCATCAAGAGGCTGGAAGTCAACCAGCGGCTGAGCAGGACCGCTGCTCCGTCCCACTTTCATCCCTCCACATCCACACGTGCCCGACGAAGGCGGGCGCCCTCCTCTCGTGCCACGCGAGAAGCGACGCCCTGTCCGAGCAGCTGGTAAAATCCAGGGTGCGTTTTGGCACCTCCCGGACGCCTCCTCCCACAACGCGCTAGGCCCTCCCCACCGTGTGTCCATGCGCGCACGTAGGCGCGCACGCCCGTCTGTGAGCATCAATCTCTCAGCTGCCTGTTGAAATATGCGGCTGGCGTAGCAAGGAAGGGTTTGTCAAGCGTTTCCCTGCTTTTCATTACGCAAGGCTGTTCTCAGGGGAGGGGAATCTAAGTTCTTTGAAGTCCTTTGTGATGGCTGTCTAATCTGGGGAAGAGGATTACTTTTTCTGCCAGGAGCACATGACAGCTGGGTAATTAATGAGCATCATAAAATTATATTTTACCATTGGATACCCATTAGAAAACCCGGGACGGTTGTCATCTCAGACAAAACCGTGCCGATTCTCCATTTATCCCAACATCAAAGGGAATCTCCTACTGGCTTCTCCTGAATGCTCTAATTGTCTTTGCGCTGGGTGCCGGAGACGAGGCTCGGTGGAAGGCGAGGGTTGCTACTCAGCCCTTGCAGACTTTGGGGGAAACGAACTAAAAGCAACCTCCTCCTGATTGCGTGATAGGGTGCCTCTTTTATTTGGAATGAGCTGCTTCTCTTTTCCTAACTTTCATTCTGGATAGGGTTGGGTTTTTTTGTTTTTTTAAGTCTTCCTTTGGAGAGCCTGGGAATGGATTTTGTGTTCTGCACAGTGTTGAGAATAAAAGAAAAAATATTCCATATATATTCCTTTTTAAGGACATTGTGTAATAATCATCTTGTTTTCTGGATTTTCTTCCTTCCCCTCTTTCTTCCTTCCTTCCTTCCTTCCTTCCTTCCTTCCTTCCTTCCTTCCTTCCTTCCTTCCTTCCTTCCTTCCTTCCTTCCTTCCTTCCTTCCCAAAATGGACAGTCCATCTGTTTTGTATATTCTAAAGGAGGACAAGACGTTATTACTACTTCCAAAGAAACTGGTCAAAGATGATGTTCTTTTTATTTGTTCATTGAACTATTTTGCTCCTTCCTGCTTTTGAAGCAGGGTGATGTAAGGGTTTTTTGGGGGTGGGTGGGGGTGTTTTATTGTTTTGTGTTTACAAAATGAAGAGGGAACAAGCCAAGTCAAGTGGCTGGGACCTGGTTTCCCTGATTCAAAATGCCAGTTGAGGGATGCTAATTCTTTTGTAACTCCTCAAGGGGGAATGTTGAATAATCCAACTATGAATTCTCACCTCATTTGCCTGTTTGTGTTTTAGAAGCCACTTAGGTCCAGATTCTACAAGGAACTGTGTTCTGTCAAGTTACCGGATATCTACTATACGTTGGTCACAAGGACATTGAGGCCCTTTTTTTTCTGGCTTCTCCTAATGAAGTTTTTATAAAGGCCGGCATGAACATCCCCCCCCCCATCCTTCCTGTGCTCAGGAGATGCCATCAAAGTAAAATTAATAGCAGTTGCCAGCAACCCCTTTCCGTGTATCTTCTGTACAGGAACCACAAATGCACCTTCTGCTTTCTTGACCCGTCAGTAAAAGAAAAGAACTCAATTAAAATAAAATAAAATTAGCCCTTGCCCCGCGTATGAAAATTGCTTCCCGTGGAGCGAAGGCACCAGGAAACAGTTTGTGAGAGAGGAGGAAGGAAAACACCCTCGGAGCATTGTTTTCTTGGATGCAAACATACACAAGTTATTAGAACGTAAGATCAAAGGTGGTGTCCCACTGTTCTCTGTTCAATGCCTCCATTGTGCTTGTATATTGATGCCTGCTAGAAAGTTAGAATGGGAGGAGGCCCGGAGTGGGGAAGGAAGCCCTTTGTACAAAGATACTTGTCACAAAGAGAAACTCACAAAAGGTGATGTGGAGAAAAGGCACCAGGTGGAGTATAAACCACCCTTATTGTTAAGAAATGCAAATAACGCCCCCCCCCCCTGCTCCCCAACTACATTAGAACTTCTCCCTTGTCATTTCTCTAGATGCTGGAGGATTATTGAAGTCCAGAAACTGCTGGTTTACACACACACACAGACACACACAGAGACACACAGACACACACCTCCTTCTCCTCCCTTCACCCTCTTGTCTTCTTTTATTATTGGAATAAACACCGTTCGCAATTACTGGCGGAGGGAGGGGTAGGGGGAAAGTTTTTCTACCTTCTCAGCAAAAATATCTGTTAAGTTTAGGGGGAATGAAACTTCCTTTCAGCAAAATGTTTGCTGCCAAAGGAAGAGCTGAAGCTTGGAGAAAAAGACTTTGAGCGGGAAAATAAATAAATAAGTACATTCTGCAAGCCTTGGGGCATCCTGGCCTTAGAAAAGCTAATCCAACAGGTTCTGTGTTTAGGGGAAGCTCTCCTTTATCCTTCCGACACAGGATCACTGAAGCTCCAAACAACCAATAAATGCAGCCCACTATACATTTTTAGACATTTTCAGCAATTCTTAAAATCCTTTTCTCTCCAATGGTATTTTAGACGGGTGGCTCTCAACTTTTTCTTCGCCACAGACTCCCTTTAAATACCTTAATATTTAAATCATGACATTTTTTTTCAAGCTTTCCCAGACGGGGACTCCCCCCTCCATGATAATATCACAGCGCCCCCCCCCCGTGGTCTGAGGACTACTAGTTGAAAGCCACTGTTTTAGACTATTTACAAGCATATGCTTACCTCACTCTCATTTGCCCTCATTTCTCCATAAGTGATGGTGTCACGTTGCCAGATCTGACCACCTAATATCATCACATCATCGTTGAGACCTACCTACCGTTAGGCCCAGTGTTGTTGGAGGACAACATGCCTGAAGGAAAGAGGAAAACGTAACAGCTAGAAGAAATGACACACCAAAGAAACAGCAACGAAATACAATGAATGGGCCTGTCGGTGGGTTTCCATTAAAACTCAAAACGATCAGAATGGAGCTTGAAGGACTTTGAAGGTCTTCTAGTCCAGCCCCTTGCTCAAGCAGCAGACCGTACAGTACCATTCCAGACAAGTGGCTGTCCAGTCTCTTCTTAAAAGCCTCCAGCGACCGAGCACCCAAGCATAAATAACTTTGATCCCAATAAAGGTCAGATGAAGCTCTGCCTTATGGTCTTCCTCAAAGCACTTCAGTAATAGAGCCTTGGTGGAGCAGTGGGCTAATGCCTCCTTAAGTAACACCAGCTGCCTGCAATTAGTGCAGGTTCGAGTCCCACCAGGCTCAAGGTTGACTCAGCCTTCCATCCTTCCGAGGTAGGTAAAATGAGGACCCAGATTGTTGGGGGCAATAAGCTGACTTTGTAATAATGCCGCTTGGGGTGTGTGTGAAAGCCCTAATAAGCAGGCATGTACACAGAATGAAGACTACTGCTAAGCTTGTAAGCCGCCCTGAGTCTTTGGAGAAGGGCGGGATATAAATGGAATTAAAATTAAAAAAAATAAAATTAATACATCTTACGTATGGATTGGGGCCTGATGGCTCAGCAGAGGAAGAGGCTGAGCTCGTCAGCTGGAGAACTGACAGCCCGGGTTTGAGATCCCAGCTCTGCGCAACAGGCTGATCTCCTATCCCTTGCCCCAGTTCCTGCCCATCTAGCAGCTGAAAAGCAGGCAAATGTGAGTAGATTAACAGGCACCACTTCAGTGGGAAGGTAACAGTGCTCCATGCACCTTTGGCGTATAGCCGTGCTGGTCACATAACCACAGAAAATGTCTTTGGACAATGCTGGCTCCCTCAGCTAAGAAAAAAGAGAGGAGCATGGCTCTACAGAGGCTGCCCCAAAGAAGAGGGAGTCAAGCTCTTCTCCAAAGCGCCTGAAAGCAGGGCAAGAAGCAATAAATGGAAAATAATCAAGAAGGGAAGCAACCTGGAACTAAGGAGAAACTTCCTGACAGTGAGAACAATTAACCCGTGGAACAAGCCTCCTCCAGAAGTGGTGAATGCTCCAACACTGGAAGTTTTTAAGAAGAGACTGGACAGCCATTTGTCTGAAATGGTGTAGGTTTTCCTGCCTGAGCAGGGGGTTGGACTAGATGACCTCCAAGGTCCCTTCCAACTCTGTTATTCTGTTAGAGTGAAATTTATTTAGCCATCTCCCATATATTTCTCTCTTGAACCCCAAAGGAAACATCTTTTCTGATAAATGAGCTGAGGTACGGTACCAGCTTTTTTTTTAAAAAAAGAAAGAACACCTGAGCATTAGGGCTTCCTGCCTGAGCAGGGGGTTGGACTAGAAGACCTCTAAGGTCCCTCCCGTCTCTGTTATTCTGTTAAAACATTTGTTCCATAGTATTGCTTCATTTATGTGCCAGCTTGTGCAGATTTTGACTGATGGATTCAGCAATTAGCAAGCTGCTGCTGACAGAGTTGATCTATGAAGATTTTTTTAACAGCTCCAAATAACCAAATCCAGCACCCTCACTTCCTAAACATGGTGATAATCAAGTTCATCCTGCTATTTTTATTTATTAAGTTGGGGGCGGGATGATCTCCCTTCCCTTCTTTTCTCCCCCTTTACAGGAGCAAGGAAGTTGTTCCTTGCCTCTTTCAATTTAGTGGAGAAGGGTTCCCCCCCCCCCCAGCCACAAGTAAGGGCTCCCATCTTAACGGGGCGTGTAAAAACTTTCGAAGGGTGATTTTTGGAATGAGGAAGCCCTGTGTTCATGTTGGTTTAATGGTTATTTTCAGATCACGGGCTGAGAACGGTTTTCTGTCCCATCTGAGGCTCCAATGCTTCTTCCTGCACAAGTTTCAGCCCGTTTTGTTCTAATGAAAGGCAAACGGGGGGGGGGGGATTTCACAGCCACCCCACTGTCTGCATCGGGAGATCTCAAAGCCTTCCAAAAAAAATTCCACTGTGGTCACCGGGGTTAAATGAGAGGCCCTCTTAATCATTATTACACTTTTATGAACGGTGGCCCTTACTCTAATATTTCACTTCTTAATGTGCTCCATTGAAGGAGAGAAGGAAAAAAAAGGAGGGGGAGGGGAAGGAGAGACAAAAGATTTTGTGTCTGAAAGTGGTTAAAACCTCATTGTAATTATATTGTGCATTCCTCTCCTAGGTAAAGGTAAAGGTTCCCCCGCACATGCGTGCTAGTCGTTTCCAACTCTAGGGGCCGGTGCTCATCTCTGTTTCAAAGCCAAAGAGCCAGCGCTTGTCCGAGGACGTCTCGGTGGTCATGTGGCTGGCATGTCTAGACACCAAAGGCGCACGGAACGCTGTTACCTTCCCACCGTAGTGGTCCCTATTTTTCTACTATCATTTTTACGTGCTTTCGAACTGCTAGGTTGGCAGAAGCTGGGACGAATAACAGGCGCTCACTCTGTTATGCGGCACTCGGGATTCGACCCGCCAAACTGCCAACCTTCTGATTGACAAGCTCAGCGTCCTAACCCACTGAGCCACCGCGTCCCTTATTCCTCTCGTACTCCCTCCTCAAATCCTCACAATCACTTTTTTTAAAAAAACAACAACAACAACTTGTGGTCCAGGTTTCATCAGTGCCTGAAACTAACTTGGTAAAATGAAGCAAAGACCTTTGGATCTGATGGCAACTCGGGTGTTCTTGATCAAAGATGCTTCTAAATATGCTCTAGAAATAGATCACGGGTGTCAAACTCAACTGCATCACGTGACGTATCGTGACTTTTTTTGCCTCTGTGGAGCCAGGGTGGGCATGGACCACGCATGATGCATCTGGCCCATGAGCCGCCAGTTTGACACCCCTGCTCCAGTTGCGAATAGGCCACGGACCGGTAATGGGATGCGGCCCACAGGTTGGGGACCCCTGCTCTATATCAGTGTTTTTCTCAAACTTGGCAACTTGAAAATGTGTGAACTTCAACTCCCAGAATTCCCCAGCCAGCATGAGAAACACTCTCTAGTCCAGACGTCCTCAAGCTTTTGGGCACCAGGGACCGGTTTCGTGGAGAGAGGTTTTTCTGTTGACCAGTGTGTGTGTGGTTTTGTGTGCTGCCTGCAGCCCACGGATGGGGCTTTGCTTGTTTGTGCGGACTGGTTGCTGGCGTGCCATGGCCCGCTACTGGTTACGGACTGAGGGTTGGGGACCCCTGCTCTATATTGCCTCCTCCAGCAATGGTTAACCTATAACCTGGAGAATTCTGAACAATGACTCCCAGCATCTTTCCAGCACCAGCTATGTTGTCTAGGGCTGTTGAGAATTATAGTTCTCATCACCTCTGCAGGTTTTCAGTTGCTCCCCCCCCATCCAAACATTTCTTTTGCTGCTCCCTCCCTCATAACCCCAAGAGACAAGACATCTAGCTTTGTTCACTGGGAAGGAAAAGGAATGGAGGAAGATTGACGGGAGGCCAAAAGTCCCAGGCACCAAGGAGAGAATTGTAGGATTTCTGGTGGCGGAACGCAAACTCTGTTGTGTTTCTTGGTTTAGGAAGAAGTGCAGGCTGCAAGAGGCTCTTAAAAATGGGAGCAGTTGGTTGCCTATGACGTCATGATTTTTCTTGTGGCTCCAGGGCTGTTCCAGATCTCAAACAGAGTGATGTAAAATTTGAACATTCAGCCTGAACCTGCCTCTGTCCATTCATGGTAGATGGAGGCTTTATCGATACCAAACCTCCTCGTCTTAAAATTATTAAAAATATTGCATAATTTCCCTCCTAAAGAGCCACCCCAGAGGCACCAGGCTAGAAACCAGGAGACAGTAAGTTCCAGTCCTGCTTTTGTGAGCCGTGATGGTGCAGAGGTTACAATGCAGCATTGCAGGCTAATTCTGCCCACTGCCAGCAGTTCGATCCTGACTAGCTCAAGGTTGACTCAGCTTTCCATCCTTCTGAGGTCGGGAAAATGAGGAGCCAGATTGTTGGAGGCAACAGGCTGACTCTGTAAACCGTTGAGAGAGGGATGTAAAACACTGTGAAGCGGTATGTAAGTCAAAAGTGCTGTTGCTATTGTACCCACTGCAATAAGTACGTTTGCTTGTAATTGTGTCAATCCTACCTGAGACAGGCCAAATTCAAGAGTAAATGGAGGCTTGGAGCTGAATTTCCCTTGTTCCATCCTCATACTAACCACAATGGAACCCTGGCTATAGCTGTCCTCAGAGTGGGGACAAGTAACTTGACTTATCATGGCTTGCACTGCCCCCCCCCCCACCTGGGTTTGTACAACTAACCTCCTTAAAATGTGAATAACTAGCTAATGACCCAAGTTGCAAGAACCAAAGCAAGTGCATTCATTCAGTAAACCACGGTTAGCATGGCAAGTGAACAGCCACTGGTTGAAAGAGAAACGGGGTTGTGTGAACACAGCATTTGAATGGGCGGTTCAAGTAGCTCAGGGGTATGCTTCCATCTGCCTTAGATGATCTAAGACTTGATTTCTGTAACAGGATGGGGAACCGTGTTTGGCCTGACAGATTTTGGCAGGACTTAGCTTCTCCTCCTCAGATATATTTCCCAGCAGCACTACTGTGCATTTATTCAATATATGTTGACAGAGCGAGTATTTAGCTCCTGCTCCGTTTGAGCCAAAATGCCCAGTTTGTGCTCAAGTTAAACTCGGGTTATTTTTATGCATCACTCTTTAAGCCACTGTGATGATGAAAGAGAGTGCGATATATATTCACCCACACACCCCACACAGATCCCACTACATGTTTGTGTCTGAGTTACTTACATTTTGGTTTAGGTTTATCTCTAATAACTCTGCAGCTTGTACACACACTCACTATTTCCAGAAAGAACTGCCTCTATTAACAGAGGGGGTTTTTGGGGGGGCGGGGGGAAGAGGACAGAATTTTTTGGCACTGGAAAAACTAACAAGGTTGATTACCAACAAACCTCAATGGATTATACCCTATGATGATCAATGTAAAGTAATTTTTTTCTTCCCAACGTTTTCCAGAAAGTGGAGGGTCTGGGTTTGGGGGTATGTGTGTGTGGGTTGTTTTTTTTTGGAATCTATCAAATGTTGATACATTGGTTATGATACGAATTGATCCATTGGCTTGTCACCATGTTGTGGGCTGACAGGGAGTAACTGACCCAAAGCCACCCTTTTAGGTCTAAACTGTCACTAGAACTCACAGTCTCCTGGTAACAGGCTCAAAGTCACCGAGTGGCTTTTATGCCTAAGGCAGGACAAGAATTCTCCTAGTATTGGTCCAAAGCCAGCTTTCACGATTAAGGTGGGACTAGAATTCACAGGCTCCTGATATGTGGCCCAAAGTCACCCAAGTAATTTTCATGCTTAAGGAAAGACAAGAATTCAATCTCCTAGTATGGGTTCAGGGTCATCCAATTAGCTTTCATTCCTAAGGCGGGACTAGAATTCACAGTCTCCTAGTGATTGCTCCAAAGTCACCCAACTGGCTTTCACACTTAAGGCAAGGCTAGAACTCACAGTCTCCTAGTGATTGGTCCAAAGTCACCCAACTGGCTTTCACACTTAAGGCAAGGCTAGAACTCACAGTCTCCTAGTGATTGGTCCAAAGTCACCCAACTGGCTTTCACACTTAAGGCAAGGCTAGAACTCACAGTCTCCTAGTGATTGGTCCAAAGTCACCCAACTGGCTTTCACACTTAAGGCAAGGCTAGAACTCACAGTCTCTAGCCTGGTGCCTTATCCACCAGACCAAACTGGCTCTCCATCAATGAATACTAATCTGAATATAAAGTTGATCCATCCTTAAGTGTCACAAAAGTGAATGTGCAAACAGAGATGAACTAAAACCAGTTGGATTCATGTGAGCGGCCGAACCGTCTTTGTGGAATAAACCATGATTAGCAGGATCGAGAGAATACACTCAGCCCAGCCAGCCAAGGTGCCCTCCATGTATATGGCCGCTGCTAAGACTTTCTGACTTTGGAAGTCCGCCTGCCTGGAGGAGGCTGAATTTGGAGAAAGCCACACAGTCAGAGTCTTTGATTTTCAAAGCACAATAGATTCACACAACACTCTACAAACCACATTGCAGCTTAGCAGGAAGTATGCATATGTGCACACCCCTTAGCAAGGAATTATGTCTTTTGGGGGAGCAATTATATTTCCACTCCGCTCCGTTATTTGTTCTCCCTTTGTACAAAAAGGGGATCCAAGACTATGACAAAGGATTGATACAATTATAACTAGGTCATTCAACTGGAGCTTGCGACGGCAGGGAAGGCACACACATTGCATCTGGATATGTGTAAATCTGTGTATTTATGGTCATGTGAAAAGCTTTTTAAGTAGTCTTGAGCAATCTGTCAGGCAAACGGAAGAGGAATTCACACTGAAGGGCCCTTGGTAAGAACTCATGAACTTATCACGAGTTCAAGTTCTGCCTTGGGCACGAAAGCCAGCTGGGTGACTTTGAGCCAGTCACTCTCTCTCTGTGTGTGCCCAATCCCACCTCACAGGGTTATTGTTACTTGGAAAATAGGAGGAGGATGGCGTGCTTGGTATGTTTGCCACCTCGAGTTATTGGTAAAATATAATGGAGGGATACAAATAAAATAAGCGAGTTGATCTAAGTTTATGGATTGCAGGCAATTCTTGACTTACGAACACTATTTCCATTGCTAAACAAGGCAGTTAAGCCAGTTGTGCCTGATTTTAGCATTTTTTTTTAGCATCCAGTTAAGTGAATCATTGCTTTTAAATGAATCATCCTGTTGTTAAGCAAATCTGGTTTCCCCTATTGACTCGGCTTATCCACCCCCCCACCCCCCAAGATTGCAAATGGTGATTCTATGACCCTGGGAGCAACTGTTGTAAATACAGCCCTTATGTATCCAAGCACCCAAATTTTATTCCTGTGACTTTGGAGCTGTTGCGAAGGTTGTTAAGTGCGGTTTCCAGTGCCACTGTAACTTTGACCACTGCTAAATGAATGGTTGTTAAGCCAAGGACTAGAGTCTACGGCGGTGCTTGATATAGTTTTCTGGTCCTCCACATTGTATGTCACGATGTTTCGGCTTGGCATCTTGGGCAAACCCAACTTAGTTGTAAGCCAGGGTTTATCCATCCTGAATCTAATCAAGGAGGCTCAAATGCCACAAACCACAGCCTAGCCCTAGACCAGGGGTAGGCAACCTCGGCTCTTTTAGGACTCGTGGACTTCAACTCCCAGAATTCCTGAGTCAGCTATGCTGACTCAGGGATTCTGGGAGTTGAAGTCCACGAGTCCTAAAAGAGCCGAGGTTGCCTATCCCTGCCTTATTAGACCAACCTTTGTGATTTCTCAGTCCTGGGTTAGAGCTGAGCCCAAGAGTTAGAAGCCAGGGTTTATAAACCCTGGCAAGTCTTCCATCTTGGGTTTTGCCCTACAAGCTGGGCGTGCTTCAAGGAAGCAGCACTTCACACCCACATGTTGCCAATGTGAATTCCTCCCTCGGGAGACCCCGGATCTCCAAAGTCTGCCAGAGAAGCCCGACACGGGCCCAAGACAGCGGAGAAGATGCATTCACACAATCACGCGCAGGACCACCACCCCACCCCACCCCGCTCCCCCTGCCTTTTGCCAAGTCGGAGCTCAACCTTGCAGGCGCGCATGGGGAAAGCGCGCGCGCGTGGGGGGGGGGAGGGGGCTTTCCAAGCCAGCCCATCGGGCCAAAGAGCAACCGGGGTGCGCCCTGCCCGACCCCCACTTGCAGAGGGGGAGAAGGAGACCGAAACGAGGAGAAAGCCTCGCCGGCTGCAGCGCCTGCTTCCTTCCTTCCTTCCTTCCTCTCTCCTTCCACACCTCCCTCCTTCCTTCCTTCCTTCCTTCCTTCCTTCCTTCCTTCCTTCCTTCCTTCCTTCCTTCCTTCCTTCCCTCCCGCTTTCCTTCTTTCCTTCCTCCGTGGCTCTGGGTTCTGCTGCCTGCGCCTGGCTGGAAATGAAATACCTCAAAGCCGCCGCCGCTCCTTTTATTTCAGGAGGGTGATTGCTTTTTTCCCCTCTCTCTCTCTCTTCCCTTCTCCTGGTTCTTTTTTTTTTTTTTGGGAGACTCCAAAAGAGTCCTTTCATGTGCCGCCCGCCTCCAATCGGCATCCAGAGGTTGCCTGCAAGTGGTCTAATCTCCATGAGGTGTCAATCACGGCCCCTGGTGGGTGCAGGAAAGTCTTTCGTAACCGCCTCTGTCTTTGGGAAGGGGGGGGGGAAAGACGGCCGGGGGGGGTGGCGGGCGAAGGGAGAGAGAGAGAGAGAGAGAGAGAGAGAGAGAGAGAGAGAGAGAGGGACTCGAGTAGCAGTAGAGGGAGAAAAAGAGAAGGCGAGAGGGAAAGAAAGAAGAGAGTGATTCGAGTAGTGGGAGAGAGGGAAAGAAAGAAGAGAGAGACGAGTGGCGAGAGAGAGAGAGAGAGAGAGGGGGGAGGGAGGGAGGGAGGGAAAGAAGAGACAGAGAGTCGACTAGCAGGAGAGAGAGAAGGAGAGAGGAATAGAAAGAAGAGAGAGAGACTTGAGCGGTGGGAGAGAGAGTGAAAGAAAAGAGACTGGAGTGGCGGGAGAAAGAGAGAGAGAGAGAGAGAGAGAAGGAAAGAAGAGAGAGAGAGAGAGAGTCGAATAGCAGGAGAGGGAGAGAGAGAGGAATAGAAAGAAGAGGGGGAGAGAGAGAGAGAGACTGGAGTGGCAGGAGAGAGAGAGAGAGGAGAGAGCGAGCCGAATAGCAGAAGAGAGAGAGAGAGAGAGAGGAATAGAAAGAAGAGAGAGAGAGAGACGCAGCTGCTTCTCTCGCCGCCGCCCGAGCGCTCTGGTCTCCGCGCTGCTCCCGCCGCCGCCGGATGGAAGAAGCGGCCTCCGCTCGCCCCTTCCCCAGCCCCTTCGCCTTCTTGCCCCCTTCTCGCGAGTAAGGCCCGGAGGGCGAGGAGGAAGCACGTGGATTGCTTAAAAAAAAGGAGAAGCAGAAGCTGCCGCCGCCGCCGCCAAGGAGCCGCCGGCTGCAACCGGGACCGGGAGCCAGCTTTCCCCGCTGCCTGACTTCGGGGACCCCTCCCCGCTCTCCCCAGATCGCCGGGGCGGGAGGGAGCGAGAAGGCGGGACCCCCAGCGCCGGCCGCAAACGCTCCCCAATGCCAGCGCGGGCGCCGAGCCGGACAGAGCGATGGGGAAACTTCACTCCAAGCACGGTGAGTTGCAAAGTGGCGGCGGGGAGCGGGGCAGGAGGGATTTGGGTGGGTGGGTGGGTGGGGGGCGCTGTTAGGTTTGGAACAGCAGCGGTCCCACGGCCGGACTGCGGGGGGGGGGTGTCGCGCGCCGGAGAGATATGGAGCTGGGGGCGGGGGGGGGGACGAGTGAGAGCAGCTCTTGGACCACCTAAGCCACGATTGGGATCTAACCATCTTTTTTTTCCCTTTTAACCCCCCCTCCCAACCCCCCCTCTGCATTTGCCCCGCCGGATCTCCGCTAGCTGCTGCTTGCAAACCTCGAGAGAACCCCGAAGGTAAGCGGGGCGGCCTTGGGGTGGGGTGAGGAAGGGGGGGGTCCCGGTTTCAGGCCCTCCCCAACTTTTCCCGGCGCGGGGCTTGATTAGAACCCCCGAAGCGGTTGCGAGGGCGGTGGGGGGGGGAAAGAAAAGTTTGCGCGCCGCTTTCCTGGCCGGGTCCCGGGGCTGCTGCCTGGTCGCCCCGGTGGAAGGAGGCTGCGGGGGGGGGGCGGCGGGGGTGGTGGGGGTGCTTGTGTGGGGGGGGGGGGCTCGGGAAAAGGGGGCCTCCCCCGCCCACTTCTCCCCCGTTGGCTCTGCTTCTCCAGGTGACAGCTTCGCCGTGAACGCCTCGCTGGCGAGGAAAGGGTTGGAGGAATGGCTGGTGAACTCCAAAGGCTCCGGGGGCGATGGGGACGGCGGCTTGGGGGTCCCGCAGGGCTGCCCCCACCGGGCGCTTGGCAAATGCTCCGGCCCCAGGGTGAGTTTGGGCCTTCCCGCTCCTCCGGCAACTCCATCCCGGACGGACCGCGCTCGCCTTTACGTCGCGGGCGCCCTCTTGCAAATGGCTCGGCCGGACAGTCTTTAGGGCGCGTTGGGGAGAAAGGGTGGGTGGGTGGGGGTGGGGGACACTTTTTCCTCTTCCTTTTGTGGGGCAGGACACCCCGACGGTTTGGGTGCTTCTCTGGGGGACTCCTGGCTCCTTCTAAATGTGGGAGGCAGATGAAGGGTCCTTGAATGGGTGGGTGGGTGGAGGTCAAAATCTGCACTACAGAGTGGGAGTTACCTCTTAACTGGTGTCCCCTCCCTGTTTGTACCCTCAACCCCCCTCCAGGGATTCCTTCTGGCCGTTCCCCTACTTTGGGACCCTCCCGTGATGGAGAGCCCCAATTCCCATCATCCTAAACTGGGGGACGTGCTTTCCTGTGAAGTGCTGGGCCTTATTAAAGTTCCCCAACCCAGTGGTTGCCCAACAGATGCCCTTCCCCCGAGACTTTTGAATTCAGTCCCCTTAGTCCCAGAGGAGAAGGTTCCCCACTCCAGAAAATTGGGGTGGAAGGCATCTGGAGGGCTCCCAGGGGGGCCTTTCCCTGCTGTGGCTTGGAGGAGCACCCCCCCACCCCCTTCGGCCCCTCCCTGTGGCTTGGCTGCCAAAAGGCCTTGGGATCTTCCAAGGGTGTTTTGGAGGTGGGCAGTTCCGTTTCCTTGTTTGGCAGCGACCTCTTGACGGGGCCCCTGCAGAGGGGCGTGGAAAAGGAAGATGTTCTTCTCTGATCTTCCAGATGTTGCTCTGAGTCAGTTGCTCAGGGATCCACTGATTCTTAATTGGCTTGCTTGGTCCCCCTTGTGCAATGTGATTGAAACCATGGTGGCTTGTCAACTGGGTGGGAGGCGGATTCCCACGGCGCAAGGACAGCCAGTGGTGGAACCCGCAATGCTTAATTAAGCCCCAGCTGAGGTATCCTTTTTTTTTTTGCAGGAGCCTTTAGATCAGGGGTCCTCAAACTTGGCCACTTTTAAGACTTGTGGACTTCTGGGATTTGAAGTCCACAAGTCTTAAAAGCGGCCAAGTTTGAGGACCCCTGCTTTAGCCTAACTTTTGGGATTCTGTCCTCTCTTAGTTTTACAACAACTGGTAGTCCTCCGCTTACGATGCCAATTGAGCCCAACGTTTCTGTTGCTAAGTGAGGCAGGTGTTAAGTGAGTTTTGGCCCATTTTGCGACTTTCCCTCACTGACTTTGCTTGTCAGAAGGTCGCAGAAGGGGATCGCATGCTTCCAGGACGCTGCAACCGTCCTAAATACGAATCGTTTTCCACGCGTCTTTGAGTTTTGCTCACGTGACTAAAGGGATGCTACAACGGCTGTAAGTGTGAAAAATGGACATAAGTCACGTTTTTCAGCATGGTAACTGAGCGGTCACTGAATGAACTGTTGTAAGTCGAGGACTTGCCTGTATGTTGGATCCAGTTCCCATCATTTCCAGTTTCTTGCTGGTTGAGGATGAGGAATGCTGAATCCTACACCCACAGAGGCTATCACATTGGAGAAGGCTGGGGCAGAGCTATTATCACAACAGTGCCAAAAAGGTCATTGTACAAAACTGGCTTGCAATAAGTTCTTCGCCTTGATCCCTTACTAGAGGTTTGCAGAGTATTTTGCAGCTGGGCAAATCTGCTAAAATATGAGATGAAAATAAGTAACCCTGATCAGGCAGGTGTTTGCAAAAGTATCAAATGTGTTTTCCTGAACATCTGGATTTCAGTTTTCTTTCCCCTGCTTACAAAAGAGAGAAGAGAGAAAGGTTGTTGTTGTTGTTATTATTATTATTATTATTATTGTTATTATTATTATAATATAATATAATAATATAATATAATATAAATAAATTTGGAGGCACATCTGGACTCGTGTCAAGATGGAGAAACAGTTGCCATCCAGATGTTGCCAAACTAGAGTTCTGTCATCCTTTTTTATAGGGCGGATTGCCTCTGACTGTTGGGAACTGAAGTTCATAAACATCTGGAGGGGCTACATGTTTCCCACCCTTGTTGTAAAGAGCCTTTTCTTTGGAATGCTTTAAGAAAGTCTGGTGGCTTTGGCATAATGAAAGATAATGTTTTAATTGAAAGCTGTGGGTTTGGTTTTCTCCCTGACTGAGACACCGGAGCTTTATTCTTTCTTTTTCTTAAAAATATAT